>NC_067481.1:21096592-21396592 GCF_947179515.1 Apodemus sylvaticus
GTCCTAACTCTTTGAAGTGCCTTGAGTAAAATAATAAATCATTTAGGGCAAAATGTTTTCCCAAAGATGTTTACATAAAAATCAAATCAAAACAAAACACCACTGGTCACTGTGTCAGACACCTTTATTCCAGCACTCAGATGGCAGAGGCAAGCATATCTTTGTGAATTCAGGGCCAGCCTGGCCTACATAGTGGTTTCTAGGCTAGCCAGGGCTACATAATGAGACCCTGCCTCAAAAACAAAACACCCAAAGAACACTGCTAAGGACAGGTGACTTGGCTCCGAAGGTAAATCCAGTTGCTACACCAATGACAACCTGAGTTTGGTGGCAGAGCGCTGACTACACAGTTGCCCTCTGACATCCACGTGTGCCCCTCCCCGCTGTGCACACTGATAATAAAGTGCAAAAGCGTTGGAGGATGGTGATGAAGACGCTGCATCTAGACGTGCTTCCATTGTGGTGGTCCGGACCAGAACCTCTGTACACTGCCCACTGTGGCCATGCACAAATTCTATTCTCCCCTAACGGCCCTCTAAACCACTAACCCCTACACACCCTCTTCCAGAATATCACGTAGACCTACCCCAGAGGAGCTTAGGGAGGGGCAGCTTCTGTAGTGATGTCCCTTGGCAGGAATGAGAGTAAAGTCTCAGAACACTGCCAGCAGGATCTTCCCCAAAAGCCTTGCCGGCTGCCACCCAGTCCTTGACATCTCTGGTCCACTTTTCCTTCACTGTACCCCCATGGACCCCACGCTTCTTCCCAGAAGATCGACTTATAAAAGATCTCCCCAGTGGCGTAGAGAGGCCTGCATGTGTCCTGACACGGAGGTGCGTCTCCCTGCAGGTGTGGGAAGCGAGCACGCAGCTTGTATCTCTTCTAGAAGAGCGTGGGCACCTGGCCTAGTTTAGTTTTAAAGGCCTTCCAGGGCTCTAGCCAGAGGTTCCTGAGAGGCCTGAGAGAAGATGGGGGCGGATGGAACCAAGCTCTTTCAGTTCAAGAATGTGTGACCCTTCTAAGGGTTGTGGCTCAGGATGCGGAGTCTTCATCCTCCCAAATCCCCTCGCGGAGTCCCCCAGCGGATCTCTGCAGAGCAGATGCCCAGGATGCGGAAGGGGATACAATGCCCTCCTTTGTGGGGGGATCTGGGCCAGCAGTCAGGAGGAAATTAGACAGTGCTCTTGACAGGAGCTCTGTCTGGGGTGTCTGTGAAATATGGGCCAGAGGGGCTCCTTCCCGAGGCCAGCCATGGCCGCTGACCACCCCCATCCTACTCTGGGCAAAAAAGGAGACTGTTTGTTTAGAAAGAAGTGATATATGGCACTATGCTTCCTCCCCTCCTCTCCTGAGGGGCTGGAGGGAAGCTCATGTCTGTTCCTGGCAGGTATGTGTATATGTGCATGCCTGTACACACACGTGTGAACAGGCGCCTACATGTGTGCATGCTCAGACATGTGCCCTGTATAGCTAGTTTCTGTGTTTGTCTGGTTCAAAACGTTGGGCCACATGAACAAAATATAGACTAAGGGGGTGGGGAGCGGCTTACTAGGCCAGCGTGAGAACCTGAGTTCGAATCCCCAGATCCTGTAAGTCTGAGTATAGTAGCATAGTCTACAATCCCGGAGCTTCTATGGTGCGGTTGGGGGCAGAGACAAGAACATCTCTGGAAGCTCCCGGGCCAGCTCCTGGGAGTACTCAGTGGTAAGCAACAAAGATACTTTGTCTCAAACAAGGACCAATCCTTGAAGTTGTTCTGTGATGGCCACATGTGTGCCATACACAAGCTGTGGTGTATATACACCCCATACTCACCATACTCAGGCATGAGACTGCATAGTGCATATATATATATATCACATACATGCAAATAAATAAATACAGAACGAGACGACAAACCACTTTTAGCATCCCTACCTTAACACAGACCCAGCTGAGGGCCCACAGGAACTAGGGTCTATACAAAATTATCTAGAGAGCCACAGCGTGAGAGGACGGGGTGGCATCTGACTTCGTACCCTGTCCCCTCATTCTGTCTTCCAAGCCATCCATCTCACAGGGCAGGGGCTGTTCTCAGGGATGGAGCAAAGCTCCTAGCTTGGAAAAGCTCCTGGGGCAGCTGTGGCCTTTGGCGCCTCCAGTGGCCCCTGAACCATTTATCTTCAAGGGAGGAAGTGGGGAGATCTTCCCACCCCCTTTATGGCCAGCCAGGTCTCCACATCTGGGCCACAGCTGGCTGCTGAGCTGCCCGTGTAGACCCACTCTCCCCAAAGGACCAGAAGAAAGGGAGCTATCAACAAGCACACTCCAGACGCAACCCTAAAGGGTCAGTCTCAGTTTCCACGTGGCCGAGCCGGGACTGAGATCAGCCCCGCCTTCCGGGAGGGAGGAGGAAAACCTCTCAAGTGATAGAAATAATGAGAGGCCCAAGGACTGGCAGCTGTCTGGACCTCTGCGGCTCACACCCCGGGTGCTGTGAGTGCAAAGACGGGGCAACCGAGGTGGGGGTGCGGTTCCTGTTGGGACCGGTAATCTCAGGCTAGGAAACCAAGATGCTGAGAGTAGGAGGGACATGCACAGGCCCAAGTCTGAGTGCCTAAACGGTGCTTCCGGTGCGGTGCTTCCTCCTCGGCTGAACCTTCAGCCCAGTGTAGGCCTTTCTGAGAGCCATATGGATGAACCAACAGACAAAACCCGAAGGGGTCCACGCCTTCCACCCCACCCCCAGTTTTTGAGGTTCAAATGCTTCCTGTTTCCATCTCCTCTCCACTCCTCTCCTGGCTACCTGGAGATTGATCTTTTGAGCAAACCCTCTGCTCTGCCTGTGTGTTGTCACCAGATTTTCCTGTCCCCAGAATTCTCTCCCAGGAGCGAGTTTCTCTCCTGAAGAACCCAGACGGCAAGGTCACACAGGGGGAAAAATGATACAGTGACTTTAGGGCCAGTCAGATCCTGCTCAATCCAGCTTCTCCTCTTCCCACCACGAAGTGTCCCAAGTCATGGCTTGCCTTCCTCATCTGAACCAAGACTCCCTGTGCCTCTGTGCTGTACCTCTAGCCAGATCTCAGGGGGAGGGGGTCTGTGGGGGTTGAGGTAGGCAAGACCTCACCAGCTCTGGCAACCAAATAGTCCAGAAAAACAGTGAAACTTTAGCAAGGAGAGTCCAGGACAGATGGTTTGACAAAAGAGGCTTGAGGTCTTTGAGAGAAGAAAAGAAAGTTGCTTCCCAGAAAAGTCAGTGTAGGGGCTGGAGAGATAGCTCATCATTAAGAGCACTGGCTGTTCTTCCAAAGGACCCAGGTTCAATTCCCAGCACCCACAATCATCTGTAACTCCAGTTTCAGGGAATCCATAGGAGTGCATGTAGTATACAGACAGACATTTGTGTAAACAAAACATCCATATGTATAAAATAAAAATTTTAAGTTTCCAAAATTTTACTACTCCTAATGATAACTGTTTTTTTTTAATCTCCTTTTAATTAAAAAAAAAAAAAAACTATGGTGGCAAAGATATGTGGTGGCAAATATTGCAGCACTCCTATGGCAAGATGGGAGGCAGAGATCAGGGAGTCAGTGGGAAGCTTGCAAGACAGCTAGCCCGGAGCAGAGTCCAGCAGCAAGACAAAAGTCTCCATCTCCACAGGGCAGAAGGCAGCCAATAACCCGCCAAAATGTTTCTCTAACGTCCTCTCAAGTGCTATGGTAGGTACCCACCTAGGCATGGACACGAACATGAACACACACACACACACACACACACTTTTTATCTACCTACCTACCCACCTACCTATCCTATTTATCTATCTGTTTTTTTGAGACAGGGTTTCTCTGTATAGCCCTGGCTATCCTGGAACCCTCTCTGTGGACCAGGCTGCCCTCAATCTCAAAGATCCTCCTCCTGAGTGTTAGGATTAAAGTTGTGCACCATCACAGCCTGGGTAAGGTGGAGAATGATTGAGGAAAATGACTGACAAGAACCTCCGGCCTCCACACGTACACTCAAACATGTATACATGCCTAAACGCACGAGTGCAAATACATCATACACCAAAGTCCACATCAAGAAAAACACAACCATCCCTGTCTTCCCAAGGATGGTGGTGACGCCACTCTGCAGACTGGAGAGGACCTTGGAGGTCATCTCATCTAGTTCTTTGGCTGATGGGAAACTGAGAAAGAATGGTTCATGGTCACCCAAGGCATTCAAGAGATTTCTGACTGTTCTCAGTGCTCCACACATCTCCGCTGTGGCCTCCTTTGAGCCAAGAAAGGGCCTACGTGTAGGAGGGGACCCTGCTCCTGTCAGTTGGAAGTTAGAAACAAGGACAGGAGAAAGGCATGGGTGATAGCATCTAAGACCTGAGCTCCCACTCGCTGACCAGGGCTTGATGTCCTTGTAAGCTATGGGATCCGCCAGCAGAAGCAGGCTGGCCAGCACCGAATGTCCCTATCTGTCTAGACTGTGCTGGCCCATTCTGCAGAGAAACTAGACTCAAAGGGGGCTGGGGCACACAGGATGGCCTTGGAGGTCTCCCGACAGCTCCGGAAGTCTGCACAGAGTCTCTGGAAGCCGAGAAGTGTTGTCTGTGCAGAAAAGCCATTGGACATTTCCTTGTGACGGTGACAGAAACCATTCCTTCCTCCATAATCACCCCCACCGCTGCGCTGACTCAGAGCAGACAGCCTGCAGAGAGCATGGACTTTATTTTAAAATCCCTCTTGATTTTTTTTTTAAATCCTCATGAATGCTTGAACTCCCAGGCAGAGGAAAGCATTTGAACCTGTCCTTGAGTGTGCTGCTGGTGATGTGATGTCCCAGACGGGACTCCGGCAGAGCTCAGCCACAGGAACAAACCCCCCACTGACGTAATTTGAAAGAATAACCTACCGATTTCCCCATCTCCCTCCGCTGGATGCACCTTATCGAATGACAGGGGAAGCCAATGTTTGGTTAAATGGTTCGGAGGTTAATTCTCAACAGATGGGAGGAGAGTTTCCCTTTATTCCACTCCTTCCAGAGATCTGGTCAGCTCTTCTTGCTGAATATATGAGGCTCGGAGGACAGGGCAGGGCCGTTCTTCCCATCATGCCCTTAGAGAGAATCCATTTCCCACCCAGCCACCATGGCTCCTTAGGATCTGAGACTGAGCCCATGGTCTCTGTTGGACCATACTGTGGCCCAGCCCAGCCAGGTGCAGATTATAGATTTATCAATTCCAGATTTTCATATATACATATGTACATGAAATTAATATACATTAACCCAGAACCTTGTGTTAAAACAAACAAAACAAAAAACTAGGTGTGCTTATAATGTCAGTGTGAGGGAGGTAAAGACGGATTCACACCTGGGGCTCACTGTCAGGCAGTCTAGCTCAATGGGCAAGTTCCAGAACAAGCAAGAGACCTCATCTCAAATTAGAAGGTAGGGGTTGGAGAAATGCCTCAAACAATTAAGAGCACTTGGTGCTCTTGCAGAGGACCCAAGTTCAGTTCCCAGCATCCGCATCAAGTGGTTCACAATTGTCTATAACTCTAGTTCTCTGGAATCTGAAGCCCTCTTCTGGCCTTCTCGGATACCAGCATATATGTGTCTCTCTCACACACACACACACACACACACACACACAAAATGAATACACATGGTGCCTAAGATCAGCATCCAAGGTTGACTTCTGAGCTTCACACACATGTGCACACACATGAACACTTCCCTACACATGCCTAATTATGAAACATGTAGTCTTTTGAGCCTGGTTCCTTTCCCTTGGCATTTTGTGTGTGTACAATGCAAGGTGTCACTACATAGCTCCAGTGACCTTGAACTTATGATCCTCCTGTCTCTGCTTCCTGAGTAATGAGATTAGAGGTGTGTGCGCCCAGCACTTTGCGTGGTTCTGAGGGTCATGCACTCTGTAGTGTATATTAGAACCCCTTCCGTTTCATGGCAAGTGTTGTGTTGCCATGGGCTTTGTGTTGACATAGCACATTGGATTTATCCATTCATTTGCTGATCAACACAGGTTGTTTCTAGTCTTAGCCTAAAAGAAATATCCATACAAATTCCAGTATGGATATATCTTTTTTTATTTCTTTTAGAAATATACTTTAGAAGCTGAGTCGTGGCCAGATGTAGCAACGCACACCTTTAGTTTCAGCACTCAGGAGGCAGAACCAAGTGGATCTCTGTGAGTTCCGGGCCAGCCTGGTCTACATAGAAAGTTCCAGGTCATCAGGAGCTGTGTAGAAACCCTATTTTTGTTGTTGTTGTTTTGTTTTGTTTTTTTGAGACAGAGTTTCTCTGTATAGCCCTGGCTGTCCTGGAACTCACTCTGTAGACCAGGCTGGCCTCAAACTCAGAAATCCACCTGCCTCTGCCTCCCAGAGTGCTGGGATTACAGGCATGCGCCACCACCACACAGCTGAGACCCTATCTTTAAAACAAACAAACAAAACACAGGAGAGGAGGTGGAAGAGGAGGAGAATCATTGTGGGTCATTTCTCTCTTGGGTATATATATAATTGGTCTTTTTGTTGTAGGTTTTTAGTTTTTGAGACAGGATTTCTCAATCCTGAAGCCTTGAATTCACAGAGAGCTGGCTGCCTCTGCCTCCCAAGTGCTAGGATTAAAGGCGTGCACCACTGCTGGCCAACTAGGTCACATAGGGCTTTATGTTTAACTTTTTAAACAAAACACCAAACTGTTCTTCGAAGCAGCCATGCCACTTTATAGCCCCACCAGCAGTGTGTAAGGATTCCAGTTTCCCCCATCCTTGAAAACACCCTCATTTCTTTCTTCTTCTCCTCTTCCTCCTCTCCCTCCCTCCCCCTTCCCCTTCCCTTCATCTCAGGTTGTTGTATCACTCCAATAGCAATCTGAGCAGATGTGATGTGATAGGCCACTTTTCCTGCTGTAATAAATATCTAGAAAGGAGCAACTTAGGGAGAAAGTCTTTATTTTAGCCCACAGTTTCATGGCAGAAAGACATGCTGTCTTCCTGGGGCAGGAGCATGAGGCTACGCGCTGACACCTTGACAGATAGGAGTGGGAGGGAGAGAGATAGAGAAAGGCAAGGATTAGTCTGTAGCATGGCCAGGTTATAATCCCTAAAACCTGGCTCCCAGTGACCCACCTCCTCCAACCAGGCCTCACCTCCTAAGGATCCGTCTCCCACATCAGCACCGCAAGCTGCGAGCAAGTAGTCAGAGACATGGCCCCATGGGAGGCAGTCCACCCTCAAACCATAGTGTGTATTGTGTCAAATATTCCTCTATGTTCTCACAGCCCATTAGTGTCTCTTCTTTTGAAAAAAAATCCATTGAAGTTCATTCTGTATTTTAACCAGACAGCCTTTCTGTTGTTGAACTGTTAGAGCTCTTTGTATATGGTTCAGCCACTAGACTGCGATCCATGAACAGATACCTCCTCCTGTTCTGTAAGTTTTCTTTCACTTTTGACACTCTCTGGTGCACAGGTATTTCTACTTGTATGGCTTAGATCATCTTCCTTGCCTGGCTTTGGTGTCACATCTAAACACCACTGCCACACCCACCGTCACGGCAACTCACCCTCCATTTCCTTCTGTTTTGTCTATCTTTAGGCTACATGTCTGTTTAGAGTTAGTTTTTCTGTGTAGCATAGAGTTAGAATTCATTGTGTTCTTTAGTATGCTGCTGCCCCAGTATCACTCACTAAGAAGACTATTTTACTCTCCGAATGATATTAGGAACCTTACTGGAAGGTTAAAATATACATTCCCCCTCCCCCCAGTTTCTCAGTCTTCCTTTGTTGTCAAGACACTATCTTGATGTATAAGATAGATAGATGATAGAAAGATAGATATAATAGATAGGCCGGGCAGTGGTGGTGCACGCCTTTAATCCTGGCACTTGGGAGGCAGAGGCAGGTGGATTTTTGAGTTCGAGGCTAGCCTGGTCTACAGAGTGAGTTCCAGGACAGCCAGGAAACACAGAGAACCCTGTCTTGAAAAACCAACAACAAAAAATAGATAGATAGATATTATAGATGATAGATATGATAGATACACACACACACACACATGCACACACACACAGAGACACAGACAGACAGACAGATGAAGATTCATTAGTGAATTTTACCATGAGATTCCAGAGGCTGAGACGTCCCACACCATGTTGCCTGGAGGTTGGAGAACCAAGGACGCCAGCAGCATGGCGTCCAAAGGCCTGGACTGACATGAACTGATGCAAATACAAGTCCCAAGACTGGAGAACCTGGATCTCTAGTGTCCCAGGACAGGAGAAGGGTGTCCTAGCTTCAGAGGAGAGATGCAGCCCATCGAGTGGCGCCCTCTCAGATTTAAGGACATGTGTACCTCTTCCTTACTCAGTCCACCAATTCACAACTCAAATTCTTCAGGAAACACCTTCACAAACATACCTAGAAACAATGCTTTGCGTCAGAGTTGTCAGTGTGCTGGCTAGTTCTGCGTCAAGTTGCCATGCGCTAGGGTCATTTTTGCAAGAGTAAACCTCAACTGAGAGCTGCTCCTTCCCACCTAACTGGCCTGTGAGCAAGCCCGCAATGCATTTTCTTATTTAGTGCCAGATATTAATGGATCCATCCCAAAGCGGGCAGTGCTACCCTTGGGGGAGTGGTCCTGGAGGGTGTTCTGGCTGTGCAAACAATGGGGAGCAAGTCAGTAAGCAAATCTCCTCAGTGGGTTCTGCTCCAGTTCCTGCCTCCAGGTTCCTGCCCTGACTTCCCTCCAAGAATGACTTTGTCGGGAACATGAAAACATAAATAAAGCAGGCATAGTGGCACACCCTTGGGAGACAGAGCCAAGCATATCTTTGTGAGTTCGAGGCTAGCCTGGTCTATATAGTGAAGTCCGGGACAGCCAGAAGTACATAGTAAGACCCTATCTCAAAGCAAAACAAAACAAATATATAAAACCAAACAAGGGCTGGGGAGATGGTTCAGTGGTTAAGGTCACTTGTTACTCTTACAGAAGGTCCAGGCTTGAGTCTCAGTACCTACATGGTGCAATCATCTGCAACTCCAGTTCCAGAGCACCCAACACTCTCTTCTGTCCAAAGCAGGCATCAGGCATGTATGTGGTGCACATACATGCATGCAAGCAAAACACTCATCTACATAAAATAATAAAATGATTTAAAAACAAAAACTAAACGGAAACAAACCCTTTCCTCTCTAAGTTGTTTTTGCCCACGGTGCTGCAGCAATAGAAACCCTAAGACTCAGGGTATCCTAGTCAACAATGCACGCCTAAAGTTAACTATCAAGGATCTATAGACCATCTACAGACAACTCAGGGGCAGTGTTGCCATCCTAATGATAAGCACCCCAATCCACGAATATCAGGTGTCTTTTATTTAATTATCTCTTTTGTTCCCTTTGGAATATTGTAGTTCTCACTGCACAAGCCTCTTGGTTACTCATTGCTGGATGAGAGACCTATGATGGACAAGAGATCCTACACACAGATCACATAGATCTCATCCCTGATACTCTGCCAAGTTAGGGTCCTGGATGCATTTTGTTTGGAGAGATGGAATGAGAGAAAATGAGAGAAAAAGAGAGAGAGGAGAAAGAGAGAGAGAGAGAGAGAGAGAGAGAGAGAGAGAGAGAGAGAGAGACTAACTTATAATATGATTTGGGAAAGAAATTCTCCCTTTGAAATGTATGACCAGGTTTATCTTGTGTGTGAATGTAACGTATACATGGATGGGCACATATGTGTGCATGCATTTAGAAGCCAGAGATCAACATGGAGTGCTTGCCTCAATCATGTTCCTTGGGTTTTGTTTTTGTTTTTGTTTTTGTTTTTGAGACTGCTCTCTCATTTGGCCTACTGATTTATTTACAAGGTTGGCTAGATCTATCTGTTCATCTCTCCATGCATCTCTGCTCTCGTTGGTTTTATCTCTTTGGACCAGAAATGCAAGAACATTTTTATCAAAATCCTAAATGGACAGCAATCCCCAGAAATCCTCCTGTCTCTGCCTCTCAAGAGCTGGGATGGTAGGGAACACAGCTATGCCTGGGTTTTATGCAGGTGCTGGAAATCAGAACTCAGGTCTGCGTGCTCACATGGCGAACACTGTACCATCTGGGACACCTCCCCAGTCCCTGGAAAAATAGTTTTAGTACACAAAGCCAGATTTGACCACTGCATCCTTGGTATTTTAGTCTATTACAATAACTGAGCCTGATTGATTTATAAACCACAGAAGTTTATTTGGCTCTCGATTCTGTAGACCAAGAAACCCTCGAGGGGCTGTGTTTGGTGAAGGCTTTCTCACTGCACCATCCCACGGTGGAAGGCAGAAGTGCCTAAGAGGTGGGGAGTTTGTGGGAATGCCAGTCTGGGCCTTCCTCTTGTAAAGCCACTCACACTATCATATGGCCCCCATCTTCATGTCTCCCCAAAGCCTGGGAGTTAAAGGGGTGGTAACCTCCAGGTTGGTGATCTTGGGGCTGGGTCCTAGTGAGACACCCTTTTGATCCCTGGGGCTGTACCTCTGAAGGGGCTCTGGCTTCTTGCTCTTGTTGCTGCTTCCTGGCCACATTCCTCCTGTGACAAGTGCCCCTTGCTAGAGACTCCAGCAGTGGGACAAGTGATCTAGAAAGCAGAGCGTCGCTCTTTCTGAGCTGATAGTGCTCCTGCGCACATGGTGACAGGTGTCAGGAACTGCCAGACATTCTGTAAGAAATGTGGGAAGCACCAACCCCACAAGGTGACACAGTACAAGAAGGGCAAGGAGTCTTTGTCTGCCCAGGGAAAGCGGCGTTATGACAGGAAATAGGGTGCCTATGTTGGGCAGACTAAGACTGTTTTCCGCAAAAAGGCTAAAACTACACAGAAGATTTGCTGAGTCTGGAGTGCGTTGAGCCCAGCTGCAGATCTACGAGGATGCTGGCTAGTAAGAGATGCAGGCATTTTTAGTTGGGAGGTCAACTAAAGGGCCATTGACTCTTTAACAACTCCAGAATGGTCTATATAAAAGCAACCCTCCTCAGCTAAGGCAGCACAGAGCCCTCCTATTCTGCAGTACTACTTCTGATAATGAAGTCAGGACTGATGGAAGTTTCTATTCTCTCTATATCTAAATCAATGGTTGCCCTCAGACTGTCATAATTTTCCCCTTGTAAGACCAGAGTGGAAGTCCTGGTGGCTGCCCCAGCCATCCGCAACCCCAACAGAAGGGAGACAGTGAGTGCATAACAGGCTTGGGGAGCGGGCACATAGGATGGGGGAAGGAACCAGAATCCAAGGGTACCACCAGGCAGTCACAGTCAAGGTCAAGTGATCTTGAGCTTGAGCAGATTGTCTATCTTCTGTACCGTCCAGCAGGGGTCTCTGGAGGGTGGGGTATCTGCAGGTTTCACATGGGAAGCATGCACCCAGGCTGCAGTACCGTCCACACTGAGCCCTGTGGGAGTATCTAGCAGTGCCAGGAAGGGTCCCTTCCATGAGGATTCTAGTGATTATTCCCTGTAATCTCCTTACATAGATCCAGTCACCAGTCTGGAAGCGGAGAGGAGTCTCTGACATCCCTGGAACATTTAAGGCAGACAGTTTGGGCCAAATCTCATGTTGTGGGATACCTCCTGGGAGGGTCCAGTAGACAACAAAGGAGTTGGGGTACCAAACAGGATCTCAAAAGGGGGTCAGGTTAAAATGGCAGGGGCTGTTCTGGGCTCAGAGCAGGGCCATGGGGAGGGGCACCATCCAGCCTGAGCCAGTCTCCAAGGTCAGTGTAGTTAAGGTCTCTCATAGGATTCTGTTTATTTTCTCTGCCTGTTCTGAGCTGTGGGAATGGTACGCACAATGGAGTTTCCAATTAGCCCCCAATATCTCTGTCAATCACTGACTTACCTTAGAGACAAAAGCAGGACCCTTGTCTGATCCAATTACCTTGGGCACTCCAAACCTTGGGAAAGTTTCTTCTAATATCTTCTTTAGCTATCATGGTAGCTGTTTCCTGCTTGGTGGAGAATGTCTCAATCCATCCAGAGAAAACATTTACAAACACTAGAAGGTATTCGTAACCATATTTTCCTGCCTTTACTTCCATAAAAATCTCTCAATATATTCTAATCTATTCTCCCCTAGGTCTTTTGCCCTGTTTACTCTGCTGCATAAGCATTCACTTGCTGGCATACCTTACACTGTTCTACTATCTCTCTGGCCCCAAACCTGAGTCTTATGAATATATACTTTAGGTCCCGTAACTGCTTGGGCAAGCTTTTTATCCCCTAAATGAGTCCATCTGTGCATTTGGCCTAGTAAGTCTTTTGCTTACTTTCTGGGGAGTATACTTCTCCCTTCTTGTGTGTGCCATTGTCCTTTCTTGGTGATAGTTGGTAGGGTGGCTGGCAATGAGTCCTTTTTCTTCAGCATGCTCTAAGTGAGGCCATCCCCTAATTCAGTCTCTTGCAGGCCCGTAACCAGGACAGGCGCCTGCATAGCCACTTCTGGAGCCACTTGCTCTGCCTGGTTATTGCCCACTGAGTCTCTTCCCTTCTGATGTCCTGGGCAGTGAATAATATTCACAAGTTGCCGGCTTCATTAGGGCATCCAAGAAGTCCAAGATTTCCTGTTTGTTTCCTCTGATGTGAGCAGTCCTCTTGGCATATATCCCTGTGGACGTGGGCTGTGGCAAAGGCATACCTGCTATCCGTGTAGATGTTAATTTTCTTGCTGGCTCCAAGTTCCAAGGTCTTGGTGGGGGCAACCAGCTCCACTTTCTGCATTGACATGCCAGAGGATAAATGTTCTACCCAGATGACATTTGTGCTGTCCGCCACAGCAGAACCTTCATGGAGAAAACTGTTCCTGTTTGTAAACCAGGTAGCCTCTGCTTTCGGCAGGCATCAGCCAGATCTCTACTTTTAGGCTAGTTACCTGCGGCCTATAGGGCAGGAAGTACATCTGGGCCCCCATTTTGGAGAGCATGTCTTGCTCCAACAGAGGGTAGGGACAGTCTGGGGCGACCCTAAATGAATGGGTTACCACCCATCCTAACCCTAGATCCACTGTTCTTTCGGTAGTCCATGAGTACATTTTGGTACCAGTGGACCCAAGATTTTTTCTTGGAAATGGGGCCATTGGCTTGGAGTGTTGAGCTTCTATGTCCATCAAGAATTGAGTGAGTGGGTTTCTCCTCCATTCTAAGAGTTACCCTGTGTTCTGGGAGGGGGGGTCTGAACCACGTCTCTCCTAATCATTGTCTTCAGCCAGGGCTAACACCTTTACCATTTGAGGGCACTTTCCCCAAGGCCTGGGACTTCCTGCTGACATCTTCTGTTTGTTAGGGCACTCTCAGGCCCAGTGGCCTCTCCTCTTGGAGTATGTGCACTGGTCCTTTTCAAGGGGTTTTCGGTCTCTCTCTGGTTGGAGTCTCTCTTCTCTGTTTTTCCTAACTACTGTAGCCAGGACTTTCTGTAGATTCCTTCCCTGTCGCTTTTCTTTCTTTTACTCTGTTCCTTCTCCTCCATCTCCCTGTATCAGCAACCTACACTAAATCCCTCAACAGCTTACCCTGTCTTTCTAGCCTCTGAAGCCTTTTTCCTGATATCTCTACTAGCCTGGTCTATAAAAGCCATTGTCATAGGGTGTATATTGGCAGAATGCCTCTATGATCCATTCTAGATAGGCTGTGGTCCCTGTTTAACCTCACGTACCTTGGTCAAATTTGTGGGCCATCATGCGGTCCCTTGAGAACTGCCAATGGAATCTGGTGGTGGACCTTCAGGTGGCCCTTACCTTTTGCCATATTAAAGTGCCAGTCAGGTCTAGTGGGAAAGCCCACTGTTCATGACAGCCTGGTCAATCAATGGTGCCCCCAGGCCTGAAGGGGTATTCTTTTTGGCTTCCTGTATTATAAATAAAACAGTCTCAAAGAGATTAATCAGTCTCTTGTAAAATATGTCCTTAGTGAGAGAGCTACCAGTGCTGCCAGCAGGTGGGGCCATGGGGACAAGGGTCAGGAAATATAGGGACGGTTTTGGAGCAACAGGTCTGCTGTTAAAGGGCCTTGGGGGGATCGACTTCTCAGGTCCAGATCTCTCTACTTGTGCTTCTTTCTTCCTGAAGACCAGAACCTGTGAGGTGGGTCTCGGGAAAGAAAAGTTTTTTTTTTATCTATGAGGCAGGGAGGTGGGTCCTCTACTAGATTCTTCTAGGTAACTATAAAGACTTTCTCTTCTACTGCTTTGATCACCTGCAAGTCAAAGGTCCCTATGAGTAGGTCATTCGGAGAAGCAGAGAGTAACTAACTTGCTTTTCAGTCGGTCTAATGTCCCAACAATGTCATCAGTCTACTTCCAAGAACACAGAACAAGATACCAACAAACACAGAGAAAAACAATCACCACACAGTTCGCCCCTTGATGGGCCCAGTTACAGACACCAGGTGCTCCTGTCCATACAGCAGGAACCAGATAACAGTTGTTTAGCCAGCTCCAGCAGTGCTGAAACAAACTAGGTGCTTCTGCCCATATGGCAAGAGCCAGATAAACCAGATTATAGCAAGACTCCGCTCCCGCCATTACTGTCTTGCCGTTCCCAGAAGGAGCAGAGCCTTCCCAGCTCTCCCCAGGGAGCCTGAAGTGTCCTTCAGTCCTCCATGGTCTCGACATTACAGCTTATCTACCCATCGAATTCAGTCACACCAGACACCATAGGCTCTCCGAGCCTCCCAGGTGCTTGCAAGCAAACTGAAAGTTCAGACAGACTTACAGACTCAGACTTTGACAAACAGCAAGACAGACAAAAAGACTGCGGGTGTTACCTGCTCGAGACTTCTGATTCACTACCCCAGCATGTCCCCACAGGAAGTCAGATTCCCGGACAACGCACCAAATGTAAGACTGGGAGGAGGGGCTTAAATAACTGAGACCTCCTGAGTGAACAATGTGGAGATGGGAATTGATGCAAAAAGCAAGAGGAATTTTATTTACTCCAGCACACTGGGGTCGCCCTGCACACGGGGAAAGAACGATCACCTGCAGGCCACACAGCTGGCTTTAATACAGTCCTCAGGGCAGCCACCATTAGGCACAATGTGACTGGCAGAACAATGTTACCTTTAAACTAATTGGTTGTTAGGGGATGAGGTAGGTGGCCAACGGTCTCAGAATAACGCTGGGCCTCCCCTAGCTGCAGGGACCTCCCTGTGGTCTGAGGAATGTAATTTAGCCTCTCCCTTCTGGGAGGGGCAAGTGTTCCATGACCTTCCCAAAGTTCCTGAGCTGACCCTCTCATTGGCAGTGGACGGTAGTCCCTTTTAAATGACACTTGCTTGGAAAGCCCATGTTACCTCAAACCTGGAGTACAAGTCTGCTGAACACGCCAGCCCTGTCAGCAGGACTATGGGATGGTCAGAAGCAGCTGCCTAGGCTGGTCTTGAACTCATTTTGGAGCCAAATCAGGTTTTGAACTTGTGATCCTCCTGCCTCAGCCTACAACCAAGTAAACAGAATTACGGGCCTGAGCCACCAGGCATGACCTTCCCTGAATAGCATTACCCGAATGGATCCGCCTAGGAATCGTATTCCTCTTCCACTAGGAAGGAGGCTAGTCCCCGAGTTTTCACGGCATGCACAGCTTGACAAATAGCAGTATTTAATAAACCCCAAAGGGTGACTAAACTAATTATGGGTGTAGTTGATGTTGGGGTTTTGTGTAAGCTCCACCCCACACCTACCTGGCAATAGCCAGGTATGCCCCGCCCCAGAGATCTGGCCCACTATAAGAGGGGCTACTTGCCCCTCCTCTCTCTCTTTGCTCTCCGCTCTCCCACACTCTCTCACCTCTCTGCCCCTGGGGCTCTCCCCCCCCCCCCACGTGGTCATGGCCGGCCTCCACTCCTTCTCCTCTCTCTCTCTCTCTCTCTCTCTCTCTCTCTCTCTCTCTCTCTCCCACTAACTCCCATCCCCTATTCTGAATAAACTCTATTCTATACCATGTCTGTGTGTGTGTGTTCCCTCAGGGGCAGAGGTGCCCAGGCAAGGGCCCGCCTGGACACCTTCCCCACGCCGCCTAGCCACACTCACCTAACTCACCTATATTCTCACCTAACCTCCTATATTACCCCCTTTAAGCCTCATCATCCTTCATTGAATCCTTCAGTTGATCCTAGTGATGAGCTTGGTGTTCCCACCCCTTCGCCTAGCCACCGGCAAATGTGTACGGCCCTAGCTCTACCCCTCCAGCACAGGGAAGCGGGGGCAAGAGGGGATAGTTTCCTTAGCATCTGGGAAAGCAAGACTCTAAAAGTATAGGGATGTTTCTTGGGGTTCTAGTCATCCCAGGCAGCTTAGTAGGTGAGAAAGAAGTGGATGCTTCAGGGGTAAGGGATGGTAAGTGTGCAGGATAGAAATAAACATGGGGTGGGGCTGGATTGTCGCTCAGTTGGTAGAGCATTTACATAACATACATAAGGCCCTGGGCCTAATTCCCAGCATTAAGTAAACCAGGCATGGTGGTACACATCTATAATCCTAGCCTTTAGGAGGTAAAGGTGGGAGGATCAGGAGTTCAATGTCATCCTCAGCTACACAGCGAGTCTGTGGCCAGACTGGGCTATGCAAGACCCTGACTTAAGAGAAAAGAGAGGAGACAGGAGAAGAGAGGAAGGGAAAAAGGAAAGGAAAAAAATACAGATGACTTGGAACCCTAAGAAGTAATAGACTAAACTGCTAGACTCTCTGTGTGTGTGTGTGTGTGTGTGTGTGTGTGTGTGCGTGTGTGATTTGCTGAGACGTGTGTATGTGTGTGTGTGTGTGTGTGTGTGTGTGATTTCCTGAGACGTGTGTGTGTGTGTGTGTGTGTGTGTGTGTGTGTGAGTGTGTGATTTCCTGAGATGAAAGAACAGGATCTATACTGTGGAAGCCAGGCCAGTGCCAAAAGGATCCTGGAGTTACTGGAGGTACAGGAGTTTATGACCAACCACTGAGTTAGAACAAAGGAGAGAAAAGACAAGAAGCACCTCAGTGCAGGAGATGAGGCTCCATCCTGTGGCTGCCCCAGGACCCTGGTGGGGTAACCTGATGGTCACTTGGTCCCGGGACAGGCACATTGGGCTCTGGGAGGCCACAGGAGCAGCTGGAGTAAATCCTGTGGGAAAAGAGGAGAGAGAGAGGGAGAGGGAGAGGGAGGGAGAGAGAGAGAGAGAGGGAGAGAGAGAGCGTTGTGCTCTGGCGACAGTTGTCTGTGGTGGTTCACAGGGGACACTCAGGAGCCAGAGAGCGAGGGGGGAGAAGGAGCCCCCTGGAAGGCTCCCAGGTTTCCAGCTGTTTGCTCTAGGGAAAAAGAAGAATTACTCCTCAGCTCCTCTCTCTTTCCCAAAGCCCCTGGGGACCCCCCCCCAGCCTCCTCCCTGCTGCTCTGCCCCGCTTTTCCCCCTCCCCCTGCTTGCCCGCAGTGGGAGGGAAGCAGGCATAAAATCGTGGAACAAAGGGATTAGAGTCGCGGTTCCCCCCTTCTCCACAGAGGAAAACCCTGTTGGGAGAAGGGAGGTCTGGGAGGGCCGATGAGATTAGGGATCTGGAACAGCAGCAGCCAGGAACTGCCACTCCGATGGGCTACAACCTTCTTAGTACCCTCCTCCCTCCCTTCGGCAAAGATGCTCTTCTTCGATGTCTCCAGCATATAGCTTCCTCCCTGTCGCCTTCCACCTGAGCGGACGCCCAGTGAGGGCACCCGCAGCGACAGGAATCCTTGTGGCAGGACAGGTGAGAGGAAAAGGAAGGGCCAGGTTGTTGGCATTCTGTCTAAACTCCACCCCACACTTACCTGGCAACAGCCAGGTATGCCCCGCCCCATAGACCTGGCCCACTATAAAAGGGGCTACTTGCCCCTCCTCTCTCTCTCTCACCTCTCTGCCCCTTGGGCTCTCCTCCCCTCCCCCTCTCACCGTGGTCATGGCCAGCCTCCACTCCACTTCTCTCCTCTCTCCTCTCATTCTCTCTGCCTCTCTAACTCCCATTCTCTGCCCCAAATAAACTCTATTCTATACCATTTCTGTGTGCATGTGGTCCCTCAGGGGGAAGAGGTGCCTGGGCATGGGCCTGCCTAGGCACCCCCTTCCCCCACACCACCGTGCCACACTCCCTAAACCCCCCTGTCTCTTTTTAAGCCCCTTTCACAGGTAAAGGTAGAAGGCTCTGATTTCCTGCCAGGTCCTCCCACTTCCCAGCTGTCCACAGGCAGACAAGCACTACAACCTCCCAAGCCCCAGAGTCCTTATCTGTTTGTTTGTACACAGGGTCTTGTTTAGCACAAACTGGCTTCGAATTTGGTTTGTAGCCAAGGGCGACGAACTTCTCACTTCCTGCCTCTTCATCTCCAGGGTAGGGATGACAAGTGTGTGTGGGGATGACAAGTGTGTGTGGGGATGACAAGTGTATGTGACCATTCCCAGAGTGAGCATTTCCTCATATATGAAAATAATTAGCGGGGCAGTGGGGGCACATGCCTGTAATCCCAGCACTTGGGAGGCAGAGGCAGGCGAATTTCTGAGTTCAAGGCCAGCCTGGTCTACAGAGTGAGTTCCAGGACAGCCAGGGCTATACAGAGAAAGCCTGTCTCGAAAAAAAAAAAAAACAAATCCAAAAAACAATAAAAAAGAAAAGAAAAGAATTATAGCCATTTTCTGAGTATCCATTATCCACCATCAACCATGATCCAAAAATATTAAGTGGAAAATTCTAGAAACAATTGATAAGTTTTAAGTAACTTTCATGGTGGTAGATTGTGATTACGACCGTTATGTTTTGGTTATAGCTATCACTCTTTCACTGTGGCCCACTTATAAATTGAACTTTATCATCTGTGTGCATGAAGAGTAGTTCATAGGACACTTGGCACTAAGCACAGCTTTAAGTGTCTGTTGGGCATCTGGAAATGAGCCCCCCCCCCCCATCCCTTCCTGGGATACAGAAGGACCATGTACCTAGCTTTTAGATGTAACTTCAGTGATCAAGTGAGGTGGAGAGGTATTAAGAGGGGTCTGGAAACAAGGACACCTCGAACAATTGCAATCACCCTTGGGAGAACATGGATGGAGACCCCATTTATGTGCATCTAAAGAAGAACCAAAAGTCAGGTTTAACAGACGCTATTTTAAATGTGTCTGGGAAGCATGACCTACCAGACGCTTTGGGATCAACTAAAGTAGCACTAAGAAGAAAGTTTACAGCTGTGGGTTCTTATGCTGCAACCCAGGGAGAATAGGATGAATGTTTGGACAAAGTGAAAATAGTCCCAATCATCTAAGGAGGTACCTTGAGGTTTTAGACTAAAACAATCCAATCCCCAAAGCAGCAGACAGCAAGAAATCATTAAGATCAAGGTAGAAATTAATGAAATGGAGACAAAAACAGACAGACAAACAAACAAAACAGTGTATAGGGCTGAAGGGATGGGTCCATGGTCAAGAGTGTGTATTGCTCTTCCAGAGGACAGGAGTTTGATTCCCAATGGCCCCATCCATGAGGTCACAGCTACGTGTAACTCAACTCCAGATGCTCCAATACCTCTTCTGGTCTCCAAGGGCATATGCATTTGTGTTCACATGCCCCATCCCCCAACACAGGCATACACACATAATTAAAATAATAAAATATCAAAAGAACAATGCATAGAACCAAGGAGTCAGTTCTTTGTTGTATATATATATAATTCCTTCATCCTTAATAGACAAATTTTCACTGGAATATTCTAGGTACTTGGGAATCTGGGTTTAAATTTGGAGTTTCTAGATCTGTGGGAGAGTATGAGGTAGCACAGTTTGGGAAGGGGTAGCCTTGGCTCTATCCCATATCTGCTTCTCTGCTCTCTCTCTGTCCTCACCAGGACATGGCAAAGGTTTTCTGAAGATTCACAAAGCAGCCCTAGCCTTCCCAGATCTGATGTCTAGACATGCAGAGAGAGAGAGAGAGAGAGAGAGAGAGAGAGAGAGAGAGCATCTGGTGACCAGAGATGTACTCTGGGGCATCTTGGGACTGGGGCCCGGGGTTAGGAGAAAAGCCATTACAGCTTCTAGAAGAGACTGCTGGGCTCCAGGGGAAAAAGAGGCCAGGGACCTAGAATTGTCCGGCATAAGGCAAAGACAGAGTTACCTCAGCAGGTCATATCCTCTCAGCCCCACAGGCTCCATATCCTGTGGCAGGATGCCTGTGTGGGGCCTGGACAAAGACTGCACGCTCCGTTTGATGCTCTCCAGTTCCTGAGTGGAAAGGATTATTCTCATGTCGCCCCTCCCCCAGGCTGCGGCTCCCGTCCCCGTTCTCCACTCCTATGATATTTTCTGTAGGGAAGATCAGGGATAATTTACACAGCAGCAGATCAGAGGCGTGGAAAGAGTAGATGACCTTGGGGACAGATGCAACAGGATGCCAAGAACGCTTGGGTCAGGTTCAAGACTCCTCAGACCCGGGAGCTGCTAAGCCGCTCCCCTCCCTCCTCCCTGGAAGACTTGGACACTTTGTTATTTATTATCTGAGAGCAGAGAACCCGAGAGCCCGAGCCAAGAGCGTAGCCAAAAGCCTGTAGGGAACTGATCCAAGCTCGGTGAAGAGTGAGTGTTGGCCAAGCAGACCTGGAGAGAGAAGGTGATGGCTGCCGGGACAGCCCAAGACCACGTAGAGACCTCCTGCTCTGTAAAGGCAATGCCCAGCGAGACTGCACACCCAGGCTGGATGAGACTGCAGAGAGCCACACAGAGATGCCTGGGGTCTGGACCAGGAGCTGAGAGCAGGTGTCTGGACCTGGCTGAGCCGGAGATGTGCATTCTGGGAAGCAAGATCATTTGATGCCATCACCTAACCATGGGACTTGAAAGTCTTCCCTTCTCCGACCCTCTGTTTCCTCATCTCTAAAATGGTGTAAGTGGTACTTTCTTTTTGAACTAAAGATTTAGGTATATAAAGCCCTGTACCTTGGGCAAAGAAAGGAGTCAGTCAGAGAGGTACCTTGTGGTGACCAGATGCCTGGAAGATGTCTGTTAATTGAGGGCTGGAGAGATGGTTCAGTGAGTGGCTATGGGTATAAGTTACTTCTGCCATGCTACCACCCTGATCAAAGGTCTTATGAAAGAAAAGTATTTTGTGATTTCAGAGCTACAAGTTCTTCATGACTGAGAGGCATGGCAGCCAGCAGCTCAAGGCAGGAGGAGGAAGCTGAGCGATCACCTCTTCAACCTCAAGGACTATGGTTGTCAACTTGACCTTATCTGGAGCCAACTAAAACCCAAGCAGCTAGGCCCATCTGTGAAGTTCCTTTGGAGCAACTCCCATCTGTGTTTTCTGGATATCAGCAGTTCAGTTCACAGGTCAGCAGCTCGATCCACTCGCAAACAGTTGGTGGATACACCAGCAGTCCAGTTCATTAGAGTCGGAAGAACAAACAGAAATCAACAGCGGTGGTACTACCCAGCAGAGACAGCCAGGCCTCAGCCTTGGCGTGAGTCAGCAGGGGAATCTGGAGGGACAGAAGTTCTCAGCTGTGCCTCTCTCAGAGATGTGATGATCACCAAAGACTGGAGACCCATACGCATTGCACAGCTAATTCTATTAAGCAAGCATGGGCTCAGCCTCCGTCACTGACCATTGAGTCCTGTTTATACTCTCTCCAAACGTCCTGTGTTCTCCACAGGTCAGGTCTCAGCTCACATCACTCTGCCAATCAGCCCTCGTCCATGGAAGAGGCAGGAGACTCTAGCACACCACCAGAAGGTTTTTGGTGCATTTCTCTCTATGGAGTCCCAACAAATGCAGCTCAACTATACAATGTAAGGAGGACCAATACATGTGTGTTGTTAGCAAAGAATCCTTCCTTCATCACGTGTCTTTCACATGCTTGCTTTAACAGAACATCTCTCTCCT
Source organism: Apodemus sylvaticus (assembly GCF_947179515.1). Classification (NCBI taxonomy): domain Eukaryota; kingdom Metazoa; phylum Chordata; class Mammalia; order Rodentia; family Muridae; genus Apodemus; species Apodemus sylvaticus. The sequence continues at coordinate 21,118,493 of NC_067481.1, forward strand.
GTGTCTGCTTCAGCGAAACATTCCTTCATGAGTCTGCCTTAGTCTTTCACCTGTATCCACTTCAGCTAAACATTCCTTCACATGTTTGCCTCGGCAAAACACCATCTAACACAACTGATTTCCAAAGAACCCTTGAGTTTCCACTTCAAGAGTTAGAACCTACTTCTTCGGGATCCAATGAGGACGGGAGACCGGCAGCTTGCTAGGACTTCCGTGGACCCCAGCTGCTGGATGGGACAGTTGAGACATCCTGACTGAACCCCCAGATCCTTCATCTTTTGGTGAGGGGACAACCCTTGTTGGACTTCCCTGACCACTGTCCTTTATACATACGAGTTCATGCTATCAGTTCTTTTCCTTTAGGGAGACATGACTAATGCACAAGGCAAGGCTGTGAACCCTCAAAGCCTGCTCCAGCAATATGCTTCTTCCAACAAGGGTGCACCTCCTCTCCAGACAGTACGGCCAACTGGGGACCAAGTGTCCAGGACCCAAGCCGATGGGGACGATTTCTCACTCAAACCTCCACACTGTGTAAGCCTGAGTTCAATTCCTGGAACTCACATTAAAAAAAAATATATTAGATGTGGTGACACCCATCTTAATCCTCTGTTACCAGGATGGGAAGTAGTGGGAGGAGGTAGAGGTCCGGAAGCTTTCTGGCCAGCTAGCCCGAAACAGTGGCAGAAACAAGAGAGACCTTACTCAATAAGGTGGAAGGCGAGAACAGCCCCTGAAAGTGGTCCTCTGACAGCCACATGTACAGTGTGGCACATTTGTATACCACCTCAATACACACACACACACACACACACACAGAGAGAGAGAGAGAGAGAGAGAGAGAGAATATAAATGTTTAAATAAAAAGTAAAGAAATGCTAGTTGACTTGACTATGGATTGTACCCTGCACATGAGCCTTGCTGTCTTCCTGTGGGTGTCTCTAGTGTCCTCTTGCTATCAACGATAAGAGTTTCTCTGACAAACTCAGCAACAGACATGGTTGAGTACCTGCTGCCCAACACAGCCCACTGGAAGCTCAAATCCTGGTGTGTGTGTGTTGTATGTGCACATGTGTGTACTGTTTGTGTGCATGAGTGTTGTATATGTGCATGTATGTGGTATGTATGCATATGTGTGTATGTGTGCATGTGTATATGTATGCGTGTGTGTTATATGTGTACATTATATTGTGTGTGCATATGTGTGCATATGGGTACATGTATGCATGTGTTGTATTATGCATGTATGCATGTGTTGCATGTATGCATGTGTTGTGTGTATACATATGTGTTGTATGTGTGCATGTGTGTGCATGTGTGTGCATGTGGAGGCCAGAGATTGACACTGGGTATCTTCTTCCATCATTCTGCACCTTTTTTATTGTTTTAAAACTGCATCTCTCTTAAGCCATAGCTCATTAACTCATCTAGGCTGGCCGGCCAATGACCTTCCTGGCTCCGTTCCCCTGACCTCCATGAGGTGGTTATGGATGCTGCCTCTCATACCCAGTTCTTAAGATGGGCCTGGAGATCTGGGTGCAGGTCCTCCTGTTTGCCCTGCAGGCATTTCTCCACTAAACCATCCCCTCAGCCTTCAAATTCCTTCTCACGGGAGTGCTGCTCCCTATTCAGTTACTAAGAAATCTGGGGCTCAAGAGGGTTAGAGAATTTGACTCACAGGAAGTCTAGGCCAAGCCCATCTGTTTACCTGGAACCTCTCTTTTACACACACACACACACACACACACACACACACACACACGCAATAGTGACCAAGCGGCCACATTGACAGGTCCACCTGAGCAGCTCACAGCCCACTCTGGTACTCTTCATTCTCCTTGGCCTTTGAGTCCATGACACGGTTTCAACACTTGTGATGGGAACAAAGCCTCTCTGGGTCTAGAGCTGCAGGAATCCGTGGCAGGAGACGAAGACAAACAACTCAATTAGGAAAGTGACCGTTCCTGAGATTGCTTTCCTTCTCTCCCGGGACATTGATGTACTTGCCTCCTGGCAACCTCGAGACCCTGCCGTGATTTCCACTGGACTGGGATGGCTGTCCCATTTCACAGATGAGAACCCAGCTATGCACAGAGGGACAGGATACGCCTGGAAGCCACCGCCTGTGGCTAAGGATTTGAACTTACATTCACCAGCCGCTCTGTAGGCCCTGCTACTCCCGCCCATTCCACCGACTCCCTCAAGGGATCCCCAGACCCCACTTTGCCACTTGAGCCATCACGGAGAAGGTTGGGACCAGCTGCAGACCATTTGTCCGAGGCTTCTGTTTGCTCTGCCTCTTGGCAGGGGTCTGCAATGCTACATTAAGTGTTCTTTTCTGGCTTATTTGTGGGCAGTAGACGTCTCCAAATTGCCATGAATGGAGGCACCTGGCTCTCCGGGGATGATTTCTGAGTCCATCTCTCCACCTTGTTTATTTGTGAAGTGGGAACACAGACACAACGGGTGTATGTTTTACATTAAGCCAAGTAGGGGCTTGTGGCGTTTCTGTCTGCACTTGAGGCATGTTTATACTGCTGGGTCCATTATGACTCTGGTTAATATCCTTCGAATGCTCCGAGTCCTTCCGTCCCTCCAGCCAGGAAGTGGGTAATGTTCGCGCAGGGAAGAAATTTCCAGGCACTCAGACCTTTAAGTAAATGAGAACTTTTTTTTCTTGAAAGGGATTGGGGGATGGGCTTATTGGGGGGAAAGAGAGAGGGAGAGAGAGAAGGAAGGGAGAGGGGGAAGAAAATGAAAGTCTTCCTGTTCCACTAATCCTATCCTCACAGATGATTCCCTGGGCTCTAGAGATGCAAAGAGAGAAAAGTACCAGTGGACAGAGAATGGGACCCAGACAACAGCACATCTTTGCTCTGAGATGGGGACTTGAAGAACACCCCTCCCCCAGGGACGGAAAGATGGGGAGATCGGCAGCCAGAAGTCCGAGGTCCTCTGAGGGCTGCCTGTGTTGGCTGCTTCAGCCAGGAACAGGCTTCCCACAGGACTGCCCCCTGCCTGTTGGCAGCTAGCTCCATGCCTGTTGGCAGAACACACAGGTATTATTTTAAGGAGAAAAATGAGATTGCTGTTATTGCTATATTCCTCCTGTAGAAATGATAGCTTGGCCCAGCCAGGAGCGAGCTGGGAGGCAGTCAGTGCCAAAGACGGGTGAGCTCATCGCATGAGGGGCTGTAGGTGTTTCCAGCAAGCATAGTGTGGAAGAAAGGTTCCGTGCTAGGGATCCCAAGTCCTCAGTCACAGCAGAACCCTTATCCCCTGTATCACCTCCTCCCCAGCCACCTGAGCCTGTCCCCGTCTGATCCATCTGTCTTCTTGTGTCTCTGATCAAATGGTCATCACTTACCATATTAGCTCGCAGCTGAATTAGAAAGAAAATGAGGGAAATACTTGGCACTTAGTATGTGCTCATTTAATATTTCCTTCCTCTCTCCCTTCTTGCAGAAACAAAGGATATTATATAATTGAGGACCTGTGAGCAGAGCATGGTGCTGCACGCATGTAATCTCAGCATCTGTTTGGCCCACGTGGGCTACCTAAGACCTGTCTCACAAAAGAAAGAAAAGGCTGGGTGTCATGGCCTGGAATCACAGCCTCAGCACTATGCAGGCAGAGAGAGATGGAGCCCTGGAGCTCACTGGCCAACAATCCTACTCAAATCAGCGCCCCCTGGCCAGTGAGAGACTCAGCCTCCAAACAGAAGGCAGGGCCAGTGAAATGGCTTGGTGAGGAAAGGCACCAGCCAGCCAACCTATGTTTACATTCCTCGGATCTACATGCCAGAAGGAGAGTCGGCTCCCACAAGTTATCCTTGATCTCCACATGTGTAGCCTGGCATCTGTGTGCCTGTGCACATGCACACGCACACATACACACAAAATATGCACATAAACACACACACAAGAAATACACAGAGACAGACACACATATACACAGACACACACACAGACATACAAACACATACAGATACACACAGATATACATACAGACACACAGAGACACACACACTCAGATACACACACACTAAAATTAATAAATGTATTTTTTTAATTTGCTTTTGAAACAAATGTGAGGGCTAGAGGGCTGCTGTCTTAGGGTTTCTATTCCTGCACAAACATCACGACCAAGAAGCAAGTTGGGGAGGAAAGGGTTTATTCAGCTTACACTTTCACACAGCTGTTTATCACCAAAGGAAGTCAGGACTGGAACTCAAGCAGGTCAGGAAGCAGGAGCTGATGCAGAGGCCATGGAGGGATGTTTCTTACTGGCTTGCTTCCCCTGGCTTGCTCAGCCTGCTCTCTTATAGAACCCAAGACCACCAGCCCAGGGATGGCACCACCCACAAGGGACCCTCCCCCCAGATCACTAATTGAGAGAATGCCTTGCAGCTGGATCTCATGGAGGCACTTCCTCACCTGAAGCTCCTTTCTCTGTGATAACTCCAGCCTGGGTCAAGTTGACGCACACCAGCCAGCACAGCTGGTTCATCCATCGAGAGCTCTTGCTGCTCTCATAGAGGCCCTGAGCTCAGTTCTCAGCACCCATATTAAAAGGCTCACAAACTACTGCAACTTTGACGCCAGAGGATCTGACATTTCTGGTCTCCTGAAGGACTTACATACACAGGCACACACATAGACACACACACGTACACACAATTAAAAATAACTCTGAAAAAAGAATAAAGGTACACAGCACCTAAGGAACAATGCCCAGGGTTGATCTCTGACCTACACATATACACACACATACTCACACACACACACACACACACACACACGTGCCCTTGACACACACAAATGCACACATACATATGTACAGACAAAAAGAAGGTGGGGAAAGAAAAGTGAAAAGAAATTGCAAGAGTTTGAATTTGCAAATATCAAATAGGATGCTGGGAAATATGGAGATGCGTTTCTTTGTTGGTGCCGTCCCCGGATTCCTGGCAGTAGCCTACGAATGATACAAGCCGTTCTAAATTAATCCCAGAATTAAATTTAGAGGAAGGTTCCAGGGCATGGGGGGAATTTTCCCACTCCTTCCTGAGGAAGGGCGTGGCCAGGAGCCGGGTCACAAAGGGCAGGAAAGCTAGTTGGAGAGGAACGGTCCGGGAAACCCAGAGCAAGGGACTCCAGGAGATGGCCACCAGACTGCACCAGTTGGAAGTTCTACAAGGTGACTGCTCAGTAGAGTGAGTCACCTCTGCTAGGACACAGAGCTCCGGCATTTGGCTACTTGAGGCCAGGCCCTGAAGCACCCAACCCACTCTGATTTTCCAGAGATGAATCACAAGGTTCGTTATTAACAACAGACCCTCTGGAAGCTTCCTGTGAGAGCCAGATCCCTCTGTTGGGGTGTCAGTGAAAAATAAAAGTGAAATGGCATCATTGTGTCACTGTAATGTTCCAAATACTGTCATCATTCTCGGGCCAACGAGGAGGCTCAAAAAGCAAAGGCGACTGCTGCCAGGATGAAGACGTGGGTTCGATCCCAGGTCCTCCATGGCGGAAGGACCGGAATCCTGCAAGCCATTCTCTGACCTCGGCATATGTGTCACGGCCCACACATGATTCATTAAATGCAATTTTTAAATTTTTAAGTAATTTTTAAAGATGTATCATTCTTACTGGGCACAGTGGGACATACCTTTAGTGTCAATACTTGGAAGGCAGAGGCAGACAGATCTCTGCGAGTTTAAGGCCAGCCTGATCTACAGAGTGAATTCCAGACCAGATCATGTCTCAAAAAGATGTCATTATTGCTCTAAGTTTCATATCCACTGATTTCCAGTCCCCCCTGGGTAAAATCATCAGACTGCCCTGGCCATATCTGCCATGGCTGCACTGGGTGTGGCCACTGTGGTGCGTGGTGGCCCTACGGTATGGACTTGGGTGCTTCGGGCATCTCTTCTTGAACTCTGTTGACTACTTGTTGTCATTCATGAGTTCTCCTAATCCATCCCATCTCAACTTTGCCAGGGAAAAATCACAAGGGACTTTTGATTGAGGCCACACTTCAGTGAGTGGGGACAGAGGATGGACCGGAGGTCGTGGCGGCTGAAGTAGGCATGTCACAGAGTGGTGATGGAGCGACTGGGAGGGGCTGAGGCTAGGATCTAGGAGCAAGAGAGAACACGGCTCAGAGGAGGTCTCTGCCATTCTCACACTTTTATCTGGGTAGGGCAGACAGAAGGCCAACTCCAAGAGTTCATGTGGACGGTTTTTCCCCACCGTGCTCTCCCTCATCCCCTAAAGTGTTGTGCTGGGCCAGCGAGATGGCTCAGTGGATAAAGGTGCTTGTTGCCAATAGCGACGGCCTGAGTTCTATCCCAGGGACCCACGTGGTCCAAGCAGAGAGTGAGCTCCTGGAAGTTGTCCCCTGACTCCCACATGTTTACACAGGCGTGCATGCGCGTGTGCATGTGTGTGTGTAATATATAAATGCAACAATAAATAAATGTAATAAAAATTTTAAAGTATAGTATCAGCCTCATTGTTAAGTTTTTAAATATTTGCTACATTTTATTTACTTGGTGTGTGTACATTCTCACCACAGGATAGCTGTGGCAGTCAGGAGAGAACCTGGGGGAGTTGGGTCTTTCCTTCTACTATGTAGGTCCCAGGGATCAAGGTCCAGTCATGCCCTGACAGCAAGTACTGTTACGCCGTAAGCCTCCTTACCAGCCGGTCTTCGCCTTTATAGCCACGGCCAAGGACCCCTCACCAAGCAAATCTACGTTCAGCCCAGGGCAAGGACAAAGGAGGGGAGACAAGCATCTTCCCATATGGCTGTCACTAGACAGTGATTAGGCATCTTTGCATCTTCCCATGGGCCACAACTGAGCCACTTGGCCACACCCAGCTGCAGAAGAGGCTGGGAAATGTAGTCCCTGGTGTCCGGCATGTTGGAATGGTCTGCCTGTGAGATTCCAGGTGGAGGAATTGAGGAAACCCTGAGCTTTGTCCAAAGACAAATCAGTTTATTGCTGTTTAACTCTCGGCTCCCACGTCTCCACAGTGAGCTTGGAGCAGAGGAATGGCTGGAACATATTCCCTCCTCCAGGGGCATTGGGCCTGGTCATCTGATCTGTGGGATGTGAACAGAGTGATGGGCTGTGGGCCTTTAGCTACACCTGAAAGGCCACTCTGTGTTTCCACTTGAGTCATCTACCATGAGAAAGTCAAATCCCAAATAGCAACTTGCCCAAGAAGATGAAGAAATAGCTAGAACATTCTTGATCATGGCCTGGAGCTATGTCCAGCTGGGTCCTAGAGAGTCAGCCAGTCCTCACTCTTATGAGTGAAGGAAATATATGAACGCTGGTGTTGTTAGCTGGTGTTGGGGGGGAGTAAATGGTTATGGAGTGTTACTGCAGTTAAAACTGACCTGCATGGACGCCATAGCACTCTCCTATTCCTGGGTCCTGCACCTAACCTTGCACCTCTGCTTAAGTGCATCATCTACAAAATGCTTATCACCTGCTACAAACTGATGCAGGTTCTGTGGCTCCAGAATGCTTGTGACACTTTGGGTCAAGGGGGAGAGACAGATACATAAATACACAAGGACACTACAGCACAGTATAGTCTTCAGTCGGGATCTGAGGGAAAGCTCGGTGGGTTGCACAGAGTGAGAGAACTCCCCTTTATTCCTTTTACTCCCAGACCCCATCCACAGCCCTCCCACCCATCCAGAAATGTGAGGCTGGGTCCCAAGTGAGTGCCAGACTTCAGGAAGTGCTATGGAAGTAGCTGTGAGTGACAGAAGTGCAGTCACTACTCTGCACTTACAGATAGTGTTCATTGGGCACTTCCTAGGTAAGTTCTAGAGAAGAAAAACACATGCCCCTCCATGCAGAGAACAGTCTCCTGGGGTCAGCATTGTGTCTCTCTGCAAAGCTGATGAGCTTGGGTTTCTAACTCTGTTGCTTTAAGCAGCCCAAGTGTCAGTTTCTGCACTGTAAAGAGAGATATGTGGAAATGTATGATTTCTTTGGAAAGTCAGTTGTGTTGGGAGAGAGTGTTTTGCTAGGGCAGACACATGAAGGAGTGTTTTCCTGAAGCAGACACCGGTAAAAGGATGTTCTGCTAAAGCAAGCACATGAAAGAACGCATGATGAAGGATTCTTTGCTAACAACACACATATATTGGCCCGCCTTACATTGCATACTTGAGCTGTATTTGTCAGTACTCCATATAGAGAAATGCACCAAAAAACTTCGGGTGACGTGCTGCAGTTTCTTACTGCTTCCATGGACTTGGGCTGTGTGATGGTTCGTATATGATTGGCCCAGGGAGTGACTCTATTAGGAGCTGTGGCCTTGTTGGAGTAGGTGTGTCACTGTGGGTGTGGGCTTAAGACCCTCACCCTAGTTGCCTGGAAGTCAGTCTTCCACTAGCAGCCCTCAGATGAAGATGTAGAACTCTCAGCTCCTCCTGCACCATATATCTGGCTGGATGCTGCCATGTTTCTGCCTTGATGACAATGGACTGAACCTCTGAACCTGTAAACCAGCCCAAATTAAATGTTGTCTTTTATAAAACTTGCGTTGGTCATGGTGTCTGTTCACAGCAGTAAAACCCTAATTAAGACAGGTTGATTGGCAGAGTGATGTCAGCTGAGACAGACTCACGTGTGAAGCAAGACATATGGTGAGGCAAGGCTCATGGAGGACACGTGATGCTTGGAGGGGGATGAATAGGACTCAACAAACTGTGAGAGGGCTCCGCTTGCTTATAGAGCTAGCTTGCAAATGCTTCTTGATCTCAAATCTTCTCTGATCTTTGCTTCATTGAGTGAGGCACAGCCGAGAACTTCTCCTGGTGTCCCTGTTGGTCCTAATGCTTCCTGCTGACTTATGCCAATTCAGCTGAGGCCTGGCTGTCTCTGCTAGGTCGTGTCACTACTGCTGATTCATATTTGCTATTCCAACTCTATCAAACTGGAGTGCTAGCGTATCTATGAAGTGATTGCAAGTGGACTGACCTGCTGCTGCTTACCTGTTGACTGAACTGCTGACTTCCTGACAATGCAGATGGGATTTGCTCCAAAGTAAACAAGTCTACTTCCCCCCCCCCCCTTATCCTAATAACCTTTCTATTCCACTACCTCTGGTAGGTGGTGGGCTAGAAGGAATATTAAAGCACTTAGGAACCATCATTAAAAGTAGAGTTGAGTAAAATTTAAGACTAATGATGTGACTTCTAGCAGCCACCCTAGAATTTCCACTGAGGATCTGGCAGCCCAGTAGACATTACAGTTTCCAACTCTCTTGCAGCTACATATGGTCATGTGATCATTGCATTCTTGACAGGCCCGAGAACAAAAAATGCCATGTGTACCTTCTGGTCCAAGAAAGTTCTATCAATTAATTTCCCTTTGGTTTGTTGCCACAGGTAGAGATAGAATCAAACCCTATCTAAAATGTGGTTGAGATGTCAAGGCAGATGATGTCACAGAAGGGTTATAAAAACATGTATCGACTCACTTAATAGGGGTTCCTGCATTTCTAGAGGACAAACAGGGACTGGCTTGAGATCTGTGTGGAGGTGGGGGATGGACCTGGAGTGAGGTTTCAACTTCCTGCTACCACCAGATGGAGGAGCACACACAGGAGTGCTCATCATCTTGCCAGAATGTGGGATACACAGGAAGGAGAGGGGCAGGGCGTAAAGCTGTTGGCAAACACCAGCATGGGAGTCGAGCCTTTTCGTATACCCTTCTTCCATCTTGCATGTGAATATGGAGGTAGTATAGAGCCATCTGCAGCCATGCAGACAAAGACACTGCTCTGCCAATGGCTAAAATAACAGACCAACAGCAATGTTATGGGGATCCTGAACAAGAGAGAAGGCAGGTTGGCCTCCCAGCCCTCTGGAGCCACTCTGTGAACCCCAGGTGCTTACAAGTTGAGAATTTTAAAATTGCCAAGAAGTTCCCAGCACAAAAAATGGCTGACTATGTCATCCATTACCCTGATTTGAGCATTACACATTGCAAACTTGTATTGAAATTTCACACTGAGTCCCATAAATACACACCCCATAAGCCAGACCCCATAATGCAGGCCACCAGTCCTAACACTTGGGAGGCTGTAGCAGAAGTTTGTAAGTTCAAAGCCAGGGTATGCAATACAGTGAGATCCAGTCTCAAAATAAAAACTAACAACAGGGCTGAGAATATAGCTCTGTGTGGAGCACTTACCTACATGCACGAACCAATCCCCTAGACTCCTCTTCTTTTTTTTTTAAAGTTGTATTTATTTATTATATGTAAGTACACTGTAGCTGTCTTCAGACACCAGAAGAGGGCATCAGATCTCTTTACAGATGGTTCTGAGCAACCATGTGGGTGCTGAGATTTGAACTCATGACCTTTGGAAGAGCAGTCGGTTCTCTTACCATCTCTCCAGTCCTAGACTCCTCTTCTAAAAGCTAGATTTATTTTGTAATTTTTGTATGAACATTTTGACTACATGTGTGTCTGTCTCTGTGTACCGTGTGCATGTCTAAAGGCCTCATAGTTCATAGAAGAGCATCAGATCCCTTAGAACTGGAGTTGTAGGTGGTTTTAAGCTGCCATGTGGGTGCTGGGAATGGAACCTCTGCCTGCGTCCTCTGCAAGAGCAAGCAGTCAGTGCTCTTAACCACTGAGCCATCTCTCCAGCCCCTTCTGTATCCTTCTTGAAATTTGACAACTCTAAGTCAATTAAAAAATATTTTAGCTACATCTGAAGGCAAGATGGCTCAGCAGGTAAAGGCATTTGTTATAAAGCCCAACGGCATGAGTTCAATGTTTGGGACTCACATAACGGAAGAAGAGAACTGACTCCTACAGTCCTCTGGCCTCCGTCTGCATGTCGTGACATATGTGTGCATGTGCGTGACACACATGCACATACGTACACACACACACACACACAAGTAAGTAAATGTTTAAAAGTTGTTCTGCTCTAGTAGGATAGTGAAGTGGGCACACTGCTCTGTCTTCCCTGGGATTTCATTTCAACCAAAAGCACAACTATGGTATTTAAAACTAAAATGCATAAACCCTAGAGGTCAGTCTCATGGCCTTTTAAATTTTGTTTTAGAGACTTTTTAAAGATTTATGTATTTTATTTTACATGTGTGAGTTCTTTGCTTGCATGTATGTGTGTGTACTGTGTGCATGCCTGGAGCCTGTGGAAGTCAGGAGAGGGCATCAGACTCTCTGGAACTAGAGTTAAAGATGGTTGTTAGTCCATGTATGGGTACTGGGAACTGAATCTGGGCCCTCTGCAAGAGCAACCAGTGTGCTCCCCACCCCCTTTGGTTTTTTCGAGACAGGGTTTCTCTGTATAGCCCTGGCTGTCCTGGAACTCACTCTGTAGACCAGGCTGGCCTCGAACTCAGAAATCCTCCTGCCTCTGCCTCCCAGAATGTTGGAATTACAGGTGTTTGTGTGCGCCACCACTGCCCGGCTAGCCAGTGTGCTCTTAACCACTGAGCCATCTCTCCATCCCCCTCACTTTCTTATGGTGGATATGGTGAAGCAAGACAGCCAGGTGAGATGATCAGCGGACCAAAATGATGATAAGTCAAAGCCAGTCAGATGCTTATAGCGATAAGGAGTGTAAGCAGGGCATCGTGGGGTGTGTACTGTGCTCATGAGGGGAGCACACAGGACCGCAGGACCTGGCCACACATCTCCAGTCCGTATTTTTAGGGGATCTACTGTGTGATGAAAAACAAGGTGACTGTTAATGATATCCTGTGCAAGAAAGGAGCTGGCATCCTAGCAAATACCACAGGCCAGCCCAGAGGCAAGCACAGTCCCATGTGTAATGTCACCAAGGCAGGCATGTCACCCTCCTGCAGTGGCCTAGTAGAGTTCACTTCCCCAGACCGGCAAGCTGACCTGACGCTAGAAGTTATAGTTAAGGCCACGGGCCTGAATGATGCTACATTCCATGTTCTACAGGGACCTGAGCCCACTACCCTCCAACTGGGTCCTGCTGCCTACCTGGTGAGAGCCCAGAAAGCCTGCCTTGGCCCGGGCATGTGCACGGTCATACATGGTTAAGCAAGTTGAAGTGCCAACTTACCCACTTACCACCTCAGGTCCTGAGCAAACCCATCCACTTCTTCCCGCCTGGATTCCCTCAGCAGCAGGGAATCTGAGGGCTGGTAGGAATCCATGACACAATGCCTGGCCTATCACAGGGCTGCACAGGGGCCCGCTCGCTCTCCACCACTCTGTAAATTGAGTCCTATTTTTAGAAAGCTGGAGAGCCGGCTGTTTAAATAGTTTCTCTGATTGGGTAGTGATTTCATCCGTGAGCATTCCTGAACTCCAAATGCCTGAAAGTCCAAGTGGAAGAAAAGCAGAGGCTCTGAGTTGGAAAGCTCTCTGCCCAGCCTCCTTCCAGAACTCTCTCCACCACATTCCTATAAAACACTAGCTAGCTTCTGCTCAGAGACAGCCAGTAGCAGGGAGCTCCTGTTGCCCAGTTCCAACAGTCCAGATGAATGGCCTCCCTGTCATTCTGTGTGTCCTGATGTGTATACAGGTGCACATGTGTATGTACACATGTGGAGGCTGTAGGATATAGTCATGCACATGTATATGTACACGAGTGGAGGCCGTAGGATGTCGTCATATAGTGAAGCTACTTCCTCCTGAGTGACAGACACTCCATTATCACCCCACACACTTCCAGCATTTTCCTGGACCTATAGATCTCCTTGAAGATTGGCTCTAAGCTGTGGTTGCCTAAAAGCCGTCTGTGTCCCACAGAGCTAACCATCGCCATTGTGAACTTGTGCCAAGTGGTTTATATGCATGCAAGTTTGTGCGTGTATTCATCTGTATACAGGCATACATGTGCATGTGTGTGTGTGTGTGTGTGTGTGTGTGTGTAGGCCAGAGAACAGCTTCCAGTGTCATTCCTCAGGCACTGTCCACGTTGGGTTTTGTTGTTTTGAGGCACGGCTTCTCACTGCCCTGAATCTTGCAAAGTAGGCTAGGCTGGCTGGCCAGCAATCCCCAGAGACCCATCTGTTCCCTCCTCGCCTGCGTTGCAGTTACAACTCCTGCACATGGCTTCTTCACGTGGTTTCTGGGGATTGAAAGCAGGCTCTCCCTGAAAGGGCCTACCAGCACCTGATCAATACAGATGCAGATACTTACAGCCAACCATCAGACTGAGCATGGGGCCCCAATGGAAGAGCTAGGGGAAGGGCTGAAGGAGCTGAAGGATTGCAATCCCCTAAGAAGAACAATATCAACTAACTGAACCACCCAGAGCTCCCAGGGACTGAACCACCAACCAGAGGGATCCATGACTCCAGATACATATGTAGCAGAGGATGGCCCTATCTGACATCGATGGGAGGGGAGGGAGGCTTGATGTCCCAGTATAGGGGGATGCTAGAGGGGTGAGGTGGGAGTGGGTGAATGGGTGGAAAATCACCCTCATAGAGGCAAGGGGGAGAGGAGGGGTGGGATGGGGGGTCATGGAGGGGTAACTGGGAAAGGGGATATCATTAAGGAATAAAATGATTAATAAAAAAGAAAAGGAAAGAAAAGAAAGAAAGAAAGAGAGAGAGAGAGAGAGAAAAGAAAGGAAAGGAAAGGAAAGAAAAAGAAAAGAAAAGAAAAAAGAAAAGAGAAAAGAAAAGACACTGAGCCATCTCCCTAGTCTGCCCAAGTAACTTCTAGTTGCAATGTGGGACTTCACAGAGCTCTAGGAAACAGTCCTCTACCTGTCCCCACCAGGGACAGTCTATAGACTCAGTCCTACATGTTTCACCCACTCCCCACACACGCACCAATTCTGAGATATTTTGTGTGTGAGATCAAGCATCCACTCATCTCTTGTTACATAAACCAATGAGCAGAGGGGCTGGGGATGTGCCTCGGGGTGTGGCTCGGGGGTGTGGCTCGGGAGTGTGACTCAGTGGCAAGAGCACTTGCCTAGAATGTGTAAAGCTTGCGGTTGAGAGCCAGACATGAAAACAAGAAACTCACCAAGGTGTGGAAGAATATACCTATAAGTCCGGCATGTAGCAGGCTGAAATGGGAAGACTGTGAGTTTGAGGTTAGCCTGGGCTACACTGTAACACCCTTTCTCATAAACTCAAAGGCTGGGAAGATCCGTCAGTAGTAGCAAGCACAGCGCCTATGTTGAATCCTGGCACTGGCACTAGGGGAGGAGCTCAGAGAGCTTTAGAAAAAAGATTGTATATGTATACATGTGTATGTAATGTTTAAAAGGAAATATCTAGACTCATCATGCAATTCATTGCTGTGGTTATTGTAATCATCTAACACAACCTGAAAGCACCTCTGTGGCTCTGTGACCTCGGTTTCCTCATCTTTAAAGCAATACCCAGAGACCGGAAGGATCACTCAGTGGTTAAAAGCATGTACTACTCCAGAGGACCAGAGTTTAGTTCCCAGCATTCATACTGGGTGGCCTTATGGATCTCCAGTTCCAGGGGGATCTGATGCCCTCTTCTGGCCTCTATAGGCAACTGCACTTATATGCATATACACAAAGCACAAAGATACCCAGTTACAAGCTTAACTTTTAAAATATAAGATAAAATCTTTTTTAAAAATTCATTTCACAGAGCTCAGGGAAGAATTTGATTGGTGCACAGAGATATCATGTATTGAACATAGCTTACGATGAACGTGTGCTTAACACATGAGGACCTAGGTTCGATTCCCTAGAACTGCCCCCAAGGGGCAGAGGGAGGCATTCGTTATACATTTAATCATATAAAGTAAGTGATAAAATAAATGGTGGGGACCAGGAGTACCAATGCTTGCCTTTAATCCCAGCGCTCAGGAGGCAGAGATGGGGAGTCTCGTGAATTTGAGCTAGCCTGGGCTACACAGAGAGACCTCTAAAAAAATTCAGGTAGCAGACATATTGCTATAGAGGTGCATTTAAATGAACTTCAGTTTCAAGTTAGTCCTGCTTTGCCCGATTATATAAACTTCAGGCAGGGGCCTACTTAACTCACTGCGAGGGGTGGGAGGGGCAGGAGAGCGGGAGCTTGGAGCAAATGTTGGCCAATCTCATTACTAGACTCCTAGGCTGGTCCGGACTAGTGTGGTGCCATACTGCTGGACACCTTACTGCCTGGCATGCTTTCCTTCTTTTGAATTATTTCCTTGGGACAAAATCAAACTCCTTTCTCCAGCTTGCTACAGTTGTCAGCTCCAAGAAAAGCAGGTAGCCATAAATCCCGCAGCAGCTGAGGCCCAGGATGGAGTCAGGGCAGCTCCCCTGCTAGGAGCTGCCTGCAATGGGCGTGACCCATAGCTGCTCCAGGCTGAGGCTCCTGTGCCAGAGATGACATCATCTGGAGAATGGAATCCTCAGCGGTGGGGTGGGAGGGCTGGGGGCTGGGCAGATGTTTACTCCCTTGGCACTTCTGTCTCCTTCTGGGGCTTGGGGATGAGGACTGGTTCAGATGCCAGGAGCCGAGTTCCCTTCACTTGGGTACAGATCACACCATAGATGGGCCTAGGAGGGCCTGAGGGCCTGAGGTTATGGGCAAGACATGTATTAAAGGAGATAAGAGGGAAAGGCAGAGTCCTAGGTGCTCTTCTCCTCTGCCTGGGTTCCAGAAAATGCTAAATCTCAGAAGCGCATGCACTGTTTCAAGTAGATAAGACAGATGTCAGTTAAAACATCCTTTGGGTTCAGATAAAATCAGTGCTGACCGTATCCTATGTGCACCCCTCCTGGGGGGATCCTGAGACCTAACAAGCATCCAGGTTATCACTGGCTTCATAATCAGCCAAGTGAACTCACTTTGGGGATCATCCTGCTGCCTGCAGGTAAAACCTCTATTCTGCTGCTCCAAATAGGCCTGGATGGAACCAGTAAAATTAAAATAGTAATTAAAAGCCACTCATAGATAAGTACATTGCAAATTTAAACAGCAAGACATTGAGAGATAGAGGGGGAGAGAGGGGGAAGGGAGGGGGGAGGGGGAAAGGAAGGGGAGGGCAGGGAGGGAGGGAGAGAGAGGGGGGAAAGAGAGAAAGAAAGACAGAGACTACATGCAGGTGCACACATACATGCATGTACATAGTGGAAGCCAGAGGCGTACATAGGAAGTTTCTGTTACTTTCCTTTCTTTCTTTTCTTTTTATTTCCTTTTGAGATAGGCCTCTCTCTGAACCTGGAGCTCAGTGTTTCAAATAGTTTGGCTGGCCAGTGAGCCCTCACAATCCTCTTGCCTCTTCTCCCCAATATTAGATCTACAGATAAATAGCTCCATGTTCAACTTTTACACGGGTGCTAGAGATCTAAACTCAGAACCTCAGGTTTGTGCAGCCAAGCACTGTATCCACTACACCACGTTCTTAGACCTTCCATTTGGTGGCGGTGGTGTGTGTGTGTGTGTGTGTGTGTGTGTGTGTGTGTGGTATAGGTGTGATATGTGTGTTGTCAGAAGGGGTAACTTTCTATCCTTTCAACACCTGATGAAAAAATAAAGAGTGGTTGGGTGTGGTGACACAGGCCATTGATCCCAGCACTCAGGAGACAGAGGAAGGGAGATCTCTGTAAGTTGTAGACCAGCCCAGTCTACCTAGTGTGTTCTAGAACAGTCAGAACTACATGCCACTACCCTGCTGAGAGAGAGAACGGGAAAGAGAACACATATGCTGGGTAGTTTATGTCAACTTGACACAAGCTAGAGTTATCTAAAAGGATAGGAACCTCAGTTGACAAAATACCTCCATAAGACCTGACTGAAAGGCACTTTCTTAATCAATGATCAATGTGGGAGGACCCAGCCCACTGTGGGTGGTATCACTGGATCCTGGGCTGGTGGATCCTGGGCTGGTGGATCCTGGGCTGGTGGATCCTGGGCTGGTGGATCCTGGGCTGGTGGATCCTGGGCTGGCGAATGCTGTACTGGTGGTCCTGGGTTCTGTAAGAAAGCAGGCTGAGCAAGTGATAAGAAACAAGCCAGTAAGCTGCCTCCCTCTATGGCCTCTGCATCAGCTCCTGCCTCCAGGTTCCTGGCCTTCCAGGTTCCTGGCCTTCCAGGTTCCTGTCCTGACTTCTTTCAATAATAGTGATATGGAAGTGTAAGCCAAACAAACCCTCTCCTCTCTAAGTTGCTTTGGTCATGATGTTTCAACACAGCAATAGTAACCCTAACTAAGACATCAGACCTTTCCCTACTCCATGGGCTATTGTTTTACTCATTCATTCATCCATTCATTTGTAGGGTAGGGGGTGGTGCGTGTGTTACAGCACACATCCAGAGGGTTGAGGACAGGATTCAGCTTTCCCCTTCTACCATGTTCCAGGGATCAAGCTCAAGTCTTCTGGCTTGGCAGCAAGCACCTTTCCCCACTGAGCCACCCTGTGGTCCAATTCCACGCTTTCAGAAGTCTTACCACAAATTCCCAGTCCACCCAGCCTGGGGGCTGAGCACTTGACCACAGCCTGGCTTGGTTCAACTGCTGCTTCCTATTCTCCGTGCTAAGCAAGGAGTCAGGCCTGGGGCTGCTGGGGTGATCTTTCCAACTCCGGGGAGGAGGCCTTTCCATGGGGTTGTGAGGGAGGAAGAAGCAAAGACCAAAACAAAATGAATCTGTGCCAAGAAATCCACTGAGTCCACTGTGGCAGCTGCCGCCCTGTGAAGGATGCCTCCCCTGGGCTTAGCTCTCCTGCTTTTCTCAAAATATTGCGTTGGGAGCTGGAGAGATGACTCAGGCAGTAAAACCACTTGCAGCATAAGCACGGGGACCGAAGTTCAAACCCCAGAGCCCACATAAAACAGCTGGGCATGGTGGCGATTGCCTGTAGTCCTAGCACTAGTGGCGAAGACGGATCCCTGAGGCTTGTCAGCCAGCCTCGCCTGATCTGTGAGCCCCAAGTCCTAGTGAGAGACCTTGTCTCAACAAGCAACGTGAACTGCTCGTGAACTCTGGCTTCCACATGTATGAACACACGTGCATATGAGCATACACTCAGACAAATAACAATAGTTAATAAAACTTAAAATTTGAAATGAGAGACATTGACTGACTTCCAGAAGGCTACATATAGAAGTGGAGGCCCTCCTGTCTGTTCTCCCCGAGGCTAGGGTTGCTTGGGGATTGTAGCCCCAGAGCTGGGTGAGGGGGTGGGGGAGGCGGGGCTCCATTCCATGTTTGGTTCATCTCAGAGCAAAGCAGAGGCAAAGTGTGCAGGACCATCAGGTAGTCTGGAGCTAGGCCGTCTGTCCCAACCAGACCGCAGTCTACCTTGGCTCTGCTCCCATTTCATCCCACCCCACAGCCCATGGTCCCAACAGATCATCTCCCAGAGACAGCTTCTTTTTCTTTTTTTTTTTTTTTTTTTTTTTTGGTTTTTTGGATTTGTTTTTTTTTTTCGAGACAGGATTTCTCTGCGTAGCCCTGGCTGTCCTGGAACTCACTCTGTAGACCAGGCTGGCCTCGAACTCAGAAATCCACCTGCCTCTGCTTCCCAAAGTACTGGGATTACAGGCGTGTGCCACCACTGCCCAGCTGACAGCTTCTTTCTCAAAAGAAACCCAAATGCTCAAATCATTACAATTTTTACACTATGTACCTGCTGTTAGCATTCTGTCTAAACTCCGCCCCACAGTTGCCTGGCAACAGCCAGGTAGGCTTGGCACACTATAAAAGGGGCTCATGCCCCCTCCTCTTTTACTCTTGCCTCTCTTGCCCTCTTGCTCCCCCCTCTCTCCCCATTCCCTTCCCCCTCTCTCCATGTGGTGGTCATGGCCAGCCTCTAATTCTCTACTCTCTCCTTCTCTCTGCCTTTCTCTGCGCTACTACCGTCTTGATTTCCCTCCACATGTCCTGAATAAACTCTGTTCTATACTACACTGTCTATCCTGTCATGTGGCTGGCCCCTCAGGAGGAAGGGATGCCTTGGCATGGGCCCGCTGTGGCACCCCCTTCCCCCATACCTCACCACAGCCACATAGAACATATTCTTATACCTCACTATATTTTTATAAACACATCACCTGCTGGACATACCCAGCCTCAAAGTTCTAAACTTCTGCGTCCCAACATTGCCTCACAAAAAGAAATTTTCATACCATAAAGCTTGATTTTTTTTAAGTCAGACATCCTTGAATTCTAACTCTCAAGAGGCAAAGACAGGTGAGGGTGAATTTGAGACAGCTTGGTCT
This sequence comes from Apodemus sylvaticus, assembly GCF_947179515.1. Classification (NCBI taxonomy): domain Eukaryota; kingdom Metazoa; phylum Chordata; class Mammalia; order Rodentia; family Muridae; genus Apodemus; species Apodemus sylvaticus. The sequence goes on from NC_067481.1 coordinate 21,137,699, forward strand.
ACATATTGAGTTCTAAGCCAGCCAGGGCTGCACAGTGAGACCCTAATAAGTTAGATCATTTTTAAATCTTGATTTGGGAGCCAGCCAAGACATCTCTGTGGGTTAGGAACTTGCTGCCAAGCCTGATGACATAAACTCAATCCTTGGAACCCACATAGAGGTGGAAGAGATGTTCTCTGACTTCCACATGCTCACTATAGCATAAACACACACACACACACACACACACACATACAACACATTCACACACATATTATGCACCATACACAAAAAAAACAAATTACTTTTTAAAATTTAAAAACAAATCCTTGTACAGAATTCTTTAAAATGTTGTATATGAGGGCTGAAGAGATGGCTCAGTGGTTAAGAGCACTAACTACTCTTCCAGAGGTCCTGAGTTCAATTCCCAGCAACCGCATGGTGGCTCCCAACCATTTATAATGAGATCCAATGCCCTCTTCTGGCGTGTTTGAAGACAACTTCAGTATTCTCATATAAATACAATAAATATTTGACAGAGAGAGAGAGAGAGAGAGAGAGAGAGAGAGAGAGAGAGAGAGAGAGAGAGAGAAGAAGAAGAAGAAGGAGGAGGAGGAGGAGGAGGAGGAGGAGGAGGAGGAGGAGGAGGAGGAGGAGGAGGAGGAGGAGGGAGGAGGAGTCACATTTTCTGAATGAAGCGTCCCTCGCTACCAGAGAGAACAAGGAGTGACCCAGGCTAGTCTAGCCGCCAGAACGGCCCTCAGGCCCTCAGGGGCCTGTGAGTATTCTCGGTCTCTGCACCCTTTGTTCAAGCAAAATTTTAAAGAAAAACCCAAGCTGGGAAAGGAGGCAGAAATGGAAGAGGGGGAACTTGACCCTTAAAGACACCTGGGAGTTGGACAGAGGGTCTCTGTTCAATCCATCAGCTTCCTCAAGCTTCTTCCAAGAGCCTTTTAGGAAAGCCCTCATTTAGCTAACTTAACTCATTTTACAGATGGGGAAACTGAGGCCCCTAAGAAAATGAGTTGAATTTGTGTGGGTAGTGGCATATGCTTTTAATCCCAGCACTCAGGAGGCAGAGGCTGGTAGATCTCCATGAGTTTGAGGCCAGCCTGGTCTACAGAGTGAGTTCTAGGACAGCCAGGGCCACACAGAGAATCCGTCTCAGGAAGAAAAGAAGAAAAGGGGGAAGAAGGGAAGGGAATGGAATGGAAGGGAATGGAAGGGAATGGAAGGGAAGAAGGGAAGAAGGGAAGGGAAGGGAAGGGAAGGGAATGGAAGGGAAGGGCATTGAACCTGTTGTAAGCTAGTTTGTGACATCATAGGAACCAGACTGCACAATCCCCAGCTCCAAGTCTCTGGTGTTCTCCCAGTCTAGGAAAAAGTAGAAACTACATTTTCTGTCCCCAAAGCTCAGAACACTCAGTGTCTCCCATAGCCCACATTCTGGGTCCTGCCTTCAGGCCTTTGAAACATGCCCTGTTCCATGTCTGTGACCCTCCTGGATTTTCTAGGCCGGCCACAGGAATCTCCCTCACCCCAGATAGTTCAGAACTGCTGTATACTTGAGCTGATGTCACTTGTCAGACTGCCCTCCATCAGTGACTAGGGAGGGGCCAGTGTGAACCCCAGCTCCCAGGAGTGAGATCTGCTGGAGACTGAGTCCCAAGATGTCTCCCTTTACAAGGATGAAATTTCATGACTTGTAGGTTTTAATTAAATTTTTTTTTTATTTTTGTGGAATCTCAGGAAAAAAATTTTCCCCTACTCTTGCAGCTCACTCCTTATTATTAAAAACCCTGACAAGACAAAGGGGAAATGCTGTCCAAGTGTCCAGAATGAGACCATATTTTAGCAAAAATCTGGCCACACTGCACCCTTGAAACCCATTCCCCGCCTCTGAGCACCGGGGCCACCCCCATGACACCACAGATCGGATTTTTAAGTCCAGGGCTTATTGCTTTCTGAGCCTCCTGGGATGTAGAGGATTATTCTAGATTTAATCCTTTAATAATTTTTCCTCTCTCCTGTCTGAGGTCTGGCTTTCCGGCTGAACTCAGACTGGGTAAAAGAGCTTATGTCCAGCTCCACGGACCCCCTTGCAGGCTGTCCTCCTCCATTACTATCAGAAAGTTAGAAGTGGCTATTCAGGAAGCTGGCCACTGCTGAGACGTAAAGAAAAAGCTGGAAGCCTAGATTAGAGCTTGAAGTCTGGCTTGAGGGAGAACCTGCTAATGGCGCACCATGCATGGGAACCTGGCACGTTGTTTCCTCTTAGGGGTGTGGGGCAGCACTCCTATCTTTATAAAGAACCAACGGAGGGCCGGGCGGTGGTGGCGCATGCCTGTAATCCCAGCACTCTGGGAGGCAGAGACAGGTGGATTTCTGAGTTCGAAGCCAACCTGGTCTACAAAGTGAGTTCCAGCACAGCCAGGGCTACACAGAGAAACCCTGTCTCGAAAAACCAAATAATAATAATAATAATAATAATAAGAAGAAGAAGAAGAAGAAGCAATGGAGACCTGATGACAACTATCACTTGCCCAGGTTGACAGTGGGGGCAAGTGACAGAAGCAGGCTTTGAACTCTCCCCTGCTAGGCTCTCTAAGCTGTAGACCATCAAAGGTGGCATAGGAGGAGCAGGGGTAAGCTACAGAGATTATTAAGAAGTAGGACGTGCAGGGCATGGTGACTCATGCCTAGAACTCAGTGTTTGGAAGGCTGATGCAGAAGAACCATTGCAAGTTCAAGGCCAGCCCGGGCTGGAGTGAGACCTTGTTACACAAACACAAAGAAAAGAGTAGAAAAGAAAAGAAGCATGATGGTGCGCACCCATAACCAAACTCACTCAGGAGGATGAACAAGAGAATCCAGAGTTCAAGGTCATCCGAGACATCCCTGAGGGCATGGCAAGTTTGGAACCAGTTGTGGACTACCTCTAAAAACAAAATGACATAGGGTATATATAACCTAATAACAGCAATGTAATTATAGATCAGGGATTAAAGGTATGCACCACCACCACCACCCACTGTCAAGTTACTCTTACATAACAGCTAAACCAGAGGCACGTTCCTTATGATGTCAACAAGATCAGTTATAATCCCGTGGTTTTAGAATGAGCCCATCGGTTTTGGAATCCATCTGCCTCCTTAAAGCCCTGGTTTGATTATGTAGAATTTAGGTGGGTGACTCCATTTTGTATGATCTGGTCAGTTAGAGCTAGTTCAAGAGCTCAGATCAGACGATTGCATATCATTATTATTATTTTTTTTTTTTTTTGGTTTTTTCGAGACAGGGTTTCTCTGTATAGCCCTGGCTATCCTGGAACTCACTCTGTAGACCAGGCTGGCCTCGAACTCAGAAATCCGCCTGCCTCTGCCTCCCAGAGTGCTGGGATTACAGGCATGTGCCACCACTGCCCCGGCTCATATCATTATTTTTATTGGACAGATGTGTCCTCAAGAAGTTCACACTTTGGGTGGAAACTGAGATCTGACCGAACTGTGAGCCTAGAGCAGTTGGTACCAGGAGGCTGACAGGGATTAATTCAAGGGAAGGAGGGGTGTATGGAGCGGGGCTCACCTGTAATCCTAGCACCGGGAGATGGAGACCAGAGGATCCCTAAGGTTTGCTGGCCAGGGAGTATAGCTGACTCTGTGGGCTCCGGTGTAAACAGAGACCTTGCCTCAAAAACTAAAAGATGTAATTTAAAAACACACTGCTGACTTCTGACCTCCACATATGCACACCCACACCCACCCACCCACACACCCCCCACACACACACACACACACACACACACATCCACACACCCACACATACCCACACACACCCACACACCATGGAACCAAAAGAACAGCCATGTATTCTTTTATCATCTGGCCTTCCCAGATCTCAGAGAGAAAAATCAGGTTGAATTCATGTGTTCATACATGCTCAGTCCTGGGAGTGGCTCTATTAGAAGGAGTGGCCCAGTTGGAGTAGGCGTGTCACTGTGAGTATGAGCTTTAAGACCCTCATCCTAGCTGCCTTGAAGCCAGTATTCTGCTAGCAGCCTTCAGATGAAGATGTAGAACTCTCAGCTCCTCCTGCACCATGCCTGCCTGGATGCTGCCATGCCCCCACCTTGATGATACTGGACTGAACCTCTGAACCGGTAAGCCAGCCCTAATTAAATGTTGTCCTTTATAAGAGTTGCCTTGGTCATGGTGTCTGTTCACAGTAGTAAAACCCTAAGACGTTCAATACCTTACTTCCTCCTGTTGGCAGCTGAACTACTGGCCTTCCATCTCTTCCTGGAGATATGTACAGAAGGGGAGAGTTGTGCTCATTTCCCTTGATGAAGACAACCCCCACTCACCATCCCATGGTCCCTGAACATCAGCCCTCCTGCCCAGCAGCCTCCTCTGGGAGACAGTCACCTCTCCAGCCTTCTATTTAAGCTCGACCGTCAGCCAGCCTCCTCGGAATCCACAACTCATTTAATCAGCAAACCTCCAGTGAGCAGCCTCACTGTGCACACAGCTGTCTAAACCACAGGCTTAGAGAGAAAAGACAGCCCCAGCTGTCCCTAGGGAGAGGCACAACAAACAGTGGATGGTGGCAAGCCAGCAGGATAAATGATATCAAGGGGGAGGTCTGCCAGGGGCTGTGGTAGCATCTGCATCCCCTGAGAGCTCGTTAGAAATTCACATTGGCAGGCCCAGTCCAAGTCAGATAGTGCAGGACGTGGGAGCAGGCCACCAGTCAACACTTTCATAAACCCTCCAGGTGATTCTGATGCGAATGGCTGTCTGAGAACCAACGGGCTGTGTAGAAGCGGAACTAACCCCGAATGCAGTGAGGCTGAAAGCCTTCCTGGAGGAAGAAGGCTCCCGTTGTACACAAGGAGCCAGATTAAAAGGTCACAAGACACTCCAAGTGGACAGAGCTGTGTGTGCAAGAGCTCTGAGGGGGAGGGGAGAGGAAAGAACCGCAGGGTGGACGCCTGTCACGTTGCATGGCTATAATCCCAGCACTCAAGAGATGGAAGCAGCAGGATGGAGAGTTCAAGACCATCCTCAGCTAGCATGGTACAGGAAGCCCTAAATTCAATCCCCCATTTCATAAAACCAAGTATAATGGCCCACGCCTGTAATCCCAGCACTCAGGAGCTGGAGACGGAAAGATCTGGAAGTGTGAGGCCACTTGGTGCTTCCATTAATCCCAGCACTTGGGAGGCAGAGGCAGAGGCAGGCAGATTTCTGAGTTCGAGGCCAGCCTGGTCTACAGAGTAAGTTCCAGGACAGCCAGGGCTACACAGAGAGACCCTGTCTTGAAAAACCAAACACCCCCCCCCCAAAAAAAAATGGAAGTGCAAGGCCTTCCTTGGCTAGCCCGGGAGACTCAAGACCCTATCACAAAACAAACAACAAAAATACAAGGTGGCATTATGACAGGTGGGTGGATTGAGATGAAGAGGGGCAGAGGTACAAAGAAGAGAGTATGGGTACCCCATGACCCCTCCCTGCAATAAATGGCCCTGCTGGAGTCAGGCAGGGCAGATACCCCAGCCTCCTGAGGGCTCGGAAGCCCCCCACCTCCATCTGGCACCTCCTCGGGTTGGTTAACCAAAGCTGCATGACCTCATGTGTTATGGCTGCGGAGACAGAGACACGGAGGAGGCCAGATCCGGTGTTTGTATTGAAATTAATTGGGGACTCGTGGATGATGGCAGCTTGAAGGAATGTGCAGGCCCCCTATGTGATCCCTCAAACAATGGTGCTGCTTACGACCACCACAGCCCCCCAAAGACCCATATCTGTCTATCCGCAGTCCTTCTCAATGAAATAATAATTATAGACAGATTTAAAACTTTCAAATACAAAGGGATACCTGAAGAGACTTGTGTTGGGGAGGACTTAGGACACTCCCGCGTCTCCCCTCCCCCAACCTATTTTATTAGCCTATGAAGCAGAGATTCCGCTTTACCAAGGCAGGCAGCTTGTCAATCAGGAGAAACCCACTGCTCACCCCCAGACCTGATTTATGGTGATTCAGAGGAGAGATGCTGCCAGGAACAGGCCAGGGCCAGGAAAGTTTCATCTGTCTGGAATCCGACAGGAAAAACGAGGCTGGAAATTTCAGAGGAAGCTGGGATCTGTGCCGGTCACAGCGCCTCTGTGTTCGCTCAGCTGGCTCCTGTTAGCAGCTAAGGGGCCCGCGGAGGAAAAGCGGCAGGCCAGCTTTTTCCAGCTCTCCAGAACCTTGAGCTTGATCCGCCAGGCAGCAGCTGCTCCAGTGACCTCTGACCCCAAAGAACAAGAGTCTTCGCCAGGTTTTCCCCAAAGCTCCCAGCCCTGGGCCTTTGTTTTTTCTCTTACTATGAAAAATGACAGCGGGGCGCGTCTATCTTTTAGGGTTGTTTGTTTAATAAGACACTTAGCACACTCACGAAGCTGGATTCCAGGTGAAGAGAAATTAATTCTGTTTTGTTTTAATTTCATCCGGTGAAATGACCAGGCTCTCCCCGAGGAGGCCTTTATTGTCTTCTTTGAGCTAGGGGAATCAAGAACGTGGACCTCCAAACCCGACGTTCCCCGAGCTCTGGTTTGAAGCCAGGGGTCGCAGGGATCGCAGAGCTCACCCCACATCTAGCTAGGAAGCAAAGAGGAAAAGAATTTTTTTTTTTTTGCTTCACTGTTCATTCCATTCATTCATTCATTCATTCACTCATTCATTTATGCCTATTTTGTGCCTGGCCCTGTGTGGAGGGTGTGAGAATAGAGGCAGAGGAGATAAGAAAGGCATGAACTCAAGGCTCACAGAGCCCAAAATGGGGGTGAAGGGTGGGGGCAGAGGGGTGGGGTATGGGGGGGGGGCCTTGGAACAGGTATCAGGCACAGAGAAGATTGAAGCTGCTTCTGAAGGCAGGTAAGGACCACTGAAATGGCTCAGGGGGAGAAGGGCTTGTGGCCAAAGCTGATAACCTGAGTTCTATACTCAGAACCCCATGACAGAGGAGAGATCTGACTCCACAAGCTGTCCTCAGAGCTCTGCATTCAAGCACATAAAATTACAGGCAAACGTCAAATAAACTAATGTTTAAAAAAAAAAAAAGCTGGGTGGCGCACACCTGTAATCCCAGCACTCTGGGAGGCAGAGGCAGGAGGATGTCTGAGTTAGAGGCCAGCCTAGTCTACAGAGTGAGTTCCAGGACAGCCAGGGCTACACAGAGAAACGCTGTCTCAAAAAAAAAAAAAAAAAAGGCAATTAAGGGGTGTTGCGTGTAGAGGAATGGACCCAGAGCGAAGCAGGGAAGAGAAGGGGTACACAGACACCCACACCGTGGGGAGTCTGCTGGGGCTGGGGGCAGAAGAGCTGAGGGCTAGGCCTGTTCTGCCAGGTTATTTGTTTTGTTTTGAAGAATGAAAAAAAAAAAAAAAAAAAGCATTACTGGACTACAGAGATGGCTCAGTGGCTAAGAGTACTGGCTATTCTTCCAGAGGACCCGGGTTTGGTTTCCAACACCTACACAAGGGCTCACAATCCCTTCAGGGCTCTACAGGTACTGCACACATGTGAGACACAGACATGCATGCAGACAAAACATTCATACACATGAAATAAAAATAAATGAATATTTTTTAAAGGAAAGAATTATTCATGGCAGCTGTTAAAGACACGAAGTGAAGGCAAGTAGTTTAAGAGCTAGCCTGGACTACATTGAGAGACCTTATCTCAAAGCAAACAAACAAACAAACAAAAATCGACAAGATGATAAGGTAGCTAGGGCTACTACAGTGGGCTTTGGCAGTATGGAGGAGAGATCAGGCTCAACTCTGAATGCAATAAGGATGGTGAAGACAGATAACCAAACAACAGGGCAAAGTGAGTGGATGGAAAATTACTGAGTGGAGTCATCAAGGCCAGTGGGATTCCTGTTGACGGCAAGTCAGGGGGATGAGATGTCTGATGCCCTGGGGGATGAGGGGTCTGATCAGCCACCAAGCAAGGGCACAGGTATTGCTAAACTCACCCAGCATAAATGTGTGTGTGTGTGTGTGTGTGTACATATGTATCCGAGGACAAAGACAAGGCCAAGGTGTTGGGGTTTTGTCTAAGCTCCACCCCACACCTACCTGGCAATAGCCAGGTATGCTCCGCCCCAGAGATCTGGCCCACTATAAGAGGGGCTACTTGCTCCTCCTCTCCCTCTTTGCTCTCTGCTCTCCCACACTCTCTCACCTCTCTGCCCCTGGGGCTCTTCCCCCCTCCACGTGGTCATGGCCGGCCTCCACTCTCTCTATTCTCTCTCTCTCTCTCTCTCTCTCTCTCTCTCTACCTCTCTCTACCACTAACTCCCAATAAACTCTATTCTATACCATGTCTGTGTGTGTGTGTGGTCCCTTAGGGGCAGAGGTGCCCAGGCAAGGGTCCGCCTAGATACCTTCCCCCACGCCGCCTAGCCACACTCACCTAACCCCCTATACTCCCCCCTTTAAAGCCCTTTCATCCTGGTGCTGAAAGTCCTTTCACAAGGTTTGATCAAAAGGAGGTCCCAGAGGGCCCTGACTCAAGTTTAGTCCAAAAGAGCTGATGTAATTCTAGGCAACAGGGAGTTTGTGCTGAGGACACTGGAAAGTTTAGTCGAGGGACAGGGAGATGAGATGCAGGTGCCCAAAGTGACATTGTGGAAGTTGGGGTGCAAAGGGTAGGGTTGGAGGTGGAGGACCAATCAGGAGAGAGGGTGGGGCTGCTGATCTGGGGGGGGGGATGTTACAGGAACTTTTATCAGATATCTGGCCACATCGGCAGGGGAGGGGCTGGTAGCAGGAAGAGAACGCAGCTTAGGAGTCGTCACTGTCCCAGGCCTGGACTTAGGTGTGGTGGTGTGTACCATACAACAGCACTAGGGGTGATGAGGGAAAAGGAGCACAAACTTAAGGTCACCTTGGGCTAACAGATGGGCTTGCAGATGCCCATTCTGGGACTCAGGTTTCTAATACACTGAGCAAAGATTCTGAGATACCAGGGAGCCACTTGTTCCAGACACACAATGGCAGGGTGCCTTGCCTCACTCAGAATACAGACTATACACTATCTAATGTGATTTTTGAAAACTCAAAATTAATGCGAAAACCCAAAAGGAAGCTTGGGGTGGTGGGGTATGTCTGCAGCCCCAGCAGCACATGGAAGGTGGGGGCCAGCCTGGGCTACAAGAGACCAGGTCTTTACAGCATAGTAAAACAAACACACGAAAATTCCATAGTAAACAAAATATCAAACTTTCAAAGAAAAAGAAGATCTAGCCCTGCTCCCACAATAGCCCAGTCCATTGCCCCAGACAAGCTTAGCTCTTGGTGTCAATAAAACTTTATTAACAAGCAAGCAATTGACTCATTCCCTCTAACAAATTGTATTTCTCTCTCCTTCTTCTCTTTCCCCCTCCCTCATTCTCTCCTTCCTTCTCTTCCTCCTCAATGCTTTCCCCCCTCCATTTCATCACCCTCCTCCTCTATCTACCCACTCCTCCTCCCATTGCTCCTCTTCCCCATCTCCTCCTCCACCTCTTCCTACTCTAGTTACCACCCTCTGAATTTCCTCACGTTCCTGTACACCTGGGAAGAGTTATTCCCAAACTCAGCTGTTTTCCCTGTAAATGCAATGCTTTATGTTTTCTACACCCAGGACCTTTGCACAACCAGTTCTTCAGCAGAGTGGGTACCACACGCCAGACTCTCCTGGGGCAAACAGATAAACAAGACATGAGGCCTATATTGCCAACACTGTGGCCCAGGGACAGAAATCATCCTGAGATGGACAGTTTTCATTGTCAACTTGACATAACACAGAATTTCCTGGGAAGAGTGTCTCAGTGAAGGCTCAAGCAGGCCTGTGGGCATGTTTACGGAAATTTTTCTTAATTAACTTAGTTGATACCCAGCCCACTGTGGGTAGCACCATTCCCTAGACAGGGGGTCCTGGACTGTGTAAGAGTTCAGAAACAAAGCTGAGTGCAAATAAGCTATCTATATGCATGACTTCATTTCTCTGTGCTCTTGTGTGTAGTTAGGACCCCCAACCAGCTGCCAGCCACTGTGACTTCCTTGTAGTGATAGACCATAACCTAGAATTGTGAGCTAAAATAAACCTTTTCATCCCTTTGGTCCTATTTTTTCTCCTATCTTGTCTTTGGTGGAGATATTATATCACAGCAACAAACACGAAACTAGAACACGTTCATCGTTTTCCTAATATTAAGTATCCACTGGCCGCCTCTACATACCAAACTTGACTGTTGGTCAAGTCAGATATGGTCTTTGGTCTTAAGACATAATCTGGGGCCCGGCAGTGGTGGTGCATGCCTGTAGTCCCAGCACTCTGGGAGGCAGAGTCAGAGGCAGGCAGATTTCTAAGTTCAAGGCCAGCCTGGTCTACAGAGTGAGTTCCAGGACAGCCAAGGCTATACAGAGAAACCCTGTCTTGGAAAAAAAAAATCCAAAAAACCATTAAAAAAAAAAAAAGACATAATCTTGAGGCTGGAAAGATGGCTTAGGGGTTAAGAGCACTGGCTACTCTTCCAGTAGCTGGTTCAGTTCCTAGCACTCATATGGCCACTCACAACCACCTTTAACTCCAGTTCCAGGAAATTTGATGCCCTCTTCTGGCCTCCAAGGGCACCAGGCATACACACAGTGCACAGACACACATGCAGGCAACTCACACACATAAAACAAACAAGTTTAAAAAGATAGTTATAATACGGTACTGTGAGGTGGGCTCAGAACGATGACTATAGCACATCTCGCCTCGCACTCTTTAGTGGTGAGGCAATATGGGGGTTTAAAGACATTACCCAGTTGCTAGCTGATAGTCAGGGGAGAGTTCAACACACAGCAGTGCCTTGGAATCCATACAAATAAAAACTGGGGCAGACAGATGCCCCAGCAGTTTTCAGACAACAACCTGTGTGTGCTACAGCCAAGTGTGAGAGATAGCGGGTGACCAGAGGCCAAGACACCGAGTGAAGGGTATTTTACCATAGACTGAATAAATGGCCTCTTCATAATAGGAGATTAAAAACTTGGACTTCGATCTGCTGGCAGTGGGAAGTCCCTGGAAGCTTTTAAGTGCAAAATGACAGGTTTTGATCTATCTCGAAATTGCATTTTATTTATAGTACATGTATGCATGTACCAGTGTGCACGTACATAAGTATAGAAGTCAGAGGACAGCTTTCAAGAGTCAATATTCACTGGGCAGGGGTGGCATGACAGCATGCGACTTTGACCCCAGCACTTGGGAGGCAGAGGCAGGCAGATGCCTGAGTTTGAGGACAGCCTGATCTACATAGTGAGTTCCAGAACAGCTAGGGCTACACAGAGAAACTCTGTTTCAAAAATAAAAGGATCAGTACTCTTTCCTTCTATCCACTGGGTCCCAGTGGGTCGTCCAGTTTGGTAGTAAATTCCTTTTACTCACTGTCTTAGGGGGTTTCAGGCTATAATAGAATACCATGAACCTAGCAACTTGGGGGGGGGGGTTGTTTTGGCTTACAATTCCATAGCCTGTCATCAAAGCAGGAAATCAGTCAGCAGGAAATCAAGGCCAAAGCCGAGAAGCAGAGGCCATGGAGAAATGTTACTTAGTGGCTTGTTTCTCAGGCCTTGCTCAGCCTGCTTTTTTTTTTTTTTTAAGAGATTTGCTTACTTTGTATGTATGTGAGTACACTTCAGCTGTCTTCAGACACACCAGAAAAGGGCATTGGATCCCATTACAAGTGGTTGTGAACCACCCTGTGCTTGCCGGGAATTGAACTCAGGACCTCTGGAAGAGCAGTCAGTGCTCTTAACCTCTGAGTCATCTAGGACCACCTTTCCCGGGGATGGTGCCACCCACAGTGAGAGCTAGGCCCTCACAGCATAGTCAAGAAAAATCCCCCAGGCCAATAGGCCTCACAGCATAGTCAAGAAAAATCCCCCAGGCCAATCTGGTGGGGATACTTTCTCAACGGAGGTTTCCTCTTCCCAAATGATTCTAATTTGTATCAAATCAACAAACAACTAACCAGGACACCCGCTGAGCCAGCTCACCAGCCCCTTGATCTGATTTTAGAAAGAAAACACCGGTAGCCACCAAGAGGAGGATCTGAAATGGGAAGAATCTGGAGGTAGAAAAGGATCTGGAGGTAGAAAATCCCATTGAATAGTTTACAAATGCCGGCGGTGGTGGCGCACACCTTTAATCCCAGCACTTGGGAGGCAGAGACAGGCGGATTTCTGAGTTCGAGGCCAGCCTGGTCTACAGAGTGAGTTCCAGGACAGCCAGGGCTATACAGAGAAACCCAGTCTCAAAAGAAAAAAACAAAACAAAACAAAAAAAGAATAGTTTACTAATGACAGGAAAGTCAAGGCAATGGTGGAGGGGCTTGGGCCGGGGACCGCAGTCAGGGACACTTAAGCCAAGAAGACGAACAAGCTGGTGAGTATAGTGCTAAAGGGCAAAAAAAATGGAGGTGTCGGGGCTGGAGGCGTGGCATCTGCGTGTCACAACTGTCTGTAACTCAGAGATCTGACACCCTCACCCAGACACACATGCAGGCAAAGTATCAATGCAGATGAATAAAAATAAATAATGTTTTTTAAAAGGAAGGAAAGAAAGAGGGTAGAAAAATGGCTCAGTGGTTAAGAGATGGCTCACTGGCTGCTCTTCCAGAGGTCCTGAGTTCAAATCCCAGCAACCACATGGTGGCTCACAACCCTCCATGAGGGGATCTGACACCCTCTTCAGGCAGGTGGACGTATATGCAGTAGAGTATTCATACATTAAAGTAAATAAAATCTAAAAAAAAAAAAAAAAGAAAAAGAAAAGCAGTATTTCATCCCCCGACACAGAGCCTGTGGTAATGCTCAAGAGAGAGGGAAAAGCAATCTGTAATGGGATCTAATGTCCTCTTCTGGTGTGTCTGACAGCTACAGTGTACTCATATAAATAAAACAAATAAATCGTAAAAAAGAAAGAAAGAAAACTTTAAAAAAAAAAGAAAGAAAATGGAGGTGTTTAGATCAAGAACTAGTTTTGAGACTTGGGCGATTGTGCACTGTGGAAAGAGTGTGCTTCTGTGTGAGTAAGCCAGGTGTGTAAGCAAGTATTAGGAGGGAAAGCTGATGGACAGATGTGCTCAGCTGCAGACCTGCGGCTTTAGGATCCGAGAAAGATTGGTCAGGTAAAATGACCAGTTGAGTGGTAATGAGCTCAGGACCGGGGCTGGGAGCATGCTCAGACTGGTGCTGGGCTGCGTGGGCCCAGGGCGCGTGCGCCATGAGCTGCCTGGGTGCCACAGAGGTACCTGAGAGGAGGCCGAGGTGAGAAGCCACAGAAGATGGATGCAAAAAATGAACATGGGGCTGGAGAGAGGGCTCCTGGGTAAGAGCATAGACTGCCCTCAGTGACGACCCTCGTTCACACCCCAGCACCCACACTGGGTGGCTCACAGTGCCTGTACCTCCAGCGCCAGGGGATCTGATGGCCCTCTTCTGGCCTCCGTGAGCTCCTGTACACACATGACACACAGTCACACAAAAGCACACCCATACACATACACCTAAAAGTAAACACACAAAGGGAGTATGTCAAATAAATAAATAGACCTGGGCATCACTGAGGGCTAGCTAGGGAGACCATGGAAGGAAAAAATAGCAAAGGGAGTGGCTAGAAGACCAGGAGTTGAAACACGGCGGGAGGGGGGGGGGGGGAGAAGGGGCCACGTGGCAGACGGGAAGGCATGAAGATAGGAGCCAGCTGCAGCTTGGAGACAGGCTAGCTGTAAGCAGGTTTAACTAAAGGAATTTCAGCATCTGCCAAAATCTGCATTTTCATTAAACCGTGTTGGGGTTCAATCCCGATTTGAGATATTAAGAGATGACACGGTGGGGCGGGAGGGGAGAAATCTAAGGGGTGATGAGGTCCTGGGGGCCAAAGTCTTCATGAATTCCTTCATGAATAATGGGCTTCTCTAGAGAGTGGTTGTTACAACAGCCTGGAACCCAACTCCTGACTTCCTCTTCTGGCCTCTGTAGATACCTAAACTCATGTATAACACACACACACACACACACACATTGGAAAATAAATTTGGGAGCTGGACTGATGTCTCAGTGGTTAAGTGCCCTGGCTGCTCTTCCAGAGGACCTGGGTTCAATTCAAGGTTCAATTCAATTCAATTCTCTAAATGGAGAGTCACAACAGTCCATTCCAGTCATTCCAGTTCCAGGAGATCTAACAGCCTCTTCTGCCCTCCAGCATACACATAGTACACATACATACATGCAAGCAAAACACTCATATATGTAAGATAAGATACATAAATATTTCAAAACTTAATAAATGTTTTAAAGCTTCTCATTTGTAAAGGACTTGTTAAACATTTAAAATCAAGTCTATCTGGCTCGGTCTCTCTTGAATTGTCCCTCTTGGCATCCCTGTCCCTAGAACTAGGAGCCGAACAAAGCTTTTCTTTTTATTATCTTTACCGTGTGTGCATGTGTGTGTCTGCATGCTTGCATACGCACTCGGAGGTCAGCGGTCAGCTTGGGCAGAGTCCCTAAAAAGATGACACTCACTTTGTTTGTTCGAGCACTGCCCTGCAACTCATGGACCAGCTGGACTCCCCTGTCCTGGTATGACACATACATGCATGTCACTTCTTGGTTCTGGGGAATCCAACCCAAGCCCTCACGTGTGAGCAATGATCACTTCACTACCCAAAGCATCTCCTCAGGCCAAACCTTTATTCTTTATAAATTACCCAGTCTGTGGTTTTCCGAGGTAGCATCAGAAAAACGGCATAAACTACCTGTACTGGCTGGTTTTGAGTGTCAACTTGACACAGGCTGGAGTTATCACAGAGAAAGGAGTTTCAGTTGGGGAAGTGCCTCCATGAGATCCAACTGTGAGGCATTTTCTCAATTAGTGATCAGGGGGGAGGGCCCCTTGTGGGTGGTACCATCTCTGGGCTGTATTCTTGGGTTCTATAAGAGAGCAGGCTAAGCAAGCCAGGGGAAGCAAGCCAGTAAGAAACACCCCTCCATGGCCTCTGCATTAGCTCCTGCTTCCTGACCTGCTTGAGTTCCAGTCCTGACTTCCTTTAGTGATGAACTGCAACATGGAAGTGTAAGCTGAATAAACCCTTTCCTCCCCAACTTGCTTCTTGGTCATGATGTTTGTGCAGGAATAGAAACCCTGAGTGAGACACTACCACATCCGTTTCCATGGAATACCGGGAGGAGGGCTGAGGAGTTCATGAGAAGTGGGGAGGCCGAAGTCAAGAGTGTTGACAGCTCCTTCAAGACACCGGGGAGGGAGAGGTGGCATGCACCTGTCGGAGAAAGTATGTGTGTATATATGTGTGTCTGGGTGTTTGCCTGTGTGTGTCCATGTGTTCTGTGTATTTGTGCGGAGGGTGTCTATGTGTTCTGTGTATTCTTGTATATGTGTGTGTGTTCTGTGTATTTGTGTGTGTATGTGTATTTGTGTGTCTGTGTATTTGTGTGTGTGTGTTTCTCTGTCTATGTCTGTCTGTGTGATTCTGGGTTTGTGACTGGAAGTTGCACTAGAGGATTGGTTGACATGAGGAGACGCCTGGGCACCTCATGGGTGAGTTAACAGGACCCTCACCTCTGCCTTGTCTCAGTTTCTTCCATAAGCCCTAAAAAAATATAAATAAATAAAACAAACCCTGGGACTCAGGTAGCAAGACACTTCCTCAAGTAAAGGCTCCTGGCTTTCAATCCCGACCACCTGAGTTTGATCCCTGGGACCCACGTGGTGGAAGGGAAGGAAGAACCAACTCCTGTGAGTTGGCCTCTCCTTCCACCCTACTAAGTAAATAAATAAGTGTAACAATTTCTTTTGAAAGAAATAAGGCTCCCGGCCCAGCTGCCTAATGGTGCCCTACTTCTAGGACCTGCTTCTGTCACAGATCCCGTGTCTGTCTTTATCTGAAGCCCCACCTAGAATCCCATAATAAAACTCCTGTCTGAATTCACTCTCCCCTGGTCTATGAAATATCCTCTATATTGGAAAGACGAGGCCCTGAGGCCAGTGATTCAGTGGAGGTTTTGTGCATCCATGAGCTTCCGGCACCCTAAGTCTTGAGTAAAACTCTGTGAGTAAGAAGCCTCCACTACACTTAAAGGGCCAGTCTCCACCCCCCTTCACTACTAGCCATCGTTTGAAGCAAGTGAGACATAGACTTGGAAGTCTGTGGGTGGGCACGAACCTCTGCTCTCAGGACACCTTAGCAGGGTGCCCGTCCTCAGCAACAGGGCAAGGCCTCAGTCTCGGCTGGCTCTCCCCATCTTCTGACCTTCTCCGTCTGGCTGCCCCGCCCCTCCCCCCAGCCCGCGGAGGACTCTCCCAGGAGCCACCGCAGCACCTTCCAAAAATAATTCCAGAACCAAATTCCAAATGCTTCACCCCCCACATCCTCTTGCCGGCTCACCAGTCCCCAGCTGGCCCACCTCTTGAAGCAGAGAGAATTAGAGACCGGCAGGGGCGGAAGATGACATCAGCGGACATTGTCCGAGACCTTCAAAACACAGGGGGAGCAGTCTGTGGAGAAGCCAAAGAGAAGAGCGGGGGACCTTAACTGACCCTCAGCCTGTTCTCTTGCTTCCTCCTCCAAAGGCTGTTCAGGCCTCCAAGGACTCCGCTCCACAGGAAAGTCCTGTCTTCCCGACAGCAGGGCGGAATGCTCAGCTCTCTGATTAACAGAGCATCTGGTGACATGATAATTGAAATTTTCATCCTAATTATTTCAGTTGGCCAGAGGAGCAAGCAAGACCAGGAGGGACCTACTGTAACGCCGTGATGTTGCGGACAGATGCACACGTGGGTAGAGGGTAACCGAGGAGAAGGAGACAAGGACAGGAAACTGGCTGTGATCAACGGACCAGAGAGCCCAGGGTATTTACCTTGCTCTCAGCTCAAGTGCACAGCTCTGACCTCTGACCTAGGTGACACTCGCACCTAGAGAGCCTTCTCCTCCACAGACCTGCCCCAACCCTTCCTCCTTCCCTACCCTCCTCCTCCACTGGCCCAGTCTGAGCTTCTCCTTACTCAAGCCAGCAGTCGACAGGCGGTAATGCTGTGGATGTAGCCGATGATCTCGGGCCGGGTATTGTGGTCCATGTCTGTGGTCTTAGCCCTCAGCACTCAGGAGAAATAACCGGAGGCTCTCGGCAAATTCCAGGTCAATTTGGACTACACTGTGAGTTCCAGATTGACGGGGCCATATAGTGAGACTTCATCCCAAAACAAAGAAGCATACAATACAATTCTGAAAATGGTGGGGAACATCCGGGGATGTAGCTTGAGTGCTTGCCGTACAAATGTAAGGCAGTAGGTTCAAGCCCCAGCCAGTACAGCAAAACATAACTTAAGAGCTCTTACTGGGGAGCTCAGTTCAGTTCCCAGCACCCATGCAGGGCTCCAGGGGGATCTGATGCCCTCTTCTGGCTTGGATAGGCACTGCACCCACATTCACATACCCACAGACAGACACACATGCATTACACATAATTAAACATTAAAACAAATCTTTACAAGAAAAACAGGGGGCTGGCGAGATGGCTCAGCAGCTAAGAGCACTGGCTGCTCTTCCAGAGGTCCTGAGTTCAAGCCCCAGCAACCACATGGTGGCTCCCAACCATCTATAAAGGGATCTGACGCCCTCTTCAGGCAGGTAGATATATATGCAGTAGAGCATTCATACATTAAAATAAATAAAATCTAAAAAAAAAAAAAAAGAAAGAAAAAGAAAAACAGTATTTCATTCCCCTGCACAGAGTCTGTGGTAGTGTTCAAGAGAATGGGAGAAGCAAAAATATATAAACATAGTGATAATATTTAACTAGAATATTCCCCTGTGTAAACGTTTTTGTCCTTACAATGAAATAACTCAAATTGATTAATTGGAGTAAAGCAATGCTACCATAATTTATTTCTTTTTTTTAAATTTTGTGGCAACAGGAATCAAACCAATAGATGGAAGAGCTCTACCACTGATGTACACAGGGCTACATCCTCAGCCCTGTGTGTGAATTGTTAAAATGACATCTTTAAAATCATGTGGGTTAATACCTGGTTGGGTTCTATTCACTATAACCCCAGCATTCAGAAGGCTGGCTGAGGCAGGAGGATGGTGAATTTTAAGACAGTTTGGGATACACCTCATAGCCAGATCTAGCTTCTAAAGAAAGAAAAGCCGGACAGTGGTGGTGCATTCCTTTAATCCCAGAACTTGGGAGGCAGAAGCAGGCGGATTTCTGAGTTTGAGGCCAGCCTGGTCTACAGAGTGAGTTCCAGGACAGCCAGGGCTACACAGAGAAACCCTGTCTCGAGAAAAAAAAAAAGAATAAAAATTAAAAATGGGTATCATAGGCCAAGCCTTTAATCCCAGTACTTAGAAGGCTGGCACAGGATGTTTTCCAAGAATTCAAGACCAGCCTGGACTACAGGGTGAAACTTCGTCTCAAACAAATAAATTAACAAAATCATATAGGCTAATGGCTGTTCATGGATCCACTGATGAAGCTGAATGAGAGACTTCCGTTCTAGTTTCGTTTCTGTGGCTCTGATACAATACCTCCATGAAAGGCAATTTAGAGGATGAAGGGTTTATTTTGCCCACAGTTGCAGGTTCCAGTCCAGTAATGGCAGGGAGTCAAAGGCCGCGGAAACTGGAAACAGCTAGCCACCCCACATCTAGAGAGTGTGGTGGTTTGTAAACGCTTGGCCCAGGGAGTGGCTCTATTAGGAAGTGTGGCCTTGGAGGCTGGAGAGATGGCTCAGCGGTTAAGAGCACCGACTGCTCTTCCAAAGGTCCAGAGTTCAAATCCCAGCAACCACATGGTGGCTCACAACCATCTGTAATGAGATCTGATGCCCTCTTCTGGAGTGTCTGAGGACAGTTACAGTGTATTTACATATAATAATAAATCTTTAAAAAAAAAAGAAAAAAAAAGGAAGTGTGGCCTTGTTCGAGGAGGTGTGTCACTGTGGGCATGGACTTTGAGACCCTCATCCTAGCTGTCTGGAAGTCAATCTTCTGTTAGTTTGCCTCTGGAACAAGGGGTGAAACTCTCAGCTCCACATCTGCCGGGACACTGCCGTGCCCCTGCCTGTATGATAATGGACTGCACCTCTGACCTGTAAGTCAGCCCCAATTAAATGTTGTCCTTATGGGCTGGAGAGATGGCTCAGAGGTTAAGAGCACCGACTGCTCTTCCAAAGGTCCTGAGTTCATTTCACAACAACCACATGGTGGCTCACAACCATCTGTAATGAGATCTGGTGCCCTCTTCTGGCCTGCAGGCACAGGTGTAAGCAGAACACTGCATACGTAATAAATAAATCTTTAAAAAGAAAATTGTTGTCCTTATAAGAGTTGCCTTGGCCATGGTGTCTGTTCACAGCAGTAAAACCCTAACTAAGACAAGCAGAGAGAATGAATTAATGCTTGCCTGTCCCTCATGCTCAGCCCACTCTCCTGCCTACCATCCTGACCCCAACCCAGGAAATGAATGGTGCATCGCACATTCAGGCTGGGTCTTCCTACATCAGTTAACCCGGTTTTTAAAAACAGGCATGCTCAAAGCCCACCTAATCTAGACAGCCCCATTGAGGCTCCCTTCCCAGGTGACCCTAGGCTGTCGTGTTGATAGTTAAAGTTGACCATTGGATCTATTAGCAAAGTAAGGTTCTCAGCTTTGCCCAGAGTGCCTAGGTGTATGCATTAGGGCATGGAGGAGCTGAGCAAAACGTCTAAGCCCGGCTTTTTTTTTTATAAAGCTAAGGAGTTTATTTTTAAATATTGCCATACATGGCAACTGGTGCCTGTAATTCCAGCACTTGAAAACTGAGGCAGGAGGATCAATACGAGTTCAAGGCTGGACTTCATAGTGAGTGCCAAACCAATCTGCGCAGATCAGGTTAAGCACATAAATATCACGGAGCGACTTCTGGCTTCCTGCTCCCGAACCCACCCTCAAGCCAAAGGCATCGCTTCAGGTGGAGGCCCCTAGGAACACCCCAACCACAAGCTGAGAGAAGGGGAAGGCACGTACGTGGTCCTGGGTACCTCTGAGCCACAACTACAACATCATGGACCACAGACTGTGCCAGGTCTACTGGACATTTGTTCATTTCGTAAAGCAGCGAGCTAGGCTACCCTAAGACTGGGGTGTGGGGAAGACTGCTGCTTAAGACAGGCTTGGAAAGAGCTCGACAACAGACCATGTGCCTAACCTGTACAGGGTCCTGAGTTCAGTCCCCGGCACCCACACAACAACCACACGCGTGCACGCACACACACACACACACACACACACACAGAGGCACATAATCTGAAAGATTTAGAACACATAGCCCCCTCTATTAAGGGGCAGTGGGCAGAATAGACGACCTCCTCCCACATCCCCACAGCTGGCAGGACCGGCGAGAGGAGGGAGCAAATGAACGATCTACCAGGTGCCCTCAGGAAAGCTTCACACAGAAGGTGGCATGGGGCACCAGTGGTTCCTTGTCAGCCAATGATAGCGCTGTCACATCGTGTGGCCCACACAGCTAAGAGAAGGAGAGGGGGAAAAAAAGAGGGACTTCACTTCTTCCCCTCTCAGTGCTCTCAGCAAATATCAAGTGTTGTGGGCATCATAAAATCATAATTATCACATGAAGCCCAGAGTAAAGGGAGAACAGGCCTAGGGAACGGGGCTGCTTCCTCATCCCCAAAGCCTGAAAGGCCACAAGGGCTTGTTGACACAGCTGGGGAAGAAAGGTTTTATCCCCGCCTCATTAATCACTTCTGCACAGGAGCTCCAAGGCAGAGGTACCCCAGGGGCACCAGGCTAGCTCTCACAGGGCAAGGAGAGTGCGAAGGGTGTGTGTGTGTGTGTGTGTGTGTGTGTGCTGGCCTCGGGCTCAGGATCCAAGGCAGCTCTGAGCAGACAGAGGATCATGGAAGGAGGTTGCCCAGACCCCTGGGACCCACGAGCAGGGGATTGTCCAATCCGGATGTTCTCCTCAGGGTAGCAGCCTTCCTGCTGGGAGGTGAATGCTTCCAGCCTGGGCTGGTAACCCCTAACGCACAGGTCCCTAGAGGGAAATATATTTTCCTCTTTCCCATTTAGTCAAATGAGTGTCGGTTGCTTGCCATGCGGCCCCTGACCCATCCTAAACTCTACCCAGGAGGTGGGTGGGGGTGGGCTGGAGATGGGGGTCCTCAGTAGGATAATCGGAAGACATCGAGGATCAGCAAGCTTTGCTGGGAGCAACTCAAACCATGACTTAGCTCTGAGGATAGGAAGAGACAAATAGAGTCAGAGGGGCCGGTTCCCCATCTCTCTCAGGCGGAACACAAACACGCCCCCGAGCGAGCACCTACCAGGTGCCGAGGGCACGGCACAGAGCACAGGTTAGTGCCAAGCTTCCATGAAGGAAAGCCAACTGTCTCAGAGCTGCCAGGAAGGCCAGTGCGCCGGAGCCCAGGCCTGGTTTGCAGGACAGCCTTTCTTGTTAACTCTTTCTCTGTCGCTGGCTATCCTAAAGGGCCCTCCAAGATCTGAACCAAGACTCCGAGGGAGGGCACGGGGACTCCCCTGCGGCCCCTCCCTGACTGTGCAGAGGGCAGAATCCAGGCAGCTTTTCTCCAGTTTCCTTTTGAACCTTCAAGAGGAGCAGGTGGCCGCTAGGCCCCCGGACGCCCCGCGCTCCCTCCACCACTAGGGGGCGCGCTCTCCCTCTCGCCTTCCTGGCTCCCTCTTGCAGTCTCTGATTCTCCACCGTTCTCCTCTCCTCCCTCCTGCTCGCTCCGCATCCCGTTTTCTCTCTCCCGCTCCCTGCCCCCCTTCTTCCTGTCTCGTATTTTCCTGCCCAGGAATCAGACCCCAGACAGTACCTAGGAAGTCTGCGGCCTTGCCTAATAGAACCGTAATAGTCCTCGGGGAAGCGTGATGATGACATCCTCCTTAAATAAAAGGACTTAATGGAGATTTCCCAAATTTGAAAACCACATTTCCACTAGCAACCTACTCAGTGAGTGCTCCGGAAAGGAACTCATGGGGAGCTGCTGTGGGGGAGCTGGCGAGGAGGTTCAGAGTCTGCGCAGAGCCTCCCGCACTACTCTCCTACACAGGACAAAGGATCCTTCAGCGGCTACAAACCACGGAGTGCTCGGTCACCTCAGCCTTCTCCCACCCAACACGACCGACCGCTTCCCAAAGAGCAAAAAGCTCAGACTCAGCAAATACTGTGTGACCCAAAGTGAGCTGCCTCCCTCTCTGGACCCCAGTGGTCCCAGCTGAACTGAATATAATCACCTACCATTATAACCCAGTCAGGATTAAAGGTTAGGGCGCCAAGCTGCAGAGCCTTCTTTTTTAAATTACATTTTAATTTATTCTGTGTATGGAGGGCGCATGTCTCAATAAAATTGAGGAGGTCACAGAGCATCTTGTGTGTGTGTGTGTGGGGGGGGATTCTCTCCTTCCTTTAAGTCCTATAAGGACAACATTTAATTGAGGCTGGTTTACAGGGTCAGAGGTTCAGTTCATTATCATCAAGGCAGGAACATGGCAGCATCCAGGCAGGCATGGTGCAGGAGGAGCTGAGAGTTCTGTATCTTCATCTGAAGCCATACCCACTTTATGTGGGTCCCTGGGATCAAACTCGGGGTGACAGACTTGGCAGTAAGCTCCTTTACCTGCTGATCGAGTTCGCTCAGCAAGCCCAAGAACCTTCTACACAAGTACTGTGTGATAAAGGTCCTTATCTATCCTATGAAAGAACAGACTCTTGTCTTAAAACACCAGCCCGAAGTAGTAGCTCACATGCTACCCAATGCTTAGGCACTACGAAGCCTAAGGCAAGAGGATTGCTGTGAATTTGAGGCCACCTGGTCTACCCAGTGAATTCTAGTCTATACTATATAGTGAAACCCCCGTCTCGCAAAAAAGTATGAAGAGAAAGGGATGGGGGCATAACTCGGTTGGTAGAGTGCTTCATAGCTTGAAGGAAGCCCTGGCTTTGGACTCCAGCATTGCAAAAGTCGCATAGTGAAGCTTATCTGTTCTCAAATTTGGAGGTGGAGGCAGGGTGGAGGCTTGGGGGTGGGGTGTTGGGAGCGGGGGAGGGGTACAGAGAGCGACAGCTGATACGGGAGCTGTTCCTTGAGTCCCTGAGGTTGGTGGTGGTATGGTTTTTCATAGCTTATGATACTAGATGATGAATAATCTATAACTGAGGTACAGGATATACAGTCTGGGTTTTGATATACACTCTGGGACAGCGTTCCGCAGATAGTGGGGTTTGTGAACCAGATTCATGAGCTTTTGGGGGCCCACGTGTGTCTCTGAAAACTGAAATGCTAAGATTGAACCCTGCCTGTCCTGCCCTAACTTGCCCTGCTCTCTTCCCAGCTAGAAGACGGGTTGCAAATAGGCTGGCAGAGAGCTTTGCCATCAACACGCTATGATCTTGGGCAGAGTTCTTCCCCCATTTCCCCGGCCCTCCATCTCCTGAGGTGAAGACATGTGGGACTAGGGGGTCTGTTAAGGTTTCTCCATTCTAAATAAAAGTTTAAACTGGAATAAAACTCTTCCTCTTTGGCCCGGCAGCAGCTAGAGAAGCTGTGTGCTTGCCAACACTGCCACCTGGTGGCCGCAACACTGCACTACAGTGCAGACTTAATGGGTCGAGTGGGCGTTCACTTCACCAGCTAAGTGACTCTAGGTTTTTATTGTTGTTAATAACGTTATTAAATTTTTATCTTATCTTAATTATATATGTTTGCGTGTGGGTATGTGCACATGCATGCAGGTGCCTGTAGAGGCTGGAGATATCAGATGCCCTGGAGCTGGAGACGGGTAGCTACGAGCCTCTCAATGGGAAGGAGTGAGATGGCCTAGGAACTGTATCCGGATCCTGTATGCAGAGACTAGGAACTTCTCTACAGGAGTAGTGTACGCCCACCACTGAGCCATCTCTCCAGCCCTAAGTTTTTGCTTTATTTTGTTTTTGTTTTAAATCACTCTCTGGCTAGAAGAGCGGTGGTGGCCTTGGTACATTCAAGGCCCTGGGCCCTGGATTCAGCACCACCACTACCCAAAGAAAGTGCTAACAGTTTACAGCACAGGGTGTCCAAATTTGCAAGTCTTTTGGGCTGGTGGGATGACTCAGTGGGTAAAGGAGAGAGCTGACGCTCACAAGTTGTCTTCTGACCTCCACAGGAATGCTAGGACACATGCACCCAAAGCCACACCCACTTTGACACACATACACAAATAAACAAGCAAGTGTGATTCTAAAAATCTGCTCCCTTTTGTGGTGCCCATGTGCCCATGCGCATAGAGGTCAAGGGTCAGCTTCCAGTGTCTTTCCTCAAGAGCTGTCCACCTCGGCTTTTTTGAGACAGGGTCTCTCACTGAGCTGGGAGCTCTCTCACTGGGCTGGGCTGGCCTGGCTGGCCAGTGAGCCCCAAGGATCCTCCCTTCTTCCCCTCCCTGGTGCTGGGGTTGTGGGTATGTCCTAGTTAGGGTTTTACTTCTGTGAACAGACACCATGACCAAGGCAAGTCCTATAAGGACAACATTTAATTGGGGCTGGTTTACAGGGTCAGAGGTTCAGTTCATTATCATCAAGGCAGGAACATGGCAGCATCCAGGCAGGCATGGTGCAGGAGGAGCTGAGAGTTCTGTATCTTCATCTGAAGGCTGCTAGAATACTGACGTCCAGACAGCTAGGATGAGGGTCTTTAAGCCAACACACACAGTGCCACACCTACTCCAATACACCTTCTAATAGAGCCCCTCCCTGGGTGGAGCATATTCAAACCATCACAAGGTGCAAACAGTGGCCCAATTTTTTACTCTGGTCGCCATGTTTGTAGAGCAAGCACTCTACCAAGCGAGCCATCTTCCCCTACTCCAAGATTTTATCTAGAGGTCCCCACTGCTTTCCAGTTATGGTGCTACACTCGCTCCACTGCACACACCATGTTCCGTTTGATCCTAAAGCAACCCTGTGAAAAATACAACACTGAGCTGGGCAGGGGTGGTGCACGCCTTTAATCCCAGCACTTGGGAGGCAGAGGCAGGTAGACTTCTGAGTTCGAGGCCAGCCTGGTCTATAGAGTGAGTTCCAAGACAGTCAGAGCTACACAGAGAAACCCTGTCTCAAAAAACCAAAAAACCAAACCAAACAAAACCAAACCAAACAAAAAAATAAAAATTAAAAAACCCACGATACTGATCTTCATTTTACAAAGGAAACGAATGCTCGTGAAAATGAAGCGACTTGCCCAGATGCGCACAGCTACGGGATGATATTGCTGCGGAACTGGAAAATTCTTCCTGGCGCTGCTCAGCCAGGAATGAGCAGTCCGCTTTTCTCAGCCGTGTAGTGCTCCTGTCCCCACGCCTTTGGGGTTGAGAGAAATCACTGAGCTGAAGGTGACAAGGGAGGGGGTGGCGTGAGTCTTACTGGGGATTGTGGGCTTGCCATGCAGAAAGAGGCAGACATAGGAACTTTTGGGGCGCACATGTGCTTCCCTAAAAACTGAGATGCTAAGACTGAACCTGGGGTTCCCAAGAGCCTGTCGACCTGAGGCACACTGGACACTTTCCAGATGTTCTCTGAGACGCCAAAGAAACTTCTCGATTCTTTAAAATGGGTCGCAGGAACCAAAAGCTCAGCTCACGTGTCTACGCGTCCACTCAGTCTCCTAATATGAATGGGAAGCCCTCCCTTCCCATCCAGAAGCCGCTCCAACCTGAGCAGGCCAGTGAAGACCGTGACCTTCTATTCTCATGTTCTCCCTTCTTGACAAAGAAACAAATTGAACTCAGCTCTAAAAATGTTTAAGGCTGTTTCTGGCTTACCTCTGTGGTGGTAGTGGCTAGTACCCCACGAATAATGCAAGTGTCAACCCTAGAGAAGGAAGATTTGCAATGAGGACTTTCCCCTAGTTTGGAGATATTGCCTGGGATTGTCACAACCCCAAACTCATCTCAAGCGTGGTGTGGTACCACACCCCGGTTGCCATAGCACTTACTAAGGCGGATGCAGGATGATGAGGGGTTTAGGGTCATCCTTGACTATACAGTGAATTCTGGCCAGCTTGGGCTTCGAGACTCAGCTGGTAGATGATGGGACTCTTGTCACATTCTTGTGCATCCTTTGGCCACTTGCAAAGTAAACACCCACCCATGGGCCCTAGAAATGGCTCGCCTGGACCAGGAGGGTGCCAAAAGTTACCCCTTGGCTCACTGACACACGCATGGGGAGGAGATGCATAAGTTCTGTGGCCCCAGGAAGCAATCCCTTCCAAACAGAGACTGTGACGCAGTAAGAAAAATATGCACAGGACATATGAGAAAAGAACTAATCATCTAAAGGTTCTATGCATGCCAGGCAGTGGTGGCACACACCTTTGATCCCAGCACTTGGGAGGCAGAGGCAGGCAGATTTCTGAGTTCAAGGCCAGCCTGGTCTACAGAGTGAGTTCCAGGATAGCCAGGGCTATACAGAGAAACCCTGTCTCAAAAAACAAAACAAACAAACAAAAAAACAAAAACAAAAAACAAAACAACAACAACAAAAGGTTCTGTGCAGCGGCAAAGAATGCGGCTATAGCATAGCCAAGGTGTTGTTCCCCACAGCCCTTGGTCCACAGCCTGACCCTCTCTGGGTTGCCCCGACTGTGCGTCCACATGCTGCTTTTAACATACCTTGACATGTCCACGCTGACCTGTGACACAGAGGCATTACCAGAAGTCCTCTTTGAAGATGAGGTTAGGCATGATATGCTGAAGGAAGGCATTCTGCAAAAGCATCCTCAGTTCTGCAGACACACAGATGCAGCTCCTATGGGTTGGTATCCATGGTAACAAGCGAAGTGGTATGAAGGGCTGAGGTGGCCACTGTGGCTTTCCTAGGACCAGATGATGAGAATTGTTCTCTCGTCTGAATCCTAGATTCAATACGGCTTGCCCAAGAAAACTGGCAGCCCACCCTAGTATCCCTGGTCCCCACCTCTTTGGGTGAAAGAAAGCTGAAAGTACACACTGAGAGGAAGCCGGGTTTCTTGGGAGCTAATTTTCTCCTTTGTTGATACCAGAGGAGGGAAGCCCCAAGAGCTGGCGAGGCAGTGAGGCGGTGTCAGCAGCCTAGTGTGGAGTAAGGCATGTCCCCTGCCTCCCAACAGGACGGATACTGTAAGTGGCCTCTGTATTCATTTTATTTTTGAGACAAGATCTCATGCGGCCAGACTGACCTTGACTCACTATCTAGCCAAGACCTTGAACCTCTGATCCCAGCCTCCACCTCCTGAGTTTGGGGATTATCCGTTTGCACTAGCAACCCAAGCTCTTGGCTTCCTTCACGCTAGCCAGGAGCTCCATCAACTAAACTACATCTGTGGCTCAAAACACACACACACACACACACACACACACACACCAGATGCTTTTCCAGGGGACAATAAGGTAGCATCCCAGGCAGGTAGTACCAGGTGTTACACATTCACCTACTAGCCACCCAACAGGGAGCACTCTCCCCCTGTTCATTTGACCTGGCAAACACAAAAGAAGCACAGGTTTCTGGATCCTTCTATGCCATCTGAGGGGACCAGAAGCTGCAGGCACTGTAGGCGCTGGGACAGAGGCGACTCTGGGTCTTGAGTCTAGAGGGTTAACTGTGAGCTCTTGGCTTCATGGCTCTGTTCCAAAGGGTCTCCGTTAACACCAGAGGTCTCCTGCTATCTCACTCTCTTTAATAGATTTCTCCCATTGACGGCCCAGTTTATTGACTGTCATTTCCTTTGCTGCGGGGGAGCTATTTTCTGGGTCACTGATCCAACCAACTTAAAAAGGGCTGCATTGATTGGGTTTTATTGGTGGTGACTTGCCCAGATAGCAGCAGACTTGCTCCTACCTGCTAACAGCTCCTTTGTTTCCCCCCTCCCAGCCCCCACCCACCCACCCTGTTGACTTATGGGGGGGCAGGGTGAGGACAAAGTTGAAGCACTTAGGTGGCCTTTATGGAGTAATGGGGAACTACTAGCTGCCTCATGCTCCCCGCAGCCCCAGGGTAAAGTCCATTAAGAGAAAAAGAAGAGGAGCTCGAGGAGCTTCAGAAGGACTCATTTGTTGAGTGAGCATTTAGCCAGAGTCTAATGTGGGAGCTTTTCACGGATCATCCCTTAGCGACATGTACAGGTGGCAAACCTCCTGAATCCATCGCTCATTTGATGCTACAGTGATAAATAAGACAACAATTGTTTTCACTTTATATGCAAGAGATAGAAGGTTAAAAAGAAGCCTGCCCAAAACCACACACACACACACACACACACACACACACACACGCTTGTACATGCACACAAACACAAAGAGAACTTTTCGACTTCATTTAGAGTACTAGTTTTTCTATGCTGACGACTCAAGCAGCTAGTGACAGGTTTGGGGCCACAGTCATACTTATTGTAAGCAAGTTATAAGTTATGTTTGTGCAGGGCCCAGGTCACTAGTAAGGCAAAGGGGGGAAGGGCCTAGAAGAACCACAGAGACCCTGGAGATAACTAGGCCAATCCCCTCCTCCTTAAAAGGGGAGGGGGAAGGAGCTAGAGAGATGCTCCCGTGGTTAAGGGCACTTGCTAATCCCTTTAGAGGGTTCAGTTCCCAGAACCCACAGGGCAGCTCACAACCATCTGTAACTCCAGTTCCATAGGATCTGACGCTATCTTCTGGCCTCCGCAGACACCAGGCACACACATGGTACACACACACACACACACATACACACGCACGTAAGCAAAGCGCTCACACATGTGAAATAAAAATAAATAAATCGTTTTAAAAGAAATAACTGAGCCTCCGAGATGTAAAACAACAGGCTGGGGCTATTAGCTCAGAGGTCCAGTTCTTGCCTTGCGTGCATGAGGTTGTGCATGGAAAGAAAAGAGAGATCCAGGGAGGGGTGGGGTCAGGCTGGGGACGTGGCTCCCTTGGTAGAAAGCTCTGGACGCCATCACTAAGCCCTGCTTCCCATCCATCCTCAGCATAGCATAAAGACAGTGACAGGAGCTTGTCCCAGCATGGAGGAGGGACGGTGGAGGCAGGATGATCAGAAGTTCAAATTCATCTTTGACTACATAGATAATTCAGGGTTCACCTTGGATATGAGACCCTGTCAAAAGGAAGAGAGGAAGGGAAGAAGGAAGGAAGGAAGGGAAAGAGAAAGGGAGGGAGGGGAATTGTGTGCTCAAGGTCAAATAGCATTCATATGCATGTTCGTTCACTTATTAACATGTTGGTACTTGGAAACGCTCCCCAGCGCTTAAGTTACCTGCAGGAGCATTCATCTGTCCCCTCCGCTTTGATCTCTATCACGATCTTTATCACTCGTGGGACTTTTCCTCCCTCACACTCCCACCCCAGCCTGCTAGCACAGGCAGGGTAGCCCACTGGGTCCCTCCACAGAGCTGGCTTGGTGGCCATATGGGATGCCGGATACACCTCTGGTCCCGCCCTTCTCCCTCATCCCGGGCAATATTAAAAGGACAGCCTCGGCTACGCAAGTCCCTCTGAAAGCACAGGGCCCAAGTGTGCAGAACAGAAATGGACTGCAGACCAGTTAGGGGTGGCCCTTTGACTCTGGTGGGGGTGGATACCTGTGTGATGACCTCAGCCTACAAGGAGTGAGTTGGGGGAGGGTGGCACATGTCTGTGCGCATGCCCGAGGCCTGCCGGGAGTTCATCCTGGTCCTCCCCGTTTGTGGGTTCTTTTATTCATTCAGCAAGCTTCTGTTGGCCCAGCACCTCCTTTGTGGTGAGCATCGCCCTAGGACCTGGTGATTCACAGATGAGCAAGACACTCTCTTGCCTAGAAGAAACTTGTGGCTATATGTGGGGGAGAGTCACATGTACAAAGAATTTCAGCTTGGTGTACAGAGCGCCACAATAAAGATACAGGGGAAGGGGAAGAGACGGAGGAAAGGAAAGAGGCAGAATAGAGACAGGATGAGAAAGCTGCTAGAAATGCAAAAGCTAAACTGAGAACACGCGGGGCTCACGGGGTGGGCCAACTGTGAGAAACATGCAGAGGCAGGGCTGATGTTTGCTGAACCGGAGAGCTCAAGTTCAAGGAGGGGTGGGGGAAAGGAGCAAGGGCGGAGGGGGCAGCGAGGACCGGAACTCAGGAAGTACAAGCAGCGAGAGTCTAAGCCTGGGGTGGAAACATAGAAATCAGACACAGTCGATTCTTTTGCATGGGAAGGCCCTGCAACCAGGCCCTTCTTACTCTTTGAGCCTCCAAAATGCCACAGTGTGGGATGCCCGCGGTCTGTGGGAGAGACATATTGCCGCGGGCATAGTGACGTCACTGCCTTTCAACCTCCAGCGCTCTCTCCCTCAAGCCCCCTCTAATGCAAAATTTGTGTTTCGTTCCATCTGAATGAGAGAATTAAATCATCCAGATTAAATAAATTAAGTGAATGTCTTCTCCTGGGCAGGAAGTTTGGCACATTTCAGAGAGAATTCCAGCAAACCATCCAGAAACCCATAGATGGTCTGAGAGGCGCCCAAACGAGCAACAGCTAAAAGGGTCTCCCGGAATGGCCAGAACCCATTTCCCTGTCCTCACCTTCAGTAGTAAGCAGGTGCTTTGTAAAAACACTGGGTGGCGGGTCACAAGAGTGGCTGAGACACTTGGATACTTGTGACAGAGATGAATCCTACATCTCCACAAATCACTCCCCACCTCTGACCCCACAGATCCTAGAGAAGTTTAAACCCAGATACCAAAAGGAGAGGGAGGCTTATGCCCTCCCCTTTTTTGGTATTTATTTATTCATTATATGCAGATGACAACACTGTAGCTGTTCTCAAACACAACAGAAGAGGCAGATCCCATTACAGATGGTTGTGAGCCACCCTGTGGTTGCTGGGATTTGAACTCAGGACTTCTAGAAGGATAGTCAGTGCTCTTAACCACTGAGCCATCTCTCCAATCCACTTTTTAAAGTGGATTTCATACACATATTGTCTATATACATTATATATGTATGTATATACATACATATATATATATACATACATACACACACACTTCACACATCATATTCGCAGCATACTGGATAAGTACCTGTATCTATTATCTCTCATCTCTCTCTCTCTCTCTCTCTCTCTCACACACACACACACACACACACACACACACAAAGCAATTTGTTCAAAATTTGGAATGCAGACTCATGAGATCTAGGATAGTGTGCAATCTCCTGGATGACCCTGAATGAGCCACCTCACCCTCCTCCACCCCTCTTCACCCTCCTCCACCCCCATGCCTCTTCACCATCTCCACAGTGAAGTGAGAAAGAAGATAGGGTAGCTCTGGGGCTGGTGAGAGGATGGCTCAGTGGTTAGGAGTCCTTGGTGCTCTTCCAGAGGACCCAGGTTCAGTTTCCATCACTGGCATGATCCTCACCATCTTCAGTAACTCCAGTCCCAGGGGATCAGATGCCTTCTTCTGTCCTCTTGGAGTACCTACCCACATTCATGGCAGACATACACACATACATGTAAATTAAAAACAAAAATATTTCAAAGAAAACAAAAAATTTCAAAGAAACTAGTGTAGCTCCTTCGAGTACTTGCCACGCACCAAGCAGCACTCCGCTAAGGCCAGAGCTCAACAAATTCTGGCTGTCGCCGCCGCTGCCGCCGCCACCTGCAAGCACACGCCAACAGTTTGAAAAAACAGTCAAGAGAATAATCCTTCTTGACACATGAAACTTATATGAAATTTGACTGTCTGGATCCATAAATACAGTTTTGCTGGAACGCGGCCATGTTCATTCATCTGCGTCTGTGGACACTTCCGGAGGAGCTGTGACAGAGACCTGAAGACCCAAAGCCCTAGAATATTTACCTTCTGGCCCTCTGAAGAGACAGCTTGCCAAGTGTTCTTTTAAATGGTACCCTTGGGCTGGAGAGATGGCTCAGCAGTTAAGAGCACTGGCTTCCCTTCCAGAGGTCCTGAGTTCAAATCCCAGCAACCACAGGGTGACTCACAACCACCTGTAATGGGATCCGATGCTCTCTTCTGGTGTATCTGAAGACAGCTACAGTGTACTTACATATAATAAATGAATAAATTTTAAAAAGTAAATGGTACTCTCATCCCCATGCCTAGCCTTGGCTACTCTATCATTTACCCCTCCCTCCCACCTGGCATCACAGAGGGTAACCTGAGCTCCTAGGAAATAGTATCAGGCAGGCTGACTCTGTGCTGTTCACGCCCGGGACCTGCTCTCCTACATGAAGCTTTAAGATAGGGTGTAGAGCGTCATGGACTTGCACACTGCAGAGAAGTTTGAGGCCCTGAGTGTGGTACCTCCATCACCAAAGCCCAGCAGGTATCGGCAGCTCATCCTCAGACCAGAACACTCCAACTCTCCTCCCCACAGCACACCCAGTCCAAAGACCTCCTGGTATAATTAACAAATGGCTTTTAATCTCCCTGCTTTATTTTTACAAGGTGTTGTGCAACCCAGGCTGGCTTCTCCCCATATCGCTAAGAACAGCGTTGAATTTCGGATCTTCCCGTCTAACGTCTCCCCGGGACTGGAATTACACGTGTGTGTGCCACCATGCCAGGTACATGCCACACTGGAGACCAACCCCAGGACTTCACACATCATACAAAAGCACTCTACCAATTGAGCTCCAGCTCCTAGCAAGCGACTTTATAAAACTTCCTCTCTCTCGGGAGGGAGGTGGTTGGGTTACCCTGTATCCATACACAGTCCCATCTTGGTTTCATTCATACGTGTACACACTGATTCCCTTTATCCTCGATCTGTTTCTGTACCACAGTTCGTAGTGTCTGTTTGCTGAGCTCTTGCAAAATGAGTAGTTATTTTATTCACTAGTGGATTCTTTATTTACACAAACAGTATCACTCCTCTCTGGAGTCTCTTTTCCCTTTCACTTTTCTGTCATTTGCTTGTCCTCTGAGGAACAGTGTGCAGACAGCAAGGTGGGCAGCATTTTATTTACTTATTTATTTTAAAGATGTATGTATGTATTTATTTATTATATGTAAGTACATGGTAGCTATCTTCAGACACACACCAGAAGAGGGCGTGAGATCTCGTTACAGATGGTTGTGAGCCACCATGTGGTTGCTGGGATTTGAACTCAGGACCTTCAGAAGAGCAGTCAGTGCTCTTAACCGCTGAGCCATCTCTCCAGCCCCCATCTTATTTATTGTTAAAGTTTAATTTAGAGCTAGAGGTTCAGAGCACTTGTTGCTCTCACAGAGGACCAGGGTTTAGTTCCCAGCACCCACATGCTGATTCACAACCATCTATAAGTCCAATACCGGGATTCAGAGAATTAATTAAAAGATCTTTTCAAAGTTTTCTGTTTTTTATTTATTTGTTTGTTTCCTTGACTGGTAGGGTCTGTTTTTTAAGACAGGGTTTTTCTGTGTAGCACTGACACTGTCCTGGAACTCTCTCTGTAAACCAGGCTGGCTTTGAATTCAGAGATCTGCCTGCCTCTGCCTCCTGAGTGCAGGAATTAAAGAGATGTGTCATCACTGCCTGGATAAATTTTTAATTTTTAAACATATGTGTCTGTGTGTGTGTGTACTCACATGTTTTAAGATCCCCACAGATGCCAGAAGAGGGTGTCAAATCCCTTGGGGCTAGAGTTATGTTGTGAGTCCCTTAGATGGATCCTGGGCATCAAACTCAGGTCCAAAAGAGCAGCAAGAATTTCTCCTCCTTGCTTTAAAGCTTAATGATTTCACATTTGCACTGCTGGCCCTCTGTAAACTTGGGTTCCATATCCACAAATCCAACCAACCACAGAAAGAAGATATTTTATCTTCACGCTTTTGAAAATGTGCCTGTACCAAATGTATGCTGACTTTTTTCTTGTTGGTATCTCCTAAGCAACAGCATCTAACACATTGTACTAGACACTGTAAGTAAACTGGGGTGGCTTAAAGGGTAAAGGGTGCACCAACACTACACCCTATGCTACACAGTGGATTGTGGGTATCCTCAGAGGACCCTGAAACAGGCACAACTGTAAACATCTGTGTGCTCCACTCAGATTAAAAATACAAAAAACAAGCCGGGCAGTGGTGGCGCACGCCTGTAATCCCAGAACTCTGGGAGGCAGAGGCAGGCAGATTTCTGAGTTTGAGGCCAGCCTGGTCTACAAAGTGAGTTCCAGGACAGCCAGGGCTATACAGAGAAACCCTGTCTCAAAAAAACCAAATCAAACAAAACAAAACAACAAAACAAAAAACAAAAAAAAAACAGAGCAGTTCTAATACCAACACAGGTTGCTTGTGTCTCTTGTCAACCAATAAACTACCCTCTTTCCCCACAAGGGACTTATTATATCCTATCATCACCCATTGGTTAAATCTGTCCCTTTGCTGTAGGTTTTTTTTTTGGGGGGGGGGGGGTGAAACAGAATCTCATGTAGCCCAGGCTAGTCTCCTACTCACTATGTAGTCAAAGCTGGCCACAAACCCACCAATCTCCCAATATAATCCTGGGAACTTCTGGCATGTGCCACCATGCCCAGTTTGAATTTGTTCTAGAACTTTATCTACATGACATCATAACCAGCTCCTTCCTAGTTCACGTCTTGCCTCGTCCCATCAGCCCACCTAGGAGATGTTTCTACGTGGTCGTGGTCGTGGTCGTGGGCAGCTGTAGTCTGTTCTTTTCAGCTACTGGGGAACTAAACTTGGGGAACCACTGCACGAGGCTCTGCGGCATCCGTCTGCCGGTGCTGCCAACTGCATCCCCGAGCACCCACCTGCCTGGCTGGTTCCGGTTCCGGTTCCGGTTCCAGGGAGGGTTCTTCAGGTGGCCAGCCACAGTTTTGCCTCCTTATGAAGCAAGAGTCCCGATTTCGCTGGGATAAATAGGCAGAAACCGAGATGCTGGGGCACAGGAAACAGGCGGGCTGAGAGGGACAAACTCTCGAAGCAGAAAAGTCAAGGGAGTGCAGGAGAGGCTGCTCGGGTGCTCCTCTCCTGACCTCACTCCCCTTCCCCGCCACCCCTCATGAAAACCTTTCAGCTCCTCTCCCCGCTCCCACCCCCACCCCCACCCCGTGCCCTCTTACTGGACCCAGCTAAGCGCTTAGCTTCCTGAACATGGCTGCCACCTTAGCAGACCGCACCATCCTGCCGCATTAGAACGACGATAATCAATGAACTGCTAACTCTATTGCCATAAAGGAGAGAGCCCAACCTTATATAATTCTTTTTAATTGTTTTCTCACATTACAAGGGTTTTTTTTTTCTTTTTGCTAAACTTATTCCACCATAAGTTATGTCGTTTAATTTCTCAAAGTGCTAATAATTTAATTGCTTCCTTCCTGCAGACAAAGTGCCTGCGCTGTCCTCCCTCCCCGGCACAGAGATTAGAAAACGGAGTTGGCAGGCATACCTAAGAGGGGCGTCTTTTTGGCGGTAGGATTTGATAGGAAGCAGCTTTCTCAGAAGTCAGTATGTGGGACTAGGAATTTGGCTTGGGACTTCAAAGAGGCAGGAGGCCCAGCTGAGCCTGCCCACTAGCTCCAGGGGGGTTATCATAATCACAGGGGAGGGGAAAAGAAGGCTTTGAGATCAGAGTGGTGGTGAGGTAAGGTCCGGGGAGCTTGCAACACCCAGCTTCTCCTCCTAGAAGGCTGTCGGGGAAGCGGTGTGTTTTGAGGGGGTGGGGGGGAGTTCCACCAGAGTAGCAGGGAACTAGATCAGATGGGGAAGGGGTGCTGATAGCGACCTCTGTTAACAGCAAGTAGAATCTCTTTGTGGTGACACAGGCCTTAGTCCCAGCACTCAACAGAAGCAGAGGCAGGTGGATCTCTAAGTTCGAGGCTAGCCTGGTCTACAGAGCGAGTTCAAGAATAGCCAGGGCTACACAGAGGAACCCTGTCTCAAAAACAAAAACAAACAAAAGTCCCCCATCCCTTATGTATGGCCCCTGTACTGACAGCCACTCTAACGCATCTCGTTTTATCTTCACACACGCACAGTGTTGGTGCTATTTGACAGGTGAGCAAACCCAGGCCAAGAAAGGTTAAGTCAAGCCGGTGAGGTGTCTCAGTGGGCGGAGCAGTCTGAATGCAGAATGCAGGCCTAAGAGTCTGAGTTCAATCCCTGATCCCACAGTGGGAAACCAGCTCGCACGAATGTATGAATTAGCCTCTGACCTCTGCACACGCGCGTGTGTGCCCCCCCCCACACAAATAAATACATTTTAAAAAATTTTAAAGAAAGAAAGTTAGGTCATGAGTGTGTTAAGGGTCATCCGAGCACTAAAGACACAGAAGTAGGAACACCAAGCATTTTGGGCTAGCCTGGGCAGTAGATGGAGACTTTATCTCAAAAGCCAAAAAGGGAACTTTCTCCTTCTCTCCCTCTCTCTGCACACACTCCTTCTTTCTCTCTCTCCCCCCTCTCCTCTCTCTCCCTTCCCACGGAGAATTCCACGCCCCCTTCCTTTGGGCCAGTGAACCTGCCTGCTGGAGAACAGCTCCCCAAAAAACCTCCATTAAATTAAAAAAATAAAAAAGTCAAAAAGGGAGCCTGGGCTCAGTCAGCAGAGTGGTTTGCCACAGGAGTGTGTGAGTCTGGGTTCCGTCACTGGGACCAGTGTAAAAGACTGGGTACGGTG
The DNA here is from genome assembly GCF_947179515.1 of Apodemus sylvaticus. Taxonomy (NCBI): domain Eukaryota; kingdom Metazoa; phylum Chordata; class Mammalia; order Rodentia; family Muridae; genus Apodemus; species Apodemus sylvaticus. Next base: position 21,174,429 of record NC_067481.1, read on the forward strand.
GCACACACTTGTAATCCAGTGGAGACAGAGACTGGCAACAGATCCCTGGGCGCTCTGACTGGCCAGCCTAGCCTATTTGGCCATCTCTAGGCCAGTGAGAGACCATGTCCCCCAAAACAAGACAGAGGGTGGCTGAGGAACAAGCTCTGAGCAGGTCTCCATACTGAGTACACGCCCGTGAAGCTGCACCTGCACACACGTGTGAAACTATGCACATGCACACGTGCAAACGTGCACATACACGTAAAAGGGAGAGAAGGAGGGGGGAAGGAAGGAGGGAGGAGGGAGGAAGAAAGGAAGAAAGGAAGGAAGGAAGGAAGGCTAACTTAGTGATATAACAAATATTTAGCCTCCAGACCCCAAGTTTTCATCAGTAACACAGTCATGCCTTGGCCATCTGTCTGGGTTAAATGATGATGTCAAATCTATGTGACAAGAGGGGGAAGATACAGGTCTGGGGACAGGATCATAGCCTCGATGTTTCCAAGTCCCTCCTCCTGGCCCCTCAGCCCAGGGTCTGATCCCACGGGAGCTGCCCTTCCCACCCTGTGACTCCCAGAGACTTGCTCTACAAGCTCACATTCCTTTGCAACCATTGCTGCTGCTGTTTCTCAGGCCTGGAACTGTCCCCTTGTCACTGGTATCATTTCTTCCAACCCACACATCCTAAATGATAAAAAAAAAATAAAAAAAAAAATTCCCCTCCCTGAATCGCAGAGTAGAGTCCCTGTCACAGCTACCCCAGCTCCTCCAGAACATCTGGAGCAGATACATGTCTTCCAGCTCTGGTCAGTGGGGCTGCGGGAGCGTGGTCTTTCTGCAGTCCCCTCTTGTGACTTTCCAGCTCCGTGACTCTGGGGACATTTTATAGTTTCTCTGAACATGGTGATGCAGGAATAAATGAGTAGCATGTGTAAAAAATTTAGTCTGGCACACAACTGAGTGCTGAAAGAGCTTTGCTGCTGTGATTGGCTGTCATTCTCACTTCCTAACAGTACCTGCATCTAGCAGTTGCTCAATAAAGACATTAAGTGAAGGGGCTGGAGAGGTGGCTTAGAGTTTAGGAGCACTGCTGCTCTTCCAGACGGTCAAGTCCCAGCACCCACAGAGTGGCTCCCAACCATCTGTGATTCCAGTTTCAGGGAATCTGATGCCTTCTGGCCTCTGCCTTCATCCGGCATGTACATGGTGCATATACATACACACAGCAGGCAAAACACCCATCCACATAAAATAAATAGCATCTTTCAAAGTAAAGCAATGCCAGGTGGCAGTGGTGGCGCAAGCCTTTAATCCCAGCACTCAGGAGGCAGAGGCAGGCGGTTTTCTGATTGAGGCCAGCCTGGTCTACAAAATGAGTTCTGGGACAGCCGGGGCTACACTGAGAACCCACTCTCAGGATTAAAAAGAAACATAGATAGACAGACAGACAGACAGACAGATAGATAAATAGATAATAATAGATAGACAGATAATAATAGATACATAGATAATAAATGATAAATAGACAGATAGACAGGGGATGTAACTCAACTGATCAGTGCTTGCCTAGCACATGTGGAGTTTGATCCCCAGTGCCACAGAAGCGAGGCATGTGTCTCAGTCTCAAGTACATGAGACCATGCTTCAAAGAAAAACTGCAGCCGGGCAGTGGTGGCGCACACCTGTAATCCCAGCACTCTGGGAGGCAGAGGCAGGCGTATTTCTGAGTTCGAGGCCAGCCTGGTCTACAGAGTGAGTTCCAGGATAGCCAGGACTACACAGAGAAACCCTGTCTCGAAAAAAACCAAATCCAAAAAAAAAAAAAGAAAGAAAGAAAGAATGAATGAAAAGAAAAAGGAAAAGGAAAAAGTGACATTTTGCACCCAGTCACTCTGTTGCTCCTCTATCTACGCTGAGAAAATAAATTGCCTGTCTCCTAGAGGGAGCCGCAGGACAGGACCATAAATCACCAAGCTCTCCCCACCCCCATCCCTGAGGAGGCTCCTAGTGCCAGCAGAATACACCCCTATCAATGACACTTCTGCACTGGGTCATGGCCCAAAGTCTCCATCCTTGGCAGAGACTGCGCGACCTCCAGAAATCCACTGCAGCTAAGCACAGGGAGCAGCGTGGAGCTGTTTGTACCAGAATAGCAGCACCTCTTCCGGGAGTGGAAGTGGGCGTGGCTTCCTCCACCTTCCAATTGACACGCCCATCCCCCCCAGGTGGCCTCTGGTACCTCACACTTGAATTAGGAAAAATGTTATTAGTAAACATAATTCTGCCAGGCCCACCCACCTCCCTGACTAAACAGGAAACACCTGGCAGGTAGAGGCCTGCTTTACCTCCCTGTGGGACAATCTTTCTTCCCTGGCACCCACTCACTCAGTCCTCCACCCACAACTATTCATTATGCACTGATGTAGGCGCCAAGGCCTTAGGCTGCAGGCCTAAGGCTCATCCTTTTTTTTTTTAAAGCATTCTAATAGTGTGTGTGTGTGTGTGTGTGTGTGTGTGTGTGTGTGTGTGTGTGTGTGTGTGTGTCTGTGTCTGTGTCTTGCATCTGTGGAGTCCACAGGTTGACTATCTGCCTTTATTGCTCTCCACCTTATTTTTTGAGACAGAGTCTTTCACTAAGCCTGGAACTCACCAACTGGCTAGCCTGGGGAGCTGGGGAGCACCGTCGATCCTCCTTTGAGAGATGGGCTTAAGCGTGCTCCCTGGGGATCTGAACTCAGGTCTTCATGCTTATCCAGCAAGGATTTACCCACTTGGCCCCTCTCCCTAACCCTTAGGTGCATCCTTTTTTCAGCACTGGCTGCTAAATCTCCAACTAGAGCTCCTGACAAAAGCTTGCCTACTGCCTCCCAGAGGACAGCAGAGGTCCAGCCACAGCTAGTAAGGAGAACCCAGGCTAGTAAGGAGAACCCAGGCTAGTAAGGGGAACCCAGGCGCGCATCTATGAAGAGAAATGACTCCTCTTCCTCGAGCCCTTGCTAACGGTGTTTGAGGGCCCACGGGGCAATCACAAGCTGATCTGGAATCTCAGGGAGGACCCAGCTCAGACAGCACTCAAGGAAATCCTGCTGTCTGAGTTCTGCGACAATGTCCTAAGCCACTGATACGTAAAGCTAGGTAAGGAGACCTGGAGTTTCTCTCTCTGCTTTCCAGCCAGCCCACAAAGGAGAGATCACAAAGACAAGATGCCACAGAGGAACTCCGTAGACAGGCATCGCAAAGGTTTTCAAAGTCCAGTCTCCTCCCTCCCTTTGTCGCTTCCACACCTCCCTGGAGTCTTCCCTTTCCCTTCTACATACCAGCCTTGGGTCTTTGGTCCTGATGATATTTCCTCAGCCTGGGATAACTTGCCCCTGTCCCCACTCCAATCTGTTCTACCTCAACGCCCAAGCCGTTACCGCCTCCTCCAAAAGTTCTTCTGTGACCTTTCCAGGAAAGAGGAGCTCGTTCTGTCTCTCCACTTGGAACACGCAAGCTCAGGCCTCCTTTAGGCTGAGGTCAAGACTTAAGCTTCTGAAATCATATCCCTCGGGTTGGTAGGTTGGCCAAGTCCCTTCCCAGCTGGGTGGCTTCGGGCAAGATCCCTCCCTAATTCTTGTTGGTTTGGTTTGGTTTTTATAATCATTGAAAAATATAGCTGGGCTATGGTGGCGCATGCCTTTAATCCCAGCACTAGGGAGGCAGAGGCAGGTGGATTTCTGAGTTCGAGGCCAGCCTGATCTACAGAGTGAGTTCCAGGAGAGCTAGGGCTATACAGAGAAATCTTGTCTTGAAAAAAACAAAACAAAACAAAATCAAAAGAAAAGAAACATATAGCTGGCATAGTGGTGTGCACCTTGTGATCCCAGCACTCTGGCTGGAGGCTGAGCAGAGAAGATCAAGAGCTGAAGCCAGTTTGAATAAAAATGCCCCCCCCCCCCAAGGCTCATAGATTCCAGTGTTTAGTTGCCAGGGAGGGAGACTCTTTGAAAGGATTAGAAGGATTAGGAGGTGTGGCCTTGTTAGAGGAAGTGTGTCACTGGGGGGTGTGGCCTTTGAGGTTTCAAATGCCTATGTGAGGTGCAGCTTCTCTCTCTGTCTCTGTGTCTCTCTCTCCTTCTCCCCCTCCTCCCCCCTCCTCCTCCCCTCCCTCCTCCCCCCTCTCCCTCTCCTTCTCTCTGCCGGTGGACAGGATGTAGCTCTCAGCTATGGCTCCAGCAAACCACCTGCATGCCACCATGCTTCCCGCCATGATGATAATGGACGGAACCTCTGAAACTGTAAGCCAGCCCCAGTTGAATGCTTTCCTTGACAAGAGTTGCCTTAGTCACGGTGTCTTTTCACAACAATCAAATGGAGACTACGACAGCCACCTTGGCTACACAAGACACTGTCTCTGAAAACCTAAAAGAAGAAGAAAGGCAGAGAAAGGGTCAGGAAAGGAAGTAGGGGAGAGAAGAGAGGAAACAAGCCACTGAGGAAATTGCTCAGTCAACAAAGTTCTCAGAAGCCTTGTAAAAACAAGCCAAGTGTGGTGATGCATGCTTGCAGTCCCAGGGTAGGGGAAGAAAAGACGGGGGTACCTCAGAGTCTCCCTGGCCTGGTCTATTTGACCTGCTTGGCAAGTTCTAGACCAGTGAGAGACCTTGATTCAAAAAGAAGGAAAGAAAGGTAGAGAGTGACTGAGGGGTGACATCAAGTACTGTCCTCTGGTCTCCAGGCTCACCCTGTGGCATTTGTCACTACAGCCAGCTCTTGGGTTCGTGACCCCTTCATGCCAAAGTGCTCACAGTCCACAGCCCTGAGTGTGTATGCAAGGAAGAAGTTCCAGTTTGATCCGGAGATCCACAGCGGCCTGAATCTGAGTCCAGCTATCTTAGGGTAGAGCCACAAAAACCGAACAGTGCTCTCTCTGGGAAGGCACAGCAAAGCAAGAGAGATCTTAAGATTTCAGTGGAGGGCCAATGAGATGGCTCAGCAGAAAAGGCGGCTACTTAGGAGTCTGGAGGAGGAAGTTTATTCCCCAGACCCTGGGCCAAAGGTGGAAGCAAAGACTGACTAGGAAGGTGTTCTCTCTGGCCTTCACATGTGTGCCCCCAGTCAAACACTAACAATAAAAATAATTTAATAGGGACTGGAGAGATGGCTCAGCGGTTAAGAGCACTGACTGTTCTTCCAGCGGTCCTGAGTTCAAATCCCAGCAACCACATGGTGGTTCACAACCATCTGTAATGGGATCTGATGCCCTCTCCTGGTGTGTCTGAAGACAGCAACAGTGATAGTGTACTCACATATATAAAAATAAATAAATCGGGGTTGGAGAGATGGCTCAGTGGGTAAGAGCACCGACTGTTCTTCCAAAAGGTCATGAGTTCAAATCCTAGCACCCACATGGTGGCTCGCAACCATTCGAAAAGAGAAAAGACATCTGATGCTTTCTTCTGGTGTCTGAAGACAGTTACAGTGTACTCACATATAATAAATAAATAAATCTTTAAAAAAAATAAATAAATCTTTTAAAAGTAGTAATAAATTAACAAAAACAAAACACAATGTCACTGGATCTGAAGGTGTGAGTGGTGACACACTTGCCTGTATATTTGATGTTCTGGGTTCCATCCTCAGTCACAAAAATAAAGTTTTACTGAACAGCATTGTAGGACTTAAAAAAAAAAAAACAGAATCAATGTAAGGGTTTTTAAAAGATTATTTTAAAGCCGGGCAGTGGTGGTGCACGCCTTTGATCCCAGCACTTGGGAGGCAGAGGCAGGCAGATTTCTGAGTTTGAGGCCAGCCTGGTCTACAAAGTGAGTTCCAGGACAGCCCAGGCTACACAGAGAAACCCTGAAAAAAAGATTATTTATTTTATTTATATGATTACACTGTAACTATTTTCAAACACACCAGCAAGAGGGCATCGGATCCCATTACAGATGGTTGTGATGTTGCTGGGAATTGAACTCAGAACCTTTAGAAGAGCAGTCAGTGCTCTGAACCGCTGAGCCATCTCCCCAGCCCTTAATATAGGTTTATTAAAGAAAGGTTAAGAAAGAAAAGAAAGAAAGAATAGAAAGAAAGAGAAAAGAAAGAATAGAAAGAAAGAGAAAAGAAAGAAAGAAAGAAAGAAAGAAAGAAAGAAAGAAAGAAAGAAAGAAAGAAAGAAAGAAAGAAAGAAAGGAAGAAAGCTCTCCCAGGAGCAGGGCAAAGTCCACACCACTGTATGACTTTTGAATTTGGTTCCACGCGGATGTCTCACCTACTCAGTAAATGGTTTACACAGGCAACTTTAAGCACAATATGAAATACAAACCCAATAGCATCTGTTTTCAACTCTGCTAGGGCAAGAAGAACAAAGATCTGGTCACCAAAAGGACAGAAAAGTAGAAAAGTGGCCATGGACGAAGCTGAGAAGGCCCCAGGGCGTGGTTGCATCCCTGGGGAGGATGGGAAGGGCTCAGTCTGAGCAGTGAGGGTTCCACTTTAAAAAACAAACCAAGCAAAACAAAACAAAACAAAACAAAACATGTATTCTGAGTCAGTTTCATGCCACCCAGGCTGACCTTGAAGTTGCTGTGTGTCTGAGGCTGGTCTTGAACTAATGATCTTCCCAACCTTCTTCCCCTTCCGAATACTGGGATCAGAGTTGTGTACCACTAAGCCCAATGTGAGCAGTGCTAAGGCTGGCACAGGTGCTGGGGATGGCAGGCAGCACTGTAGGTACACAGTCGACGAACTGAGCTGTCCGTGCATCCCCAAGAAGGGAGCAGCCTTCTAAAGGACAGGCCTGGCAATTCCCTCCTGGGTTGCACCAGGCAATTGAAGCAGCAGAGAGAACCAACCACTGTGGTTGTGTTTCCCTTACCGCTCACCCATTATGGGGACTTCAGGGTCCCCAACCTGAGCCTCTCAGTTTCTTCCTCAGACAGACAGACAGACAGACAGACAGATCTGATCGTAGCTCCAGTGCTTTGGCTTTGATGGCAGCAGCCTTCTGCAAAAATGTGCATAAAATGGATTCGTTTTAGCAGTAGTAAAAACCAAACTGAAAATCAGATTTATCATTTTAATTAAATATACTTTACGCTCTCAATTTTTTTTTAAGAGAGCAAAATGCTTCCCTCCTCCCTGTCAGCTTTCCCTTTGTGGGAGACATTCGTGTCTGCTGCACAATTTAAGAAAATATCAAAGTACCCCCTAAGAGGATGCACAATTAACAGGACCTTCACATGTATTCTTCAGCAGGAAAGTGAGACTGACTTGTAGGAGGGGGGAAAAGTGGGAATATCACGCAGGTGAGGGTTAGGCAGGGTCAAGGTATCTAAAGACTGGGAATCAGGTCAAACTGGGCAGTGTAGTGAGATCCTGTCTCTAAAAATAACTTAGAAAAGTAAACCACCAAGCTGCAGGGTGATTTTTATCTTTATTTTTTTTTTTTGTTTAAATTTTGTTATTGCCTGACGGGGGTTGTAGCTTGATTGATAGGTCTCTCTAGCATGAGTGAGGCCCAGGGATTGACGCCCCCTCCCCAGTGCTGCAGAAACCGGGTGCCACTCGGACCTGTAACAGCAGCACACTCAGGAGGTGGTGATAGAAGGATCAGAAGTTCAAGGCTAAGGGCTGGAGAGATGCTCAGCGGTTAAGAGCACTGGTGGCTCTTGCAGAGGACCCGGGGTTCATTCTTAGTCCCTACACAGTGGTTCACAACATTACTACTTCCAGTTCCCGAGACCCAGCGTCCTCCTCAAGCCTCCCTGGGCACTGAATGCCCAAGAAATAAAGGCGTGCATGCAGATGTACACATTAAATTAAATTTAAATTAAAAAAAAAAGATTTAGCCTGGCATGGTGGCATGAACCCTTAATCCCAGCACTCAGGAGGCAGAGGCAGGTGGCTCTGAGGGAGTGAGTTGAGACCAGCCTGGTTTACAAAACAAGTCTAGGACAGCCAGGGCTTCACAGAGAAACCCTGTTTTTTAAAAGTTCAGGGTCATCCCTCAATAGATACCAACTTCAAGGCCAGCCTGGGTGACTTGAGACCCTATCTCAAAAACAAAACAAATAACAGTAAGAAACAACCTGCTATCCTTGCTACTGGCTTAGAACCGCTAACCTTGGAGGACGAGACATAGACCCTGGTGGCCTGGAAATTCGAGTTCCCGTGAGAAAAGGGAGAGTCCCCTCTCTCTCACTGAAGGTGGCGCACGACTAATTGCTCTCTGAACTTTTGAATGCTCCGCTATAATGTGGAAGTCCACATATCCACTGTGCAGGGCACAGGGGAAATGACACAAGATGACACATCTAGAAAGGCTCAGGAAGTCAGGGAGGTTTAAAGCTCACATATGATCGAACACCTTATTTTGGAATGTCAGATTGAAGTCATGAACTGATCTCCACCAAACTAAGTATTGTGTCCTCTCAGAGTTCGACTTGTGCATCCTCCTGATGTTCTCCACCCATGTCCCCAAGGAGTGACCGAGAGATTAGCTCTGCCCCAAACTGTAAACCAATAACCATTGCTATAAACTGCTTGATGAATCTAGGCTTGGGTGACCAGTGGGACATAGAGGAAATCAATTGGCAGCTGCAGCCAGCTCCTTGAGCTATAGGAGAAGCCCTATAATAGGAGAAGCTAGAAAGAACAGAAGAAAGAAGAGTTCCTGTTGGGGGAGAAGCAAAGCAAAACAAACCAACAAAAACTTTGAAAGTAAAAGCTGGGGCAGGAGACACAGCTGGGTGGACAAGGTGCTGTGGGATCCGGAGCTAGGTCTGAGTGAAAACTGGGTGTGGTGGTGCAGCCTGCAAGCCCAGCACTCTGAAGATGGAGAGACAGGAGGATCAGAAATTCAAGACCAACCTCAATTGCATTGTAGGTTTAAGTTAAGGCTAGCCTGGAATACATTAGACTATGGCGCCAATATTTTTATTTAATTTTTAAAAAGGGCATGGGCGGCAGGCATGCATGCGCACGCGCGTGCACACACCACACACACACACACACCACTATTCCCTCCAAAAACAGTTTCCAGAAATAGTCCCCAGGTTTTGCCAGCCCAGGGGTTCCCTAGCCCCGCCTTAGTTGTCTGAGCATATAGTTGTCCATTATTTCTGACAAGAGCAAATATAGACACTCTCAGGGAGCTGGGAAGGGACTAAGTGGAAAAAGCGATGCTTATTCTGTGGAGAGAAACTGCCTTCCCTCAGCAGAGCCCCGCCCAGCAGGAGCCGCGGCCTCTCATAATTCAAGTCCACATTTAATTAAAAAGGGGAGCATCCTGCACTCTGGCCAACTGGCTCCAATTCCATTCTCATCCTTCAGACTGCTAGAATTTGTCCGTTTGTCTCTCTCTCTCTCTCTCTCTGTCTCTCTCTCTCTCTCCAGCCAAAGGGAAAAGAATTGAAAGCAAACAAACCAAACAAAAACCTTGTCTCCTGCAGTTTTCTGGGAGGGTGCATCAGTGAATGGCGGTTCTCCTAGAGACAGAGAGGTGGCGACCTAAATGCACAGGGAGAGACAGGACAGAGCCAAAAATAAAAAGAGCTTTGCGTGTTCAGGGGAGTCCTGAGCTGCTGCAGGCAGGGAATGTGGAAAGCTAGAGTCACCATCGCCTTCTAAAAATAGAAACTGCTCGCCTCTGGCCGCCACTGGGCTTGGGGCCTCTGGGCTGGGGGTTCATCCTTTCCTCGTGAGACGGTGTTTCAAAGAAAAGGAGCACAGTTCATATTCCAATCTGTTTACAAATATTAAAATGGGGGCCATTGAGACAGGCATCAGGTTGAGGCACTCGCTGGCCCCAGCCTGACCACCTGAGTTTGATACCCAGGACCCACACAGGGGAAGGAAGAGGACCTACGACTCTCCTTTATCCTCCATACGCCGCTGCAGCAAGCATGTGCCTCCAGATAAATAACTAACTGCAATTAACAATTTTAAAATATTAAAGTGTGGGGTTTTATAAATGGCTCAGGGGTAAATACGGTGCTGCAAAGCATGAGGGTCAGAAGTCAGACACGCAATAGTCACGTATGTACCAGGTGGGCATGCATCTATAATCCCAGTGTGAGGGAAGTCAAACCAGGGCAAATTGGCAGGCTACAGTAGACAGTCGGGCAAGCTCCAAGTTCAGCCAGAGACACCGCCACTTCAGTAAAGATGTAGAGCGATCAAGGAAACGCCCATCTCAGCTTTAGACCTCCACATTTGCAGACACGTATGCACAGGCATCTATACAATGTATGCACAGGCATCTATACATGTATGCCTACACATAGACAAACATACACACACATGTGCACAAGAGCGTGTGCACATACACATGGGCGTGTGCTTACAGACACCACACACACAATACACACAGAAAAGAGAAAGTTTAAAAATATTGCTCACCTTTTTTATTCACTGTGTGTGTGTGTGTGTGTGTGTGTGTGTATGCTTATGGATGCCCATGTGTGGGAGTCAAAGGACTACTTTTAGGAGTTGGTTTTCTTTCATCCATGTAGGTCCTAGGGATCAAGATCAAGTCCCAGGCTTGGCAGCACGCATATCTACCTGCTAAGTCATCTCACCCAGGCGCTTACTAGATTTACAAGTATGAATTACAGGTCCCCAAATTGTGAACCCCCATTGCCGCAAAGTCCTTAGATCAGACCCTCCTTGGGATTGGCTCAGATTCACCCAAGTTCTGTGCCCATCACTCTGCTCGTGGGAACACTGCAATTGTCCCACACAGATGAGATGGGGTGTCTCCAGGGAACCACATCACACTAGGGGGAGACCGACTCCTCAGGAATTGTCTGAGCTCCTCCTGATTTTATGGAGGCTCTTGAGGATACCCAAGCCCTGCCTCAGCACCAGATGGACAGAGTCCTCATCTGCAAGACTTCTGTTCAGGGACTGCCAGCCTCCATCAAGGAGCCCCATGGATTGGGTTAGATTTTACACATGCCCCTCCTTTGGGCTCATTATAGCTTCTACTGACTGTCTAGAGAGCCCTTGTTTAGTGGAATCTCAAGAGAGGGTTCATCTGGACAGAGTATGCAGCTGTGACCTTAAAGATGGAGTCAGAAAGATACAGATGCTACACAGTGAGTTTGAGACCCGCCAAAGCATTAGGAGATGGGGGATGGTGGAAGTGGGGTGGCGGTGGGGGATGACACAGCCAACACTCACGGATGACACACACACTCAGGCTACTGGAACAAGAGAAGCAGCTTACTTACCCCCCTCTAAGCATACTCTGTCATAGCGACGCATCCTTTCTCTGGTCTTAGCAAAATGAAGGCACGTGGTCTTAGCCAAATGAAGACACGGAGATAAAAGACCCAAGGGCCATGTTTTTAACCTCGAGAGTGGGAATGGGCAATTACAGACCTGCTCTGTGGTGACCCGGATAAAAGCCATAGACTGTCTCTTCAGGGGAGTGAACACTGGAGCGCACACACACACACACACACACACACACACACACACGGATGCAGGTCATTAGTTTCCTGAGGCGCACACTCTATTCATGGCATGCAGGAGGGTCTGGAACCCCTGCAGTCTGAAGGGACCAAACAGAAACTGAGCCAGTGAGAAAAAGATGAGAGGAAGTCCAAGAGGAACATGGGGTGTTTGCTTGCTTTGTTTCGTTTTGTTTGTTTAGTGGTACTGACCCATCACCAGCTCATGGAACGGATCTAACCCACCCCACCCCCACCCCACCCCACCCCGCCCCCACCCCAGACCTTACTCTCTGGTTCATTCTCCCTGGTGAGAAAGCTTCAGCCTGGGAGACACCGAAGGGATCCCATTTGTCTCACCCCTGGGCCTTAGGTACTTGTCACGCCATATCACCCTCTGAGTTCCCCCTTTAAGTGCCTGAAACTCTGTTCTTCAAGTTCTGCTGAACCCAGGTCTAAAAACATCTCTGTCCCCGCAGATTGTCAGGCTGGACGGGTTACCCATGGAATGCTAACACAAAACCGAGGACCAAATCCAGACCCCTACCATTCACTCCCCTAAACCTATGTGGGCTGGGTGTGGTGTTGCTCCCCTGTAACTCCAGCACCCCAGGAAGACAAGGTCAGTCTGGGAGACCGTGAATCTGACCGTGTTTCAAAAGACCAAGCAGTAAGTAGACAGAGGCAGGAGGATCAACATTTTGTTGCTGGTTTTTTTTTTTTTTTTTTGTTTTTTTTTTTGTTGTTGTTTTGTTTGGGGTTTTTTTTGGATTTTTTTTTTTTTCGAGACAGGGTTTCTCTGTATAGCCCTGGCTGTCTTGGAACTCACTTTGTAGACCAGGCTGGCCTCGAACTCAGAAATCCGCCTGCCTCTGCCTCCCAGAGTGCTGGGATTACAGGTGTGCACCACCACCGCCCGGCAAGGATCAACATTTTAAGGCCATTCTCTGCTATATGGGAATTCTGGATCAGACTCAGTTGTATGAGACCCTGTCTCAAAAAGATGAAAAGGAAGAAAGGAAGGAAGGAAGGAAGCCACAACCAAATATGGGCTGAGAGATGGCTCATCGGTTTAGAGAACTTGCTGCTTTTCCAGAGGACCTCAGTTCTGTCCCCAGCACCCACATCAGGTGGCTCACAAACGCATGTTACCCAAACTTCAGGAAGTCTAATGCCTCTGTAGGTACCCACACATACCTAAACACATAAATAAAAATAAAATTAGAAATAAATAAATAATGCAAAATAAGGAAAAAATGATATAAAAGCTGTGTGGGGAGTCTGCCTCCTTGATGGTCCAGAGCCAGCATGCTGTTACATTCAGGCTTTCTTTCTTCCAAGCCTGTACTGGGGTCTCCCAGCTCCCAGGGCAAACTGTGGGCTCCCTTTGTATACAAATTTACATATCTAAAGTCCACATTTGCATTTTATAATATAAACTCCTAGGAAACAGGTTAGAGTCCAGCCTCCAAATCTACTGGGGGAAGAGAATAGTTACCTGCCCGACTTCTCCCAGAGCTGTGTTAGGGGAGTCAGGAAGCATATGACGTCATTAAGGGGCGGGGAGCACCCTGCATCTGAGGGATGCTGGTGTAGCGCATCCTGCCTGTGAGGGATGCTGGTGTAGGTCAGGTCAGGTTTGGGAGTGTCCTCCAAGAGAGACATACATCATGTGCTCCTTGAAGGAACTCTCTTCGGAGTACCCTCAGTCTGTGGAGAGGGAGGGGGGCTTGGAGTTAGTGTGCATCTGGAAGGCCTCTATTGTCACCTCTTGTAAAATGAAGTGAGGGCAGCAGGGGGCAGGAACTGATGAAAAGCATGGATCCCTCAATGTCACGTAACCCACAACGTGAGTCCCAGTCCACACCTCCAGCCTCTCTCTCTCTTCCTTCCTCTGCTTAACTATCTTGGGCCCCACTGGAGAAGAGGCCCCTTCAGAAATGTCACTGATCGTAATCTGAGCATTCATTCAGTCGTTCAGTCCGAGGCCAGGGCGAGTGTGGCAGCTGCAGTTGGTTCTCTCACTGGGTCTGTAGGTTGAGCCAGAGATAGGGAGGTAGGCTTCTTTGGTCTCTGCCAGACCTGGGACGCTGAGGAAAGGAGAGGAAATACTGACTAGCCAGGGCTCTCCAGAGAAGTGGAGGAACTCAGAATCAGACAAGCAGCCCTGGACAGGCCTCAGCTTGGAACACTCAGTGCCCACTCAGGGACCCACCTGAACCGTCGTGGAGACCACATCAGAGATCTTTCCCTAGAACTGCCTGCCTTCCTCCCCCACTTCTCCTGGCCTAGGAACTCACACCCCTCCCTAAACTGGCTCCATCCGCCCCAAGCTGGGATTTGCCTGGGCTTGCCTCTCTTCCTTGGCCAGGGTGCCTGCAAAACTCCATTACTTAGCTTTTTATTGTAGCTGTTCACCTGACAGGCATTTTGTGCAACTCTTGAGTGTGAGTGAGGCTTAAGGAAGGAGTCCTATTCCTGGGCCCTGCAGAGCTCCCCGTAATTATATAGGGATTTCTCCAACAGGAAAGAGAATGAAAGATACTCACCATCTATCTGGGCTGACCCAGGCTCTCCTGAAAGGGAGGCTCCTTGGAGAGAGGCAGCAGGTCCAAGCTTTAAAGAAGAGTTTGACAGATAAAGGGGAGGAGTTGATGGGACAGAAAGAGCTCAATTCAGGCGCCGGGAGTTAATGTTCTTGTCTGACTCCCACAGGCTGGAGGAGATGGCGTGTACCTGTCTTTCTCAGAACCTCCACGGCCTCATCTGTAGTGTTTGGTTTGATAGATGACTTTTGAAAGCAGCCCCGTGGGCCTGTGAATCCTTGTGAAGGCAGCTAGAGCAGCCCAGACCCCAAGGGAGGTGGGTGGTCTTTCTCACACTAGCGCGAACCCAGCTGTGTCTGACGAAGCAGATATTTACAGAAGGAAGTGATGGGCAAATGACAAACACAGAGATCAACTTCTTGGACAAAAGTTGAAACCCATCTTGTCTTTTGATCCCTTGGGATTTCTGCTTCCCTATCATGTCGGATGCTTGCCTTTGGGTAAGGAGTAAGATGGCAGCAAGAGGGACGTCTCTGAGCCTCCCGTTTGCAAAGCGGCGAATGAATGTTAAAGCAGGTCACAGATAAAGCAGCTCTACGGATCCCAGGCCCTTGGGAAAGCCGTTCGAGCCAGCTTACATTTACTGAACACCAACTATGCATCCATTTGTTTTCACATAGCTTAATTCACGTATGGTCTCAGAGGGCTGCACGGAAGACCGTGGTGGCTTTGAAACACTAATGTCCTGCAGTGACAAGCTGAGTTATCTCAGGTGAGGGGCAATGGTGTCTTTCTTAGCTTTCTTCCATTTTCCTTTGTAAAGCAAAATGGAAACAGCTCCGCAGCACCACGTTATGGGAAGGAAATTAGCACGTGGAGGCAGAGCGCTTCATAAATGCTAGTTATTATGGTTCCTCTGGGCGCACAAGTTCGTTTGCCTCCCCCTCCCCCCAGGGCACACAGACGCGTTCACACTCCCACGTACGTATAGATGCACAGAAGCGTGTACTAACGCCAGCGGGAGGAGCTCAGGGGTCCTCAGACCCAAAAGCCCATGCTGGAACCCGTGGAGAAGCTGCTGGGTCTTCAGCTTCCCTCTTTTTCTCTCAATACTTTATGAATGAACTAAAGCAGAAAGAAGTTTATTTTTTTATGAATGGAAGTCCAAAAAGTGAATGAAGCTGGGAGCCAGCCCCTACATTCTGATTGGCCTCCGTGGCTGGGAAACTCCTCCCTCAAACTCAGCTAGCAGAGTCTGAGGATTGGCGGGCGTGCCCGGCCCTGGGGTTTCATTCACAAAAGTCAATGAAACAAAGGGAACCGGTGGGGAGGGGAGGGGGAAAGAGCGAGAACGGAGGCCGAGGCAAAGGAAATGCACCAATCAGCTGCTCCCCCGGGCTCACAACTGTCTGCTGCGCCCGGAAAACAAGCTGGGGCTCTGGGGACCCGGGGCTTAGGCCGCCTCGCTCCGGCCTAGCCCCGCCACCTTAGTTGTGTCATCCCCCGGGCATGCTGAGCATCCCCCCGCGGCTCCTGCACAGACGCCCCGACCTCAGGTGAAGCTGCGGAAGGGGAAGGAAGGGAGAGTGTCTGTGATTTCCCCGCTTCATCTCCCACACACCACACGCTCTCTGTTCGGCGCCCGCTTCCGCACATTCCGGGCGGGGGTGGGAGGCGTCGGGATTCGAGGCTGGAGGGGGCGCCCGAGTTATGGGCGTGCGAATGGTGTGCGCCGCGCGCGCCCACATACACACACTCACACACGCACTCACACACACCACGCACGCACACACACGTCTTATGTAACCCAGTCCCGGCTGAGCAGGGCTGCAGAAAACAGACACACCGACCCCAGCTCGAGGGAGCAGGTGGGACCTCCTTTGGCGGGAGGGGAGTGGCGGTGGAAGCGCTCGGCCGCGCAGGTCCCAGCGAGTCGGAGAAGTTTCGCTGTCCGATCCAAAGCCTCGCGATCGCCCCCTCCCCCCCGCAGCGCTCCCGGGACCGTGTGCGAACTGCCTCCCCCCTCCCAGGTCTCTGCCTCCGCGCGGGGGCCCGGCCCTGTGGCCGGAGGGAGCGGCCGGATGGAGCGGAGGATGAAAGGCGGATACTTGGACCAGCGAGTGCCCTACACCTTCTGCAGCGTGAGCGCCGCGCCGGCCTCCACGCCCGCCCCCGCCCCGCACCCCGCCCCTACTCGCCCCGCAGCCCCCTCCCGGGGGGTCTCAGTGGGTCCAGGGCCGCTTGGCCCCTGAGCCACCCCGGGACCCCACCCCCAACCCCAAGCTAGACTCCTAAGGGTGATTCGGGGGCATTCTCCCTCCCTCCTTCCAGCAGAAATCTCCCGGAAATGGGAGCTTGGGCGAAGCGCTGATGGTCCCGCAGGGGAAGCTCATGGACCCGGGCTCCCTACCGCCTTCCGACTCAGAAGGTAAAGAACCAGACAAACTGCGACCCCTCTCCTTAATCCACATACATCCATCTCAAAGCCCTATTCTAGACCTCCCCATCCCACGTTTCCCCAGAAGTCAAACCACTCATTCTTCTCAGTGGGGAGGCTGTAACCCGGGGTCTTCAGGTCTCTATCCCATATTATCTCCACCTCTTCACCAATCCAATATTCACCCATCAGATCTCTTCCAGGATCTCAGTCACTTCCAAGAGACGTGGCTCGCTGAAGGTGAGTAGTTTTGTTTCCTTCCTAAAATTAGAAGTGGGTCGTGCGGGTCTTCTCTGTCTCAAGGAGTCCTTCAACCCCCTCCCTCCAGTCCCTAACCATTTCACTCTCCCTGGTGCCCAGTGTGGACACTTATATTGATATTTATTTTCTCGCCCTGAGCCACGCTTGTATAACTAGGCCTGTGGATGAATCAGACTATTGTGTGGGGTATTTGCTTATTTGAATGGAACTTGGCCCCAGGCCCGTTTTTTTTTTTCCTGGTTGAAAATTTCATTTGCAAAGTTTGTTTGGCAGGAGGCTCCGGGCTTAGGTGTAGTGTCAGGGTGTTGAGGTATCGAAAGAGAGCAATGAGAAACAGGAGGAATAAGGAGTAATTTATTACCTATCTTCTGGAGTGGCTGGAACATTGGTTGGCTTTTTTTTTACTCTCTTCATTTCACTTCTTCCTAACTCCGAGGGCCAATTTACTGACCAAGCCAAAATAACAACAAAAGTTTCAATACTTCTTTTCTTGGCACTTTGGCAAAGAAGACTCAGGGCTGCCTCCCCAAATAGCCTTGATTATAATTCCAGTGGCAACTGGTCCTCCCTCCATCTCTCCTGAATACCTCCGCCCCCAGGGCAATGCTCCCCTTCCTGTATGCTGGAGGAAGGGTTGGTTGTGAGCCCCAGCCGGCCAGGATGGGGTCAGTGGCCCAGCCTGGGCTGGGTAGGACAGATGTCTAGTTGGATTCTAGCTGTGGTGTGTTGGTGAGGTTAGTTAGCCCAAGGGTGACGCTGGCAGGGCTGCCGGTGGAAGGAGGCATGGTGGCTTACAGTCCCTGAGACTCAGGAAGCATTAGCACCCCCATCTTCGATAGCACCTCCTTTGTGTTAATACTCCAAAACCCCCAGAAACCACAAGTGAACATTTTCTTGAGGTCTTTTCCTAAGGGATTCCCCATTCCTCCACTGTGGGTACCTTTCTTTTGGAATTTAAAAGCTCAGATCTACTTCTCATAGGTTTCTGTATAGGAAAAGCCTGAATGAGAAGGAAAGGGACCACTGAGTAGTAGGTCTGTAGAACACATACACAATTGTTGCTATTGTCATTATTATTTATTATTATTATTATTATTATTATTATTATTATTATTGTGGTGGTGGTGGTGATGGTGGTGGCAGCAAAGAATGACTGTTAAGCATGGAGTTTATCTTCCAAACTGTGTAATGGGGGTGGAGGAGTCTGGGTAGAGTGTGTGTATCTTCCTCGGCTGTATGTCCTGAGTGCCCAGCTCCCAGTTGTATGTGGAGCTTTGTTGGGTGGACTTACCCCCCTTCAGGTTCTGGAGCTGAAGAACTCGGGGTCTCTCTAGGCTCTCAAAAACCCCTTTCTTACCACCTAGTTACTGATTTTGGTCTGGTCCTCTGGATTCCTTTCCTTGCCCATCAGCTGAGGGCCCCCCACAATGGCCAGCTCCCCATTTGTGAGTTAGGTAGGAGTGAGGGTGGCATTTTGGCAGTATTTGGTCTATTTGAATGACGTGGGAAGGAAAGTGTTCTCTTCACCCAACCGTGGAAGCTCCTCCCCTTGGTGGTGGGTCTGGTGATAGTCCATGTGTCTGTCTGTGTGTGTCAGTGTCAGTGTGACAGCAAGTGTGTGCGCACAGGCATGCGCACACGCGTGTATGCGTGTGCTACATACTGCTGCCTTGGGAGTCCCTGTACATTTAAATCCAGTGGGTGGGGAGATGGGGGTGGAGAGCGCTGGGGGGGGGGGCTGGGATCGCCTTGGTTCCTTCTCCTTCCTCCTGAGGGAGCAGCTCAGGTTCCCAGCTGGCGATGGATGGCCAGGCCTGAGGGGGTGGGGGGTGGGATGCGGGATGCTGAGGCCACTCGCTCCTCTCTCTGTGGAGACAGATGCAGCTGCCGGGGTCCTGTCCCCCTGCACCCTCCCAACATCACCCCAATCTGCTCTCCTGCTTCTTCCCACCAGGTCAGTGGCTTCCCCACAGTCCAAGGGGTGACAGGGAGGGATGAGCTCCTTTGGGAACCTGCCAGTGGTGGGGAACATCAGGAGGAATGGGGCCCAAAGCCTAACCTCCCCTCTCTCAGCTTGGTTTCTTCCTAAAGCCTCAATTTGGAGAGAAACAGTGAATTCTTAGAGTGTGGGTGGGGCAGTGAAGATGGGGTGTGTGTGGAGTGACCAGGCTGGACCTGAGCTGGGATTGAAAGATGAGGATTTGGTTTTGGCATATCGGCTGCTGATTGAGATTTTGGGGTGAGTGTCTGGAGGCAGCATACACATCTTTCGGGTTGGGATTTTTCTGGGTAGAAGAGGGATACTGTGAGCTGAGGAGAGTCATCTGGTTTCTGGGTGCCTGTGATCTGTTGAGATGTTGGGAGAGGGATCAGATGCCACAGAGAAACCCAGTCTCGGGCAGACTGAGCCAAGAGGTGGCTGGTTATGTAAAAAAAAGATTTGTGAATCTGATGGAGGGTTGCTTTGTGGGATTGTCGGGAGCCTTCAAGAACCCTTAGGGGCAACCCTGTGGTCTCTTTGGTAGTTAGGAAAACTGACTGAGCTATGGTCATCCTTTGTATGAAGTTGGGGAAGGAGGGCCTGTGAATTCCCAGAAGGCTTATGGATAGATTTGGGGTTCTTGATATTGCTATTGTGCTTGTAAAATTGTTATGGTTGCGCCATACATGAAGACAAAATGGATTTTCCTAGGAAGAGAATCGCTTATATATAGCTTTTATCAGAATTTTAAGGGATGGATCTGAGCTCTTCCTTCCACAAAATTACTGCAGCTAAGTGGTCCTCCAGGGGTGGTCCTCCCTGCTCCTTTAGCATCCCTATTTATAGGTCCAAGAAAAAGAGACCCTGTGCGTAGAGGGGAAGTGCGGATGGTTCTTTCCCCTGCATGTGGTCTCACAGTGAAATACCAAAAATTTGGGTGAAAGTGTGTGCATGCACCCTGGGGTCTCGGGGGGGCCCTGTTGGCAAGGGGAGGGTTAATCCTCAATCCTCACCCTCGACTTTCCTGGTTCCATGCCTCCTCCATCTTTCTATTTCCTCTCCTTCCAGAAGGTTCCTGGAGAGGAATGCCCCCTCCCTAGATAGAGAACTGGTTCCTTCCAATATAGAGGCTGCCAGAGTGGGGGCAGGGTGAGGGTGTGAGCGCCCCAGCCGTTGGTGACACAATGCAGCAGAAGCTCACGAGGATGCTACCATTCCCTCTTATGTGGGACTGTCCCCAACCCCAGAGGATGGCAGACAGCCCTTCTGTGGGATACATGGCAGCTAGCTCATGGTAGGCTTCGCCTCTGCGCTTAGCTTATAAACTTCCCATTTCTTCTGGCACCCATCTTTGGGGTTCCCCCTGGCTCCTGTTGAAGGGATAGTCCCTAAATATATTCTCTGTTTCTGTCTGTCTGTCTGTCTGCCCGTGTATGCCTGCACATGAATTACACTGGGTATGCACACACATACACACCTACCTTAATCCTCTGCCATGTCCCCGCCCAGACAGTCCCTTTTTAGTGCCAGTGGAGCTGGGGGCAGAGTCTGGCACACTGGCTCAGCAGCCAAAACACAGCCGAGTCAACAAGTAGAATGAATGGTGTACTCACAAGACCAAACATAGTAATTAAAATTTCTCCTGCTCTCCAGGAACTCGAAGCTCTGTTTGTGTTCCTATTTCTATCCTTGCTGATAGTCTCTGAGTGACTGAGGGCCAGCCCTGTTGTATCCCTTTGGGAGGAGACCATTATTGGGGGAGTACAGAGTGGGGTTTATCCCCTATCCTGGGGAGAGGGTCACATCACCTCTTTGGAGGTGTCATCTGTGTGGTAAGGGGAGGTCTCTTCTGAGACAGACAGGAAGGTCAGATGACCCAAAGGGCTCACCAGCCCAGTGGCGTCAGCAGGAGATGCCCCCAGCCCATTACCTCACTGGAAACCAGTAGTTAATGAGGCCCCAAGAGAGGCTGCAGAGTGCGTCAGCTACCCCCGACAAGTTCTGCACCCCTTCCTTGCCCTCGGGACCCTCCTTGTCTAAGTGGTAGGGAGGGAAATATCACTCAGCCTGCTTGCTCCTGCCACCTTCAGGTTGACTGTCACCTTTGAATGGTCCCGGACACCCAGAAGGAAGGAAGGAAGGAATGTGTCCTTCCCCTTCCGGTTGACTGGTGCTTTCCAACTGAGGGACATTTATTGCAAATGTGGATGCCTGGCCCACCTCCAGCCTATAGAACCACTTGCCCGATTTGAGGGCTTAACAACCAACCAGTGTGGCTAACAGAGCCAGGTGAATCTTCAGTCAGGACATCTGGGGGCCTGCTGTTGTGTGATTATGGCGGGGCTTCCGAAAAGCTTGGGATTTACAAGTATTTTCTCTGAGGGATTTAGTGCCCCACTAATGTATGTAGCCACTTCAGAACTGTAGTACATTGATCTAAGTAAGTTCTTAACTACTGGAGACTTCTGGTTCGTAAGCTTCCCTGCCTCAATCTCTAGAAAGCAATCCTCTAAACCGGACATGGTGTCAAATAGGCCTGTGATCACAAGGAAGATGAGGCAGGAGAATGGTGACTCTAAGGCCAGCCTGGGGTACCTAGTAAGACCCTGTCTCAAAAAAAAAAAAAGACTGGGGGTTCAAAAGGACTTTGATTCAACCCCCACTACAAATAAATACATAAAAACCAACTATAAACCTTTATCTATAACCACTCAGTGCCTCTGACATTCGAAGCAAGCACTTGACACAGCCCAAGTATCCTTCCTTGTAAGATGAGCTTTTCCGGTGGTGTGCCAACTCTGGTGGTAGCTGGCTTGTGGGGAGGAGTCACTGCGGGGTGGGAGGAAAGGCTACCGGGGTGAGGATCTCGATGCCTCTGTCCCCTAGTCTGTGGAGCTAGCTCCTGACAGCCTGAGGACCGATCCCATTGGAGGCTTATTCATAAATATAAATCATTCCGTGTCTAGTCTGAGTAGGACCCTGTTCTGGGTGCTAGAGACTCATCTGAAGAAGACAAAGCCTGCGTCCTCACAGCCTAACTTCCCAGTACAGAGGTGAACATTGACATGCAAATACACATCAGTCACGTATGCACAGGTGGTGGTGGGGGATTGCCTGCTGAGACAGAAAGCAAAAGGGACCGTTTTTTTTTTTTTTGCTTTGGGTGGTCAGAGAGGCCTCGGATAAGCCTGGCAGGGTGCCCATCTGTAACCAGCATACCAGGCAGTTAGAAAGATGGCGTCTTTTAGGTGAGCCTGGGCTACATAGTGAGATCCTGATGAGACTCTGGGAGGAAGGGAAGGAGGGGAGAAAGGCAGGTGAGCTGAGGTGGCCAAGGGCAATCGTTTGTTTAAGTTGCCCATTTTAAGCGAGAGAGCAAAGTGATTTGCTTTCTATTGTACAAAGTCATCCTGACAGTGGTGTGGACTCTGAGGCCTGTGGGGAGGTGAGTGGGCCGACACAGGGTCCTGTGGGCAAGGTCTGAGCCTTCATGCTCACATGGGATTGGGGTGTGGAGCGTTCTCTATCCCTCATCTCCTACACCTCACCAGCCCCTCTGAATCTTGCCATTTCCACGTTGCCCAGTCTCCAGGGAGTGACAATCCAGTCTCCTAGGTCACAGCTCCATTGTCCTGCTTCAGACCCACTATTATCCTAGACAATAAGGAAGTCCTTCTTTGTGTATGTTCTTTCTGCTGTAATCCTCCTCCCCCTTGATAGAGAGGCAAAAGTAAACAAAAACTCCGAAGTCCTTTGAGTATCCTTTGGCTCAGAGATGCCTACCCCTGGTCCTCAGAGCTCCAGGCTTGAAGAAGCCTTCTTTTTCTTAGCTATGCAGCAGTGATTAGCTGGTGTCTGTACCTTCCCCCTGCCTTGTTTCTACCCCTTTCACATCCTCTCTCCTCCATTCCCTTTCCAAAGCTTTAGAACGTCCAAAATACCTGGGAAGATATTTGAAGCGCAGACTCTTGGGTCCCTTCCAAAATTCAGAATTTCCTCATCTGATTCCAGATCCACAGGATCTCACAGTTTGTAAGGCCTGCCCACCCCTGACACAGCCTTGTAAACTTTGAAGAGCGGGTTCATTTGCACTCCAGGGACTAGAGACAAAACGTCTAGGCAAAGACCATCCACTCAGACAAGTTCTGAGAGTTGTCCCTGAGGGTCTTCATGGGGCTACAGCTGGTGGGTGCAGGCCATGGGGTACAGTCACCCTTGGTCTAAGGCAGGCTCTGGAGCTCTGCAGGGTGGCCACAGTGCTGTCTTCCTGGAGTTGCCACTTTGCAGGGTCACAACCCCAGACTCACCTCTGGCCTCTCTCTGCAGCTCAGGTACCGGACAGAGATGAGCAGTTTGTTCCTGATTTCCATTCAGAAAACTGTGAGTCGTGAGTGCTGGGTGCAAGGGTGGGGGATGGGGGTGAGGGAATGACAGGAAGTGAGTCATGGGGACAGTCACCCACAGGAGAGCAGTTTGCTCTCACCTAAAGACAGAGTGAAGGTCAGTGCTCCCCATTCTGGAATATGGACTCTGAGACCAACATAGTGACTGGGCAATGAACACCTTCATTCCCCTCTGGGGTCCTAGCCACGTGACCTGGAACAGGTGCTTTCTCTCTGTAGCAGTGTTCTGTTATTTTCTCCAGTGCTGGTGATGCTATCCCAGGAAAGATTTGTCAATGGCTCTAGAGAGTTTAGGGTTGGTTGCAAAACAGACCTAATTTACAGTGCTCTGGACATCCCCCCAAATCTGACCCCAATGTCACAGGTGTCACTGTTGCAAAATGATGTTTGGCCAGGTAAGGTAGCCCACACCTGTAATCTGGAGGGTGGATTTGAAACCAGTTTTGCCTTGAAAGAAAGAAAAGAAAGTCAGATGTGGTACCTTTGATCTCAGCACTCAGGAGGCAGAGGCTGGCAGATCTCTGAGTTGGAGGCCAGCCTGGTCTACAGAGTGAGTTCCAGGACAGCCAAGGCTACACAGAGATCCCTTGTCTTGAAAAACCAAAAGAGAAAAGTCCGAGGAGGGGTGTTTGGCTCTTAGGTACTGCCTAACTGATGGCTCTTGGATGCCATCACCCATGAAATGAAAGGAACACAGAATGGAAAACAGTGGTCACCAGGACGGTGGATTCCAGGGCATCTGACCAAACTGAAGGAAGAAGCCAGGATGTCAACTCACACTAAGGCTCAGCCACAGTGGTAGCTGGACTCGGAGAAGCCAGTAAGGGCCCAGAAAAGGCCAATGCTCCTTGCAGATA
Source organism: Apodemus sylvaticus (assembly GCF_947179515.1). Taxonomy (NCBI): domain Eukaryota; kingdom Metazoa; phylum Chordata; class Mammalia; order Rodentia; family Muridae; genus Apodemus; species Apodemus sylvaticus. The sequence goes on from NC_067481.1 coordinate 21,198,334, forward strand.
ATTAGGAACATGTGCATATTACTCCACTGACATGCAAGTGTGCTAACAGCCAAACTCCCTCAGAAGTCTAAAGAATCTTTATAGCCCCAAATAAGAAAACATGTCCCTCACTTGGAATTTTGTAGGACACTCAGGAAAGCCAAAGGCCCTGAGTCTAAGATGTTTGCTCCTAGGAAGGTATTTCTTCAGCCAAGGGTGTATGTGTTGAACTTTTAGATGGCTCCTTTGGTTAATACCTAGGCTAATACCTAATGTATAAAACTAGACATCATGTAACCAAAATGTTCTAAAGGCATCCAATTTCAGTGTTCTAGAATGGGAGCCCGGAGGAAACTGACTGTGCCAGTAAACCCGTCTTCAGAAAGCAGAGGTGTCAGAAGCCCTGTTGGCTTCTGTGTGACACTCTGGCTTTGCTCTGTCCTACCCCACAGTAGCTTTCCATAGCCCCACCACCAGGATCAAGAAGGAACCCCAGAGTCCCCGCACAGACCCCGCCCTGTCCTGCAGCAGGAAGCCACCACTCCCCTACCACCATGGAGAGCAGTGCCTTTACTCCAGGTGAGCCCCAGCCCAGGAGGGTGTCAGGAGCCTTGGGGTCTGAGAGGGCAACCATAATCTGAGGCACCCATAGAGACGAGGGTTGGCAAACGGGGTTTCCTAGCTCCTGTAGGTAGCACTAGCAAGGATTCCCCAGAGCGTTGGCAGGAGACATCACACAGTGAGCCCAGTGAGTCTGCCTGGAGCCCGTGCCCTACTTTACTCAAACTAGTTGCTCTGGGCTTTGGAGAGAGGTTGTCAAGTGGAGAGGTCCAGTTCCAGGACTAAGAAAAGGTATTCACTTAGACAGGTATGGTGGGTGGTGTGTGCTTGAGATAGGGGGATTGTGAGTTTGAGGTCAACCTTAGCTCCGGAGAGAGTTCCAGGTAAAGCTGAGCTGCAGAGCAAGACTCTTTTTTTTTTTTTTTTTTTTGGATTTGTTTTTTTCGAGACAGGGTTTCTCTGTATAGCCCTGGCTGTCCTGGAACTCACTCTGTAGACCAGGCTGGCCTCGAACTCAGAAATCCACCTTCCAACTGCTGGGATTAAAGGCGTGAGCCACCACTGCCTGGCCAGAGCAAGACTCTACTGGGGACAGAATAAAAGAATTCACCTAGAAGCTGGAAATGTAGCTAAATTGATAGAGTGCTTGCCTAACAGACCCAAAGCCCTGGAGATGATTGTCAACACACACAAACCTGTCAGGGTGGTTACTTGTGTGCAATCTCAACAGCTGCCAGACGGAAACAGGAGTTTGAGATTATTGTTGGCCTCACATGGAGAGTCTGAGGCCACCCTAAGCTCCTTGAGACGCTATTTAAAAAGAAAAATTTCCTAGCCCTCAGGAAGCAGAGGCAGGTGGATCTCTGAGTTCAAGGCCAGCCTGGTCTACAGATGAAGTTCTAGGACAGCAGGGGCTGGCAGAGAAACCCTGTGTCAAAAAAAACAAATTCCCCAGCCCTTTTCTGCAATCATAATCACTTCCTGGGGTATGAAAGGTACAAAGATGGTCGCCTAGCTTCTCTGCCCCCTCATCCCCATCTCCCCCTCAACTCCAGTGCCTATGACTCCCCCAGACAAATCGCCATCAAGTCCCCAGCCCCCGGTGCCCCTGGACAGTCGCCCCTGCAGCCCTTTTCCAGGGCAGAACAGCAGCAGAGTCTCCTGAGAGCATCGAGCTCTTCCCAGTCCCACCCTGGCCACGGGTACCTTGGTGAGCACAGGTAAGGAGACGGATCTGAAGCACCGGGGGACCCAGGCCTCGCCAGGCAGTCTGGGCTCAGTTCCTTAGTTCTCTATAGAGACCTGGCTGGGAGAAGCAGGGAGATGGTGCCTCATTGTCCCTCCAGAGCCCTGTCAACAAGTGACAGGCTCGAGGGGGCTAATGGAAGACTCTTTTCTTCTTCCTCATCCATCACATCCAGCTCCGTCTTCCAGCAGCCCGTGGATATGTGCCACTCCTTCACATCTCCTCAGGGAGGGGGCCGGGAACCTCTCCCAGCCCCCTATCAACACCAACTGTCGGAGCCCTGCCCACCCTACCCCCAGCAGAGCTTCAAGCAGGAGTACCATGACCCCCTGTACGAACAGGCTGGCCAGCCGGCTGCGAGCCAGGGTGGGGTCAGTGGGCACAGGTACCCAGGGGCGGGGGTGGTGATCAAACAGGAGCGCACAGACTTCGCCTACGACTCAGGTAAGAGACTGGGGGGCCTGGGGACTTGGAGGAGTTTTTCTGGGATTGCCAGGTGGGGTGGCAAGTACTCCAGTGAACAGTGAGGTTAAGCAAGGGTTCCTAGGAGGTTTGTGCCTTCTCATGGTCCGTACATTAGTTCATAACCCAACTCACTCATTCACTTTATTTTTTAAACTGTTCTAAAGAATGGTCGTTTTCTAGCCAGCATTCAGATAAGATGATAGGGTATACAGACCTCTGCTTTATAATTCCTGACAATAACAAGGGCTGGGCATTTGCTTCTGTCAGAAGGTTGAGGGTTTTAATTAACCCCCTAAGACCAGAGTACTGTGCATGGAACAGAGTATATGCAGTTGGAGGATACAAAAATGAGATAGTCACTAGCCCTTGTCTCCACAGTGATTTAAAAATGTGAGGGAGCGGTACCCATGTAACATGGGAAGCGGGCGCAAGGATGGTTATCCGCATCAAGGATAGCCTGGACTAGTGTCCATTAAAAAAAAAAAGAGCTGTGGTTGTTCATTCCTGAGAATGCCAGCATTCAGTAAGCTAGGGGCAGGCGGATGGCTACGAGTTTAAACTACAGAGTGAGACTTTGTGGATGGATGGATGGATAATAGATAGATACGTAGATACGTAGATACATAGATATGTAGATAGATACATAGAACAGTAGCTGCAGATAGGCTAGATAGATAGACATACATAGAGGATAGAAAGAAAGAACAGTAGCTGCAGAGCTTGGCTGGAATTTTAGAATTTTTCTTTTCCTGGTGCCCACGGTATTTTAGGATCCCTAGTCACTCAGGGAGAGCGGGAGAACAGGATAAGTGCTTCCCATTCTCAACCCCAGGTTGTAACCGCGAGCCTGGTGGCGGCTGGAGGAGGGAGGCGCACGGGGCTGCTGACCTTCAAAGGCTGGAGACCGGAGGGGATCGGGTTACTTGCCCTTGAACTCTTGCCCCTCCTCCCTCGGCTTTCCTGAATGGAGTCAAGAATTCCATTCACAAAATGGAGGAATGAATGAGCCCTCCCTCCTGCCTCCTCCCCCGAGGTGTCGGGTGTCAGCGGCTCATTCATAGGTGGGAGTGGAGGGGGCGGGCAAGGGTTGGAACTTGAAGCGTGGCTTTCCTAGGTGGAACTGGAAGGTTTCAGTTCTTTGGCGTGGAACACTGTAGAATGTACTTATACCTGAGAAAAAACAGCCCGGTGTCCACCGCCTCTTCTTTAGAGATATGCATCCCCCATCTCCACCCCCTTCTCTCTCTCTCTCTCTCTCTCTCTCTCTCTCTCTCTCTCTCTCTCACACACACACACACACACACACACACAGAGGCACTGGGCTTGGAACCTGACCTGCTGACCGGACATGTGCCCATTCCGAGGAAGTCTTAGGCAAACCCTTCCCAACCCCCGGAGATTCATCTCTCACCCCCTCCTTCCCCTGAACTCACAGGAAACAGCTGCTGCCTGGAATCTTGGGCCTTGGGAACAGGCTGCCTGGCCCAGCTGCTGCCACCCCGTACCCTCTGCCCCAGCCCTCAGACCAAGGGCCTCAAGCTTCCAGCTCCCTCTGGGTGGACTTCCCCTGGGATAGGACGGCGGCTGGACTGCAGGCTAGCGGCACCAGCTCCTTGAACGTGTGTAGGGCTTCCTTCCCTGCTTCACCTCAGACACTTGGTCTCCTTTTCCTCCCTCCCCCAGATGTCCCCGGATGTGCATCGATGTACCTCCACCCAGAGGGCTTCTCTGGACCCTCTCCCGGTGATGGAATGATGGGTAAGGCAGCCGGATCCTTGCTATGGGGAGTCACCCCCACCAATGAGGCTCTCTGAATTCTGTGGGGTTTTCAACAGTGAACCCTCAGATCTGAGCACCCCACCCCTTTCCTCCACAAGGTTATGGCTATGAAAAATCGCTTCGACCATTCCCAGATGATGTCTGCATTGTTCCTGAAAAATTTGAAGGTCAGAGAAGAGACTTCGTAGGGGGCTCAGGGTCTTCACCTCTCTCACACACTGGGTCCTGTAGGGATTGAATTTCAATGGTGGGAGACTCAGGAAAGAGTTTGAGGAAGGCACATTAGGGTGGGGATGAAGTTGGTTAGGGTGTATCTACCTCACACCTATTTCCACTTTCCCAGGAGACATCAAGCAGGAAGGGGTTGGAGTGTTCCGGGAGGGGCCTCCCTACCAGCGCCGGGGTGCCTTACAACTATGGCAGTTTCTGGTGGCCCTGCTGGACGACCCAACGAATGCTCATTTCATTGCTTGGACAGGCCGGGGGATGGAGTTCAAACTAATTGAACCTGAAGAGGTGGGTCTTGGGTGTTCCCACCCCTCCTGTCTGGCACCTTTGGAGCCCCGAGAGGAGAACTGGTGGCACTAGCTTTCCACCATTGTCCCCAGTCTGCCTGACCCAGTTTTTGCCAAGCCTGAGTCAGCACTGTGCTGGTAACTAGCCTAGATAGTCCCTGCACCAAGAATCGCAAATGTTTTTTTACCCTGCCCCCCACCGTTTTTACTCTGAGATGGCATCTCCACCCAAATGCTTTGTCTCTTGTCACCAGGTCGCCAGGCTCTGGGGCATCCAGAAGAACCGGCCAGCCATGAATTATGACAAGCTGAGCCGCTCACTGCGATACTATTATGAGAAAGGCATCATGCAGAAGGTTGGGCTGAGGTCCTAGCACGGCCATGAGGAGAGGCATGGGAGGGAGAAGGGTTCAAAGAGTGACAAGAGAAGGTCAAGTGTTGGGGGGGGGGGCGAATTCTCAGCAGGTTTTCAAGGACAGAAAATGTAAATCCCAAGGTTCCCCTGTAAAGTTGCTAAACAGTGAATAGTCCAATAGTCCCAGGCGTGCTATGATTGAGATGAGATGTAAACAAGGACCAGAAGGGAGTGGGTTTCAACAAGAACCAGTGTGGGAGGTAAAGAGGACCTAATGTGTTTTTGTGGATCGTGAGAAGGGCAGGAACCTCAAGATTCTCTACTGAGGGTATGCATGTCGGGCCTGACAACCCTCTCTCCACAGGTGGCTGGCGAACGCTACGTGTACAAGTTTGTGTGCGAGCCAGAGGCCCTGTTCTCTCTGGCCTTCCCAGATAATCAGCGTCCAGCTCTGAAGGCTGAGTTTGACCGGCCAGTCAGTGAGGAGGACACGGTCCCTTTGTCCCACTTGGATGAGAGCCCTGCCTACCTCCCAGAACTTGCTGGCCCCGCTCAGCCCTTTGGCCACAAAGGTGGATATTCTTACTAGGCACCAGTGGCTTCCCCTTGCCATGGTGGGGTCGCCCAGTGTACATATCAGCTGATTTGGTATGGTGAAGCCCTCTTTCTGATACCTGTACAAGTCTCTGGGGTCCGAGCTCCACTATGCCATCTGATACTCCTGGCCAGACTCAGCTGCTAACCAGAGTCTGCAGGAAAGCCAGAGTCTACAGGCAGTGACTGAAGTTCACTGTGGGTCACCTGTACCCTCAGTTCAGTGTGGCCTCAGCCTAGGTCTTGCTCAGAGGCCAAGTTCCTTAGCCCCACCACAGAGAACCAGTGTTGTACTTGGGGACAGACAAGGGGCTTCCCATGTTTATTATGGCAGCAGGGCCAAGGCGATTCTCAGAACACCCTGTGTCTCCCCCACCAAGCCCCCGTGGGAGAGAAAGTTCTGCCCTGAATTGGGGTCCTGTGTTCTTGGTGCTGTGCTCTGGAAGGCAGGAGCACGTGAGGCAGCTGGGGGTGGGGGCAGGGATGGCTCTCTCTGCGCCCTGGGCCTATGCAGGCCCAGTTCCACCTCTGCCTCATCTGCCAGACCTTAATAAAGCCTCTGCTTCTCCTGTTGTATTCATTTGCTCTTTGCTTCCGTGAGGCAAGGACCTAGGGTGGCTAGCTGTGGCCATGAAGCAGATGTCTGGATTTTGGAGTCTGTCCCAACAAGGCCTGCAGGATGCTCTTCCTGGAGTCTAGCGCAGGCTCTCACTTGCATTTCTGGAAATCTCTTACCATTGGTTTTCCTCTAGAAAAGGGATTTTGGAAAATCTGTCCTTACCTAACCTAGATCATGTGAGAATCCAGAAATAATGGCATGTACTTTTGAACCCAGACAGGGCACCTTAACCATGCCTACCGGTTAGCCTGTCCCTAGAAACTTCCTCAGGTAGAAATTTGGCCTGTGGCTTCTGTGATCATAGTTGCTCCCACGACTAGGAGCCCATGTTTATCCCAACTGCTTGTCCTTCCTCCTACACAAATTCCAGGTTGCTACTTTTACTGAGGTCAGAAACAAGTGTTTAGAGAATAGAAAAGGAGAAAGGTACCCAAGCAAGCAACTGTAGGGGAGGGGTGACAGCAGGTCCTGAGTAGGCTCTTTAGTGGGGTGGCAGTGACAGACATTCTCCTAATACCAATCCCAGATGGGAGAAACAGGGAATGAGGAGCTGTGACAGAAGCAACAGGGAGGGACAGGATCTGGATCTAAAGCCAGCTTTCCAGGGCTTGGCTCAGGTAAAAACAAGCAGGTTCAACAGAACCCCCAACTGTTATCCACAAATAAAAGGCACCACTTTTTCCTAGAAACATGGAAATCAGTGTACTGACTTATAGTTCAGAGCAAGAGACAGAAAACCAATGGGGGTGGGGGGGATGGTTTAGGCCCAGAAGGATGACTCAGTGGGGACGGGGACGATGCTTCCTTCCGGACAAGCCTAAATACTTGAGTTCTGTCTCCAACTTCCAGAGTGGAGAGAACAAACTCCCGGTGGGCTGTCTGCTCATCTTCACACACATGCATGCAGTGAGTGGCCAAGAAGATTCCAGTTCTGTGTGTAAGACCCACATCATCTCTTGGGCTCTTAATCTTAGGAAATACTGGCTCAGGAATAAACAAGGGACAAGAGCCCAGAGAGGTGGCTCAGCTATTAAAAGCAGTAGCTATTCTTCCAGAGGGCCTGGTTTTCAGTCCCAGTTCCCAAAGATTTCTAGTTCCAATTGCAGAGGGTCTGCTACCAGGTATGGCACATATTTGGTACGTAGACATGTGTGCAGGCAAAATGGCCATACATATAAAACTAAGTACTTCAAGCAATTTTTTTTTCCCTAAAGAGACAAAACCAACCTGGTGATATATATTTGTAAACCTAGCAGTTGAGAGGCAGGAGGACCACCATGAATCCAAAGCTAGCTTCGGCTATAGAGAACCAGTTTCAAACACACACATGGAGGGAAATCAGCGGTCAGATCCAGGGGTCACAGCAGAGAAGTGACTCCAGTCCTCAAGTAACAAAGGGAAGGAATACCTACAGATAGACCTATCCACAGTTGGCCATGAAATCCTGACCTTTCCAGGCCCGAAGCTCAATACAGAAGACATGGATCCCTTCTCCAATGAAGAGGGAGACAGGTAGGAAAGGACACATCCTTCTCTTTAGGCATTGGGCCTACAATTCAGCACTTAGAAGTTACTAATGTGTGGGCCCAATATCCCCAGGGCTCCTCAGCAAGCTCCAGTCTGGCTTGGCAGGATGATGGGTCTCCCATCAGCACAGAGCCTCCATAGTGTTCAGAACGGGGAACCAGGAAACCACTAACAGGAGTGAAGGGACGGGTCACTCCCCAGAGCACAAGTCTTGTCGCCTCTCAGCTGCTGAGGCATGCTTGCTTTTTGCTGACAGGGAACTGTGTCATAGTGTCATTTTTTGCTATGTTTTAAAGGAAATGGGACACACCACTCAATGACAGTGGCAGGAAGGAGACAAAGGATCAAGAAGAGCTTTGTCTTCCAATGCAGCATCTGTAAGCGCCAGGAGCCAGACTGAAGCACTCTGGCATGGACTTGGTTAATCTAGGGCCGTGTGCTGCCAAGACTGAGCTAGCTCCAGTGAGGCTGAGAGACAGACTGGAGGTTTGGCCCACGCATCATGTCTGGACCCAGAGAGGCCTGGGCTCTGGGGTCTGGAGACTCTGCCATGTGCGCTACACTGCACTCAGGCCTCTGGAGAGCCTGATCTTGCAGCTACCCCTGCCCAACAAGACCAAGTCATAATAAACCATTGTTTCCTTAAAAAAATAAATATTTCCAGGAGGTAGAAACCCAAATACAGAGGCTGGGGAATGGGCCAACGTGGTTCGTGAGAGTCACGGTTCATGGCTTCAGCAAGCACGAGCTGCGTTGTGGGTGTGAGGCCCTCGCTGGGTCTGTCACGCATCGACAGTCACTCATGTGCCTCACCCATTCCAGGATGCACACCTTATCTAATTTTTCTTTTATGTATGTGTGTGTGACTTTTTTCAAGACAGGGTTTCTCTGTGTAGCCCAGGTTGTCCTGGAATTTGCTCTGTGGACCAGGCTGCCCTTGAACTCAGAGATCTTCCTGCCTCTGCATCCCAACTGCTGGGATTAAAGGCTCTGGCCAAAGCCCTGCTTAAATGTTTCTTTCTTACATTATGAAGAGAGTCAGGCTTGGGAAATGCTCAGTTTAAGATAAGTCACCATAGGGCTAGCTTGTTATCAGCCAGAGGAAGCACGATGCAGGAGAGGTGAGTGGCTAGCTGTCTTAGCGCCGCCGGAAGGCCCGAGAGATTCTCCAGGCATTTGGTTCCTCGTAACGATTGTACAGTGGCTCCAGGCGCTGCTGCTTCTTCTGCTTGCTGAGCTTGGTTGGGTCAGAGACTTTGAAGAAAGCGGGAGCAAACTCCACAAGCCACCGGGGGTCGATGGTCGTGACCTCACGCATGTATTCCTTTGTGGTCAGCACCAGTTCGTGGTATACTACCCTGTAGGAGACAGACAAGATTCAAGCCTTAGATGAGACCCCACTCCACAGCCAGTTTGGTCCACTGGGGAACCACAGCTGAACTGGCATTTTGTTGTCATTTCTCCTGCCTGATCCCTTTGGTAGGAGACTACCAAACTCTAGTCCTGTCTCAGGCATGAACCAACTGAGTGACAGTGAAAACAGCTCTCTCCCTTCTCTAGATTCCAGTTTCTTGCTCTGTGAAAGAAAATAGTGGTTTCTCAGATAGGTTCCATAGAATTCTAAGTTCTATAGAGAGGCCACAGAGATTATCATCAAGGGATGGTGAGGACCAAGTGGGCAAGGCAATATGTAGTGCCAGGTATGGTGGCACACACTGGTGTGTATGTGTGTGTATGTATTTGTGTGAGCATGCGCGTATATATGGAGATCAGAGGACAGCTCTGTGGGGTCAGTTCTCTTCTTCCATCTTTCTGTTGGTTCTGGGGATCAAACTCAGGACATCTGGTTGTACAAGAAGCACCCTTATTTGCTGAGCCATCTTAGGCCTACTTTTGTTCATTTCAGACTGGGATTCCATGTGTATAATCCAGACTGGTCTCAAATTCAAGGCAATCCTCCTGCTTTAGCCTCCTGAGAGCTGGGATTACAAGCATGAGACATCACTGGGTGTAGAGGTGCATGGCTTTAATCCCAAGATTTGGGAGGTAGAGGCAGGAAGATCTCTCTGAGTTTGAGACCACCCTAGTCTACCTAGTGAGTTCCAGACCAACCAGAGATACACAGTGAGACTCTATCTGGAAACGAACAAACAAAACAAAAAGTCCACAAAACCTTTTTAAGACCATCTCATTAGATGATTTCTAAGCTCTTTTCCCGCTTTCACCCCTACAATTTTACTTCTCTTAAAAGGGCTGCTTATGGGCTGGAAAGACGAGTGAGTAGATGAAATAATTGCCTTGCGAAAATCAGATCAGTCCTCGGCACCAACAGAGTGTGGGCGTGGTGATGTGCATTTGTGATCTCAGCTGAGGAGGCAGGGACAAAAAGGAGGACACCTGGGGCTCACCAGCCCATCTAGCCTAATTGGTGTGCTGCAGGCGGTAAGATTATCTTAAAAGGAGAATGCTTCCTGCAGCTGGCCTCTGCCCTCTAAACACGTGCACAAAGGTACACCTGCATATCACAGACACATACTAAAGCAGAGGGGGGAACTTGTTAGAGTCCCTAATTTGGGCTTCTGCTACCTAGAAATACAAAGTCAAAAGGAGAAGTGGGGGTGCTGGAGTCTTAGAGGTTCTCTCTTCCCCCTCCCCCACCTGTAGGCGCGCACGCGCGCACGCGCGCGCACACACACACACACACAGAGCCTGCCACCTACCATTCTGGCTGTCTGTTGAAGAGAGCACTGGAAGGGTGGATGTAGACCACCTGCTGGTCAATCAGTGTCCGGTAACCCTCCTGTGGGTCCTTCTTGGCAGCATTCCGGAAGAACCCGCTGCAGATAGCCTTCTGCACTCGTACTGTGGATTTACCACAGGAGACCACATCCAGTTTGTGCCTATCAGGACAGTAAAAGCAAAGAAGTCATGAGCCTGTTCTGTGGGCAGGGTGCAGGCTGCTCAACGTTCCACCTTAGGGTGCACACAGGACCTTCCTCCCAGCTCACACAGAGGTAACACTGGACATGACAGGCAGTATGAAGAAACCAGACGCTTGGCTCAGGCAAGAACTCAACCCCAGAGCAATGATCCAGAGGCTTGTAAGCAAAGCATCCTTAACTAATTTAATTCTCTTCCTCTTAGGAAGTTTCTGAAGTGCTTAGCCACACTCCTGCCTGGGGAGACAGCCTACAACAAGTGAGATGGACACTGGAGGACAAACGTTCTGCACACAGGTGCCTGGAACTGTGCAAATACATTTGGAGGTGACAGAAGACCCAGGGAGACACATTACCCCAAACCCTGACATTCTCACCTTCCCGACTCACCTGTCCATTATGCCTAACATCTGCTTGCGAATGTCCTGGGCCCGGCGTAGGGAACGAGCCTGAATGAAATTCTCATAGCACCATGGGTTGGAGAATTTGTTGTTCTTCCAAGAATTATATACAGCCAGCAGGGTGAGATGGTCCCCTTCTGTCTGGTGGAATTTGGCCTTCTTCTGATCTGCAAGGGCCTGTTTATCCTGCCAACCAGTGGGACACAGACTCATTTCTTTTGTTTGTTTGGGTTTTTTTGTTTTTGTTTTTGTGTTTGTTTTTTTTTTTTAATTTTTCAAGACAGGGTCTCTCTGTGTAGCCCTGGCTGTCCTGGAACTCGAGTACTCTGTAGACCAGGCTGGCCTCGAACTCAGAAATCCACCTGCCTTTCCCTCCCAAGTGCTGGGACTAAAGGCGTGCGCCAACCACTGCCTGCAGAGAGTCATTTCTTACCTGTTACCAAGTAATCAGCTAGCACAGAAACATAAGGAGCCCTGCACACCTTGTCCCCGATAAACATCACAGCACAGGCCGATGTCACTACACCAGTGCATCAGAACATGGGGTTGAGCACGTTACCTTGGGTCGGTAGAAGACGTTCTGCACAGACAGCATAGACACAATAGTTAGCATCTCTTCACTGCAGCCCAGATGCACAGACATGATGAGCATTTTACAGAGCATTGGCTCCAGAGGGAACTCCGCCATCTACAGGGAAAAGAAGAAATTACAACTGCTTCCCTATAGACCATGCACATGGACTTAACTAGTCAGTAGAAAATAGACCAGGAAATGTCCCCATGATGATTTGAGGCACCTGTCTGTACTACAAATTTTCTTTGCTAAATAATCTGTTGGTGCCTAAAAACATATCTACTGTTGATGTGAATGAGAATGTTGCATATACCTTTTATTTGTTTTTGAGACTATATAGGGAGCTAGTTCCAGGCTAACCTCAGTTACACACAGAATAACCTGTTTTAAAATAACAGCAATAATAATTACAATCATAAATAAAATCAAGATTAGATTCAGTAATATATCTGGAGTAAAATTAACTGCAAATAGTCTTTACTATTAGGAAGAAACATTTTAAAGTGATAATATAAAATTCAAGTTAAAAAGCAAAACCTCTAACAGGTAAGATAGCTTAGCAGGTAAAAGTGCTGGCCACATAAGCCTGGTGACCTGAGGTCAATCCAAAGAAGCCATGAAAAGGAGGAAAGAGAGACTCAATTCCACAAACTTGGCACCCATGACCACACCCAGCACTCACACACTAATAACAACAAAAACAATAACAACAACAATAATAATAATGGGGCTGGTAGCTGGGCGGTGGAGGCGCACGCCTGTAATCCCAGCACTCTGGGAAGCAGAGGCAGGTGGATTTCTGAGTTTGAGGTCAGCCTGGTCTACAGAGTGAGTTCCAGGACAGTCAGGGCTATACAGAGAAACCCTGTCTTGAAAAAACCAAATCGAAAAAACAAAAACAAAATAATAATAATAATCGGGACTAGAGAGATGACTCAGTGGTTAAGAGCACTAGCTGCTCTTCCTGAGCACCTGGCTTCAGTTCCAAGGACCATGTGACAGCTCACAACTGTAACTCCTGTTGCAGGGACCCAATTCCTTCACATTTGCAGTCAAAACATTAATGAACATTAAAAAAAGAGATACTTTACAAAAATAAATTTAAATACACAGGAGTGGTGGCAAATGCCTTTAATTCCAGCACTGGGAGGCAGAGGTAGGCAGATCTCTAAGAGTTCGAGGCCAGCCTGGTCTACAAAATGATTTCCAGGACAGTCAGGGCTACACAAAGAAACCCTGTCTTGAAAAAAACAAAACAAATAAACAACAAACAAACCTTGAGTAGAAATAAATTCTACCTATTCTTTGAAAAAAAAAATTCAAGGCCAGGGGTGGTGGTGCCAGGGCCAGGTGTGGTGGTGCCTGCCTGCAATCTCAGCACTTGGCAGGCAGAGGCAGGAAGAGCAGGAGTTCATCCATGGCTACATAAACAGTTTGAGGCCAGCCTGGGCTCACACTCTCCTTCCCCCCTCCGCCGCCCTTCTAAAGAGCATTTACTCCTACTCAAAGCTCCCAAGGCCTCAACACAAGGTGGACGACAGCCCAGGGAGTCCTCCCGAAGCACCACAAGTTCCCTCTGCCCCTTACCCTGCGGCCAAGGCGAGTGAGCAGGCCTTCGTCGTCCAGGGCCCCCAGCGTATACAGTTGCTCCATGGCTGTGATCAGAGTTTCCATCGGTGGGGCATCCATGAAGTCAAAGGACAGCAGGTCATTAATGCCCATGGCCTAGAGAACAGAGCAACAGAAAGATGAGCAATCCTCACAGTTAAAACAGGCAGTTGGTCTCGGTTCTTCTCTGCTGTTTCTTCAGTGCAATTAGGAAGCCCAGTCAGAGAGGCAGTAACTTCCAGAGTCTCAGCACATAAAGCTCATACTATTAACAACCATGTGTGTTCTCAGGAAACGTTCTTCCTGTGCCCACTTCCTAAGTGCTGGAATTACAGGTGTGTACCACTGGGCCTAGTTATGCAGTGCTAGAGATGGTACCTAAGGCCTCATGATGGTAAACAAGCATTCTGGCAACTGAGCTAATACCTACCCTCTTCAGGAAACTTAAAAAATATTACTTCTGTGTTGGAGAAATGGCTCAGAGGTTAAGAGCACTGGCTCCTCTTCTAGGGGTCCTGAGTTCAATTCCCAGCACCCACATGATGGCTCATAAGCATCTATAATGAGATCTGGTGCCCTCTTGTGGCCTTCATGCATACATGCAGGTGGAACACTGTATACATAATACATAAATATTTAAAAAAACAATTCCTTCCATGGTGGAGAACAGCTCAGAGGTAAGAGCATTTGTTGTTCTTCCATTTCTGTTTGGGGCCCAGAACCATCTGTCACTCTCTACAGGAAATCCAGTGCCCTGGCCTTCTAAGACACCTGCACTTCTCTGCAAGGATACATGTTCTACATAGTTACAAATCTTTAAACAAAACAAAAAGATTCCTTCCAGCAACTGATGCCCTAGCTTCTGGGGTGTCTGTAGACAGCTACAGTGTACTTATTTATAGTAATAAATAAATCTTTGGGCCTGAACTAGCAGACACTGAGAGAGCAGGGCCGACCGACCAGAGCAAGCAGGGTTGACGGGAGCAAGCAGAGGTCCTGAATTCAATTCCCAAGAACCACATGAAGGCTCACAACCATCTGTGCAGCTACAGTGTACTCATATACATACAATAAATAAACAGATCTTTAAAAAAAAGTTAACCATAGTTACCATATGACCCAACCTGTCTATCTCTAGGTATTTAGTTAAAAAATATCAAGAGGGATCCTTCTCCGCCTTTTGGCTAAGATTAAGAGGGAGCTGGGGAGACAGAGCCTAAGCTCAGTTCCCAGCACCCACAGCAAAAGCTCCTAACAGCCTGTAACTCCAGCTCCAGGGCAGGCATCTGTCTGGCCTCTGTGAGCACCTGAACCGATGCAACATACTCACCCACACATACACACATAGTAAAAAATAAATCTTAAAAAACACATTAAAGAGAGAAAGAGGTAGCTCAGACTGACTGTTCTTCCAGAGGACCTGAGTTTGATTCCCAGCACTGACAGGGCAGCTGATGACCATCCAGTGCCAGGAGATCCAGCGCCTCTTCTGGCTCCTCAGCACCTCATACACATGGTAGAGAGACAGACATACTTGCAGACAAAGCACCCATACACATATAAATAAATAATTTAAAATACATATTCAAAGTAGGAACTCAAATATTTGTACCCTAATGTTCACAGGAGCAGAAGTCACAAGAACCAGAAGGTAGGAACACCCCAAATAATCATCCTCAGATGAACGGAAGGGTATTACCCTAAGTCAGCGATGAAATCCTAGCACACACTGCAGCTTGCCCACACCTCTGCAGCATTGTGCTAAGTGAAGTCAGGAAGGCAAGAAAGAACAAATGTTGTGGAATTCATTTACATATGTTAAACAGATTATGTAAATGCGGGGACACACACACACACACACACACACACACACACACACGCATGCACGCACGCACGCACTCACGCACGCACACACACACATTACCAAAGGCTAGAGAATGGGAAAGGGAAGTTGGCTAAAGAGATACTTCTGAGAACAGATCTGTGCAATAGTTGTACAAAGCTGTGACTGGACCTAATGCTGTGGAGTTAACACTTAAAAGCTTACGCTGGCCAAACACAATGGTATACATCTATAATCCTGGCACTCTGGAAATGGAAGCAGAAGGATCACAAGTTTGTGGCCAGCCTGAGCTATACAGCAAGACTCTGTATCAAAATAATAACAAAAACAACAAAATAAGCCACAATGGCTGTGGTGCAGTCCACACCTATGGCGCCAGTGCTCAAGGCAGAGGTAGGTAGATCTTTGTGAGAGTCTGAAGCTAACCTGGTCTACAAAGGAAAAGCCACCCAGGACTACACACACAAATCCATTTCCAAAAAACAGCAAACAAGAAGGAAGAGGAAGAAGAGGAAGAAGAGGAGGAGGAAAAAAGGACCAAAAAAAGCTGAGCGCCAGTTCTGTGATTTTACATTATGCATATTTTACAATAATTAAAGATAGTACAGCATCTCCGCTCTGTCTCCCGCACATCTGTGGAGTGCTTCACACCACAGTAGGTGGCAGGAACATAAAGACAGTGACAACATGGTTCACAAATACAGCATGATACATGTGTATGGCACAAAACAGGGACTAATATATTCACTAATTTGTTAAAGAAATGTCTGAATGATGCTCTCTGCAAGTCAGTATGAAGGGTGATGTGCTTTCTACTGCTCATAAAGTGTCTGTGACCATAAGCACAGCAGGCATCCAATAACTGCTTATTGTGTGAATAATAACCTGAGAGTTATGTGAGCAATCACTGTACCAAGTACCTTCGCCTGCATCCCTCCACCTGTCTCTCCAGCAACAACAGTTCCCTTTCTGGGACAAGATCACAGAACAGAGAGCAGAGCCGTTATATTTGCCCAAAGTCACATGGCCAAAGCAGAAGTCAGGGACCACAGAGGTCTCCTTGACAGCCCTCCAGGGATCACAGTGGGCTCTTCTCTGAGGCGTTGTTTTAGCCTCTCTTACAAGAAATGAATAATAAATACCAAGAGAGTGCTCTGCACTGGTGAAGCGCCAGCGCAGCAATGGCATCAGGGGACTCGCTCTGAGTTGAGAAATGACGCCTCCTGCCAGGACAGAATGAAGATCCTCTGAAAAGCAAGCCCTGCAGGACAGCTGGGACCTGGATAGACTTCTATTCCCAACCCCATGCCAGGTTCACAACCATCTGTAATCCCATCTCCAGGGAGATTTTGATGCCTCTGAGGCATCTGTACTCACATTCACATGTCCACATGCCACATGCATGTGCACACACATGCACATAATTGAAAATAAGTATAAAAAAAAATTTAAAAACCAGAATTCATCCAACATGGTGCCTTTAATCTCAGCACTTGGAGGTAGTGGTAAGTGGATCTCTGAGTTCAAAGCCAACCTAGTTTATATAACAAGTTCAAGACTTTGTCTGTCTGTCTGTCTGTCTGTCTGTCTGTCTCTCTCTCTCTCTCTCTCTCTCACACACACACACACACACACACACACACACACACTTCAGGGGAAGACTAGATTTGGATCTGAAACCTATCATATTTGGAGTTAAATGTGTTGGTCTGCAGTTTGGCACTGATCTTATTTGTCTAATTTCTTTTTTGAAAATGCCTCATCACTAAAACCGAGCACAACCAACTATCCTGCTGGTTATTACAGTAAGGAACAAATGTGCACTGACAGGAGACTGCAAATTCAGCCTAGACCTGCACAGGGAGCTGTTGCCACAGACACTGCACCTCACTCAAAGGGGCGATTCCGTGAGGCACCCCGAGTAAGAGGCAGCTCATAGAAAGAAGTATCATTGGAAAGACTCAGTGAAACAGTATTTGGCAAAACCAGAACGGGGAACTGGGAAGGGGTGGGAGGGAGGACAGGGGAAGAGAAGGGGGCTTACGGGACTTTCGGGGAGTGGGGGGGGGGGCTAGAAAAGGGGAAATCATTTGAAATGTAAATAAATTATATCAAATAAAAAAAAAAGACAAAAAAAAAAAAAAAAAAAAAAAAGAAAGAAGTATCATGAGAGCAGGTGCTTGCAGCGTCCAGCAGGGACAAGTGCAGCAGGCTCACACAGACGAATCAGCCACTCCATCAAATCAGAGTCTTAACGGGCTGTGGAGCAGATGGCTCCCCATGGTATTCTCAGGAGACAGTGGTTCTCACCTTGAGGGACAGCACTGTGCTGGCCAGGTTGGTTCTCTGGATTTCCGGCACATTGGTGGTCAGCATTTCATCTCGGTAGGCACGCTCCGTGTACAGCCTGTAACACTTCCCCGGGCCGGTTCTCCCAGCTCTGCCAGCTCTCTGCTTTGCTTGAGCCTAGAGGATGAGCATATAAAGTACCGACTGTAAAATATCACTTGGCGGCTCTCTCCAGGAAATCTGTTGGGGAGGGGACTGACAAAAGTTTTCTGTTTGTTTTTTATGAGGCAGAGTAAGGGTTTAACAAAGATATTTTAATCTAGACCTTAAGCATGAGGGTTAGGGAAAGAGAGAGGCTCAGAAGAAAGCCCCGGCAGAGTTCAGGGCAAGCCTCTCAGAGCCAGCCATTCCTTTAGGCCCATTTCCAACACTAGAGAGAGACTCATCAACTCTTAGTACTTCCGGGAAGTTTGTTTCAGAGGCACATACAAGGCAGGCAGAAGGAAGAGACCCAGAGAACAGCATAAACAATAAAACCTCAGCCCCACAGTTATGACCAAAGTGACAAATAAACTAAGCAAAGTGCATCCACCACACCAGGAGCTTTGCGGCCACTTTAAAATCAGGTTGGCAGTATCCAATGGCGATGGGGACAACTTCTCAGGTGAAAAGTACAACTTACAACCAAGCAGCCGTGGTACACAGTTGTGGATCCAGCACTCAGGAGGCAGAGGCTGGCAGATCTCTGAGTTCAAGGCCAGCCCGGTCTACAAAGAGAATTCCAGGACAGCCTGGACTATACAGAGAAACCCTTTCTTGAAAAATAGCAACCAATAGACAGGCGGTGGTGGCGCATACCTGTAATCCCAGCACTCTGGGAGGCAAAGGCAGGCAGATTTCTGAGTTCGAGGCCAGCCTGGTCTACAGAGTAAGTTCCAGGACAGCCAGGGCTATACAGAGAAACCCTGTCTTGAAAAAAACAAATCCCCCCCAAAAAAGAAAAAAAATAGCAACCAAAACTGAAGCAGGAAGGACAAAGAGCTACACCAGCCCAGGCAGCACTTACACTTTTGAGATTGCACTGCACCCACAGATGCTTCTGGAAGTCAGCAAAGGCACAAGCGGCCAATTATCTGGTCATCACAGAAGAGACACACTGTCCTAAGAAGTTGGACAGAGCACATGTGCTATACCCAGGCTTTCTAGACCCAAATCCTACCTATGCCAACTGTACGATAGCAGGCAAGTCCTTTACTCCCTCTGTGCCCTAACCTCCTAGCTGGGAAATGACTGGTGTGAGAATGTCCCAAGTCAGTGCATGTTAAATACCCAGGACAGTGCCTGGTGTTTAGTAAGCACCTTGTAAATGTTAGTCATTATTGAAGTATCAGAATGGAGAGAGCTTTGTGGGTTTTGCAAACTATAAAAGTCAATGTGTGCCTGCTATAAAAGACGAACACAGGTTTTTAAAGGTGTCTAAAACGGAAAAAAAAAAAAGCCCATCCACCAGCACAGCAGTCGACATAGTAGCTCCCATAGAAAGCCCTTGCTAGCATACAGCCTGCAGGCTTCCAGTGCAGGCCACAGCCATACACTTGGCCCAGAAATGCATATCATGTATTTTTTAAACAAAATTGGCTTGTTTTATTTAATCATATTTTGTAGCTCACTTCCTTCAATAATCCAGTTTTACATTTACAACATTAAATATAAATACACACCAGCAGTTAATTCCACACAATACTCTATGGCATGGCATGGTTACACTATACTGGATTAAACTGCTTCCCCTTCTGGCTGATCCAGGACCCATCCTTCTGTGAATAGCTATTTTTGTTCCCTGAGCATGTACTCGATCATATCTAACTCTCTAATATGTTCCTGGAAACAGAACAGTTAGGTTAACGAGATGAACATTAAAATTATAGATATAATATTGTATGTGTGTATGTATGTATACGTTCATGTTCTTGGGGCTGCAGAGAGCTCCCTGGTTAAGAGCACATACTGCTTTTGCAGAGGAGCAGAGTTTCCACATTAGGCAGCTCATGATCTTCTACAACTCCAGCTCTAGAGGATCTGAAGCCTTCTCCTGACCACCGCAGTGCATGCACACACACGAGTGGTAAAAATACTGAACATGTGTAAGGCAAACTTTAAAAAAGCTTTGAATTTATGGAGCAATTTTATTTTAAAATTCCAACCTAAGATTACAAATATAAGGGATGGAGAGATGGCTCAGTGGTTAAGAGCACTCACTGACTGCTCTTCCAGAGGTCCTAAATTCAATTTCCAGCAACCACATGGTGGCTCACAACTGTCAGGAATGGGATCTGATGCCCTCTTCTGGAGTGTCGGGAGAGAGTGACAGTATACTCGTATACATAAAATAAATTAATAAATCTCTTTAAAAAAGGATTATAAATATATAGCTAAATGATAAGAGTGCTAAATTTAGGGTCTAAATTTAATCCTGAAAAACACACATACAGAGTGGCTAGAATACATCATATGAAGCCTTTCTTCATCTCACTAAGTTCACTTTTGAGGGCAAAAGATTAAGTGTGGTACCAAATGCCTATGATACGATCCCATAATGAGACAGAGACAAGAGGATTCCACATTTAAAGCCAGCTTAAGCTACACAGCAAGACCTGCTTCCCCCGCCTCCCTCCGCAAAACCAGGTCTCTCTGCAAAGCCCTAGCCATCTTAAAACTTGCTATGTAGACCAGGCTAGTCTAGAACTTACAGAGATCCTGACAAGGCCCTGTCTTGAAGCAAACAGGAAAGGAAGAAAGGGAGGGAACAAAAGAGGGAAGGGCCATAACGAATGCCAGAAGAGCCTCACCAGATTGCTGAGACAAGCTCATGATAAACACATCCATACCTGAGAAATAGGTGTCACCACAAGCTGGTCGATCCCTGTTTTAGAATTGTAAACTTTCTGCTTCACAAATCCAGGGTCAACCACATAGTAGATGCCATCGATGGTCAGAGATGTTTCTGCAATGTTGGTGGCAATCACCACCTACAGGTGAGAAAGACAGCCAGAGGGAGCTGAGTTTGGACTAGGTCTTACACTTTCCCAAGGAATCTGCTATCTCCCTCTAGACACTTGACATTTAACCCAAGTCCAGGTCCCCAGTGGTCAGAGGGGAAGGTGCCCGCATTTGAAGGGTCCCTTTGGAAGTGGGTGGTGCCTCAGAGCTGTAAAGCAGAAAAGAACCATCACTGCTCAGAGCCAATCTCATTTGGTATAAATAGCTGTGTACCTCATTGTCTAGAGCAGATGATTACTATAATTTTAATTTTCTAGCTCCCTGGGAAAGTACAGATTTCCTGGCATCACATGTAGCACTGCAAAATGAGATTTTTCTTTCTCCCACAGAGACATCTGGACTACGAAATGGGCTGTTCATATATGTGGAACAAGAGGAGGATTGGATCTCTTCTCCTCATCGTAAAATGAACCACGAGGGACAAGACTTTCATGGTTTGTATGTGTGCAGCACTATATGTGATCTAGAAGATTATTACTCTCAGCTTGGCTCTGCCACTGGTTTTCACCCAGAGGTCCAGCTCATAAAACACAACTGCTTAGAAAAATCATTGCTAGGAGGCACCAAAATGTCTCACAGCATACCAGTATCTCACTGGCCCTGAAAGGCATTTACCTGCCTCACAGCCACAAAGGCCCTGCTTAGAAACAAGTCTAACCAACAGACAGAACAGAGGAAGAACTCCCCACCTGCCCCTCCTCCCATGTTTAACTCTTAGAACCACATGCCACCCAGCTATGCAAGTTAGAAGCCTGATCTTTCTCTTACCCTTCACCCCTCTACCTCCTGACACCCACTGGGTATTTTCTCATCTATCTCCACTGCCAAAATATAATCAGAGAAACACGCTTGACAAAACTAGTAAACAAATGTTCACAGCAAAAGTACTCTGCTATGTCCCAAAGTAGAAATAACTTAATATCTATCAAGTAATGAACCGTATACAAAATATAATACATCCAGAATCTAGCGGGATGGCTCAGTGGGTAAACACGTCACCAAGCCTGATGACCTCAATGATGGTAGAAGGAAAGGACTCCTGCCCGTGTCCTCTGACCCACACACATGCACCATGATGTGTACATGTCACCATGTCCAGTTGTAAAATGAAAATTTTAAATTTAAAAATAATAAATTAAGGCAGGGGGATAGCTCAGTTAGTAAAGTACTTGTCTCAAAAGTCTGAAAACCAAGTTTAATATCCAGAACCCACATAAAAATGCTAGGCATGGTGGCATATGCGTGTAATCCCATCGCTGGGGAAGCTGTGACAGTAGAGCCCTGGCTGTGTACCCCACATGACTTCATCTCAGCCCCATGTCACCTTTCTGCTGCCAGGGGGAGCTGGATCAAAGATTCGGGTCTGCATCTCACTCGGAAGGGCGGAGTACACCGGGAGGATGATCAACTCTGGGACATCAGGTCCCAGTGACTTCATTCTTTCGTACAGAATCTCGCAAGCAGTATCGATCTCTTCCTGACCAGTCAAGAAAACCAAGATGTCACCTAGGAAGAGACTGAAATGTCATTCACCGTCTCTGGCCCTGTTGTTTTTTGTGTCAGGGGAGGTACAAGTCTTGTTCATGTCTGCCACTGAGCCACATCTGCAGCTCTTTTCAGATTTTACAAGCTTTGAGACAAGGTCTCACTCAGTTGTCTAGGCATGCCTTGAACGTGAGATCTATCTGCCTCAGTGCCCTGAAGTAAATAGCTGGGATTACAGGCCTGCAACCAGGCTTGGATCTGTTTTTTCTTTCTTTTTTTTTTGAAGGAGAGTTCTATCATGTTGTCCAGGCTGACCTTAAGCTTCCAGCTCAAGCAATCCTCCTACTTTAGGCTCTTGGTAGCTCCAACCACCAAACCACCAAACTCTGTGTGTGTGTGTGTGTGTGTGTGTGTGTGTGTGTGAGAAAGGCAACAGCCAACACAGGAAATACACATGCCTGAGGCTTACAAAGAGAACAAATTTAAAATGTGTTTCACAAGATTAGCAGAAGATATACTCCCTGAAGAAAAGTGTTCACTGCCCTCACCTGGCGGCTCTGTCAGATGGATCTGCATGACCGTGATCAGGCTGGCATCCAAATAGTCTGTTTCGGGCTCCTTTGTGTACAGAATCTCCACTGGATAAGTTCGACCTGGGATTGTGAAGATGGGTGCTTCATAGAAGTACTGAGAAAACTTCACCGCATCCAGTGTGGCTGAGGTGACAATCAGCTTCATGTCTTGTCGTTTTTGAACTGTCTAAAGGGAAATGTAAGATGGCTTACTAAAAAAGACCAGTAAAATAGCACAGCACATTCACATCCTATTCCAGCGTTTACCGAGTTACCTTTTTCAACAATCCAAAGAGCACGTCTGTGTGAATGGTCCTCTCGTGTGCCTCGTCCAACATGATGATGGCATACTGAGTGAGATCGGGGTCAATCAGGCACTCTCTTAGCAGCATACCATCTGTCATGTACTTGATGACTGTTTCTGGGCTGGTGCAGTCCTCAAATCGAATGGTGTAGCCCACCTACAGCAGGGCAGAAGAAGAAAACCTAAGACATAGGGTCTCTTTGGTAAAACCATCAGATTGGCCTGTTGTGACAATTCTGGAATTCTGGTTTCCTTAAAAAAAAAAAAAATACAGAAATAGGGCTGGAGAGATGGCTCAGCGGTTAAGAGCACTTACTGCTCTTCCAGAGGTTCTGAGTTCAAATCCCACAACCACATGGTGGCTCACAACCATCTGTAATGGGATCTGATGCCCTCTTCTGGTGTGTCTGAAGAGAGTAATAGTGGACTCATTAAATAAATAAATCTTTATTTTTTTTATTTTTAATTTTTAATTTTTATTTATTTATTTTTTGGTTTTTCGAGACAGGGTTTCTCTGTATAGTCCTGGCTATCCTGGAACTCACTCTGTAGACCAGGTTGGCATCGAACTCAGAAATCCACCTGCCTCTGCCTCCCGAGTGCTGGGATTTCAGGAGTGCGCCACCGCTGCCCGGCTAAATAACTCTTTAAAAAAAACAGAAATATTCTAATATGTTTTCATTTTAATCCCAGGTGAGGGACATGGGGCTGCTTCAAAATGTCCACAAAAGTTGATTTGCCTCGTACTCTAGCAGGGCCACAGTTTTGCCTGACTTATGTTCTGGGGACCTCTCAGAGGATATATAAATGCGAGGGCCCAGAATGTTGCTGGCTGTTGGTCACGGGGCAGCTTTGTTAAGTAGTCATGCACAAAGAAAAACATCAAGAAGAAAAAAATAGATATCCTAACAGCAAAGATCAAACTTGCCCCAAGGAACTGGAGGCCCCTAATCAGCAGGACATAGTCTAACGATAACATCACCCCCTTACAGACTCCTGATTTTATTGAGGGATCTCGTTCCTTTCCTCTCTATCCATTTTTCTCTCTTATCTAGTGTTACGGGGTTTAAAAGGTAGAAGAAAAAAGATCCCACAAAGAAGCAAAAGTAAGCTACACTGGCCTTCATAGTCCTAGTGAAGAGGAAATTACAGATCACAGTGGTTTCCTCTAGTAAAGTCTGCCCTGCTCTGGACTTAAGCCTGAATTATTTGTTGACAAGGAAAATCTCCCTCCTTTGGGAGACATCTAAGAAGATATAATAATATTCTCATTTTATAGATAAGGTATCTGGGATTGTCTGTTTTTCTTCTGGGCCTCACATAGCAGTTTCTCCAACCACTCACCTCTTGACCAAGGCAGCAGCCGAACTCCTCTGACACTCTCTTGGCCACAGACATAGCTGCCACTCTCCTGGGCTGGGTGCAGCCAATCTTGCCCCGGGAAGTATAGCCTGCCTCTGCCAGGTACTGGGTGATCTGTGTAGTCTTCCCAGACCCTGTCTCTCCAATTACAATTAGGATCTGATTGTCATGCACAGCCTGAAAGAAGCACAGTATTTGTTAAAATTTGGCACAGGAGCTGGAGAGAGGGCTCACTGGGTTCTCACAGAGGACCTGGATTCTAATCCCAGCATCCACATTGCAGCTCAGTAGTACCAGTGCCCTCTTCTGACTTCTGTAGGCCACAGCCATGCACATGCTGCAGACACACACACAGGCAAAAAACACCAGGCAAGTTTGAGGCCTACCTAGGCTACACAGTAGGTTTTATGTTAACCTAGGATATATGAGACTGTCCCAGAAAACTAAAAGGAAGGGTTGGGGAAATGTAGCTCAGTTGGTAGAATGTTTACCAGCTTGATTCCTAATACTATGTGCTGGTACACACCCATAATTCTAAACTAAGGCAGGAATATTAGTAGTTCAAGTTCATGAGATCTATTTCAAAAACATTCTTAAAGGCAGGTGTGGTGCTGGGAAGGCTGAGGTGAGAGGACGCTCATCCTGAGTCTGGGATACAGACTGAGTCCCCGTCAGCTGTGCTGGCTAGAATGAGGCCAGGCCTTAAAAAGACAAAGTAAGGAGCCAGTGAGATGGCTCCACTGCTAAAGATGCTTCAACACAAGCCTGAGTTTAAACCATGTAAAGGTAGGAGACATTCAACCCACAAAATGTCCTCTGACCCAATCACATGCCTGTGGCATGTGCCCTGGCCCCTAAATCACACATGTACATATGTAAAAGCACACACACAAAGATAAATAAATAATAGAAAGTCTGGGGATATAGCTTAGTAGAACAGTGCTTGATCAGATTTGAGTTCCAGCACCCCAATACACATGCCAATTAGAAAACATTCTACACCCCATCCCTCACCCCAAAACAGCCTCCCACCTGCACCAGCTGTTCCTTCAGTTTGTAGATGGGCAGGCTCTCTCTCTGCTCGAGGATTGACATCTGGGTCTTCTTCCCGTAGGAAGCTTTGTTGCCCCCAAAGGCATGCTTCTTCCACTCGGGAATGTCGTTGGGCATCATCCCAATCCCCCTCATGTTGGCAGCGATCTGCCTGCCTTCCGCTGAAAGGAAAATAAACTGAGTTCTGTCTCAGGCTACTGCTACATGCCATTTTTCTCAAGCATAGCTCAGTGGCTTCTAATACACTCCCATATTTCTAAACTACGCAGTGCAGCTGTCACCACGACCTAACTGTACAAGGTCTCCACCCCTCCAAAAGAAACCTCCTTCCCCTTCTGCCTTCCCTGACACCACTAGTCTGCTTTCTCTCTCTCAGGCTGGCACACACTGGACACCTCATACAGTGTGTGGTGCTTTGAGCCTGGTTCCTTCCACCTGCTTTAATGTTTTCAAGGTTATCACTAAAATTTGTGGCCTGAATTAGGAGCAAAAGAATGAGCAAGATAAAGAGAATTTTGGTGGCTCTCTTATATACGAAAATGTTACAAATCTGTTGACAAAAATACCTGTAAAAACATCCTTCAGTCTCAGGAGCAGGAGAGAGCTCAGTGTGCTCCTTTTCCAGAGGACCCCAGCACCCAAGATGGGTGGGTCACAATTGCCTGTAACTTTAGCACCAGGGTACCCAGCACCTCTAACTCTGTGGGTAGATACTCATACACAGGCACTTAAATTTAACTTAAAACAATAAAAATAAATCTTTAAATACATATTTATGTAAGTTTGAGCCAGGGCTACATAGTAAAACCTTCTCTCAAAACACCCTCTCTCTCACTTCAATCTACAAAGCAAACAAGTGAGCTGTTAAAGAGGCCACAGGGCCACAGGGAGCCTTTTACTAAAGGCTACAATGGGAAGGGAGCTTGTGGACTGTGTGGTGCGTGGTATGTGTCTATGTGTCTGTGTGTCTGTGTGTGGTATGTATATATGCGTAGTATATATGTGTGTTTGTGTGTATGTAAGCACACTTGAATGCACGTGCACTATCACGGTGGTACAGATACACATGTGCATCAATGTGCGAGAGTATGTATGCGTATATGTAGAGCCTAGAGGTCAACATCAGGTGTCTCAGGTGCCATCACCTGTTGTTTCTCTCTTAAGACAGGGTCTTTATGTAGAGAGACCCTGTCTCAAAAAAAAAAAAAAAAAAAAAAAAAAAAGACAAGAGTCTTTAACTGGTTTGAAACTAGCTCCATGTGGGCTATGCTGGCTGGCTAGCTCGGTCAGGGATTACAAGCACACCCTCCTCATGCCCAGCTTTATTAACATGGGTTCCTGAGCTCAAACTAGGTCTGAGTACTCACAAGGCAAGCATTTTACTTGCTCTGAAAGATTTTCTTTTTATTAAAAAAAATATTCCTCACCCTTTAATGCTAATTCATCTGTTCTATCCATCTAAACTGTCTAGGCTAACATAATGCCCCAGAATTCTCTCTACAACACAGACCCCTCTGTAGTGAGAATTCTGGAATTTTGGGTCCTTTAAAAACACAGAAGTACTATAAGAATGTGTTTTCAGTTTAATCAAGGTGTGGGGATTTGGGGCTGCTTCAAACTGTCAGTGCAGTTGACTATGACTTGCCTAATGCTATAGCAGAGGCACAGTTTTGCCAGCTGCAGATACGTTCTGTGATTGTGATTGTACAATGTTTAGAATTCCGGGAACTTTTCAGAGGGTATATAAATGCTAGGGCCCCAAAAGGGTTGGGTTGGCTTTGTTTTGTTAATAGCTGTACTTGAAAAAAAAATAAGAAGTTAGATTCAAGGATCTCAATCTCAATCTCTCCCCCATGCCCCAACCTTCTTCCTCTCCTATCTAGTGATAGGGATGAAGCAAGAGATAAAGATAAGAAAAGGAAGAACCGGGCTGGAGAGATGGCTCAGTGGGAAAGAGCACCGACTGCTCTTCTGAAGGTCATGAGTTCAAATCCCAGCACCCACATGGTGGCTCACAACCATCTGTAAAGAGATCTGACACCCTCTTCTGGTGTCTGAAGACAGCTACAGTGTACTTACATATAATAAATAAATAAATCTTTTAAAAAAAAAAAAAGAAAAGGAAGAACCCACAAAGTAGCAAAGAGCAGCTACAGCCCTCCTCTGAGCATCCCTGACACCTCAGCTGAGATGTCCTCTGGCTCCGTGCAGCATAGGTTGGGCTCTGCAGTCACACTTCCCCACGCCTGCTCCCCTTACCCCAAAGGTGCCATCCCTCCAGGCTCACAGCAGACCTGGGAGTTACCTTTGGCCACTCCCACTTCCTATACTCAGTATTCCAATATTAAATATATCTAATAATCAATAATCTACACTTCTCAAATATTTTCTCTTTTCTGATAACACCATGTTCAGGCCATCATCCTCAACTATTGCTATCATAAAAGCCTGCTAATCCACCTGAAGCATCTACTCTTGCCCTTCCCAACTCCTCCCAGAGTCCTCTGATGATGCCATACTCATGCTTAGACCACTTTTACATTCCATGGTGTACTTAAGATGAGCCCAGATACCTAATACCATCTACAAAGCCCTGACCTGCCAATCCTGCCTCAATCCTCGACACCCAGCCTAATACACAGACCTACAAGGGTCGTGTCTACTGTAAAGCTGTTAACACAAGCCATTCCTCGCCTGTTGTCACATACTGTCTAAAGCCCTTTGAAAGACTAGGTTCTAACCAGTCATGGCAGCTCACACCTGCAATCCCAGCACACAGGAGGCTGAAGGAGGAGGACTGTTCCAAGTTTAGGATTAGCCTAAACTACACAGTTTAAAGACAGCCATTACTACAAGAGTCCCTGTCTTAAACAAACAAACATACATCAGGGGCTCTAGAGATAGCCAGTGGCTGATGGTATTGAATGTTCTACAGAGAACCCTAATTGGATTCCTAGTATCTATATGGTGGCCCTCAATCTCCTGCAACTCTAGTCTCAGGAGATCCAATGCCCTCTTCTGACCTCCATGAGCACCAGGCACACACAAGGTACACAGAAATAACAGGCACAACACCCATACACATTTAAAAAACAAAAACAAGGTATGGAAATATGCTCAGCCACTAAGAACATGCACAACTCAGGTGGAAGACACAAGTTCAGTTCCTGGCACCCATATTAAGTGGCTTACCACTGCATGGAACTCTAATTCCAGGGTATCTGATGCCCCCTTCTTGCCTCCAAGGGCATTCATATACACATGGTATGCATACATACATTCAAGCATATACACATATACATAAATGACTGTACTTTTTGCTTTTTGTTGTTTTTTTTTTCATGTATATGAGTACACTGTAGCTGTCTTCAGACACACCAGAAGAGGACACTAGATCCCATTACAGATGGTTGTGAGTCACCATGGGGTTGCTGAGAATTAAACTCAGGAACTCTAGAAAAGCAGTCAGTGCTCTTAACCTCAGAGCTCTCCAGCCCCCTTTGGTGTTGTTTCTGAGACTTAGTCTAGCTCAGCCCAGGTTGTCCCAATGTAGCTGAAGTTCACTTTGAACTCTTTTTCTTTTTCTTTTTTTTCCAAGACAGCTTCTCTATGTACCTCTGAATGTCCTGTGACTTGATCTGTAGACCAGGCTGGGCTGAAACCCAGAGATCCCCCGCACCTCTGCCTCCTGAGTGCTGGGATTAAAAATGTGCACCACTATCTTCCAGCTTGGCCTCGAACTCTTAATTCTGCCTCTACCTCCAATGTGCTGGAATCACAGGCTTGGGCAACCCCATCCACCTGAGTGTACCCTTTTTCTCCCCCAGGGCTGGGGATTGATCCTAGAGCTTCATGTAAGCATTCTACCACGGAGACACCTCTCTAGCCCTTACACTATGCTACCTTTAGAATGTCTTAAAAGTTGTTTAGAGAAAAACTCAGCCACAGTAATGATTTATCCAAGGTTACTGAAACACTTATTTTAAACAACTGTTTAAAACTTAAAGCATTGGAGAGATGGCTCAATTAAGACCATCTGTTGTTCTTTCAAAGGAGCTGGTTGCTACTCTTCCAGAAAACCAGAGTTCAGATCCCAGCATCCATGTTGCGCAACTTATAATTGCCTGTAACCGGTCCAGGGGATTCAACACCATACAGAGACATACACCCATACAAACAGACAAAAACAAAACAAAACAAAAAAAAATCTTTAAAATATAGATCTTTGGATTTTTTTTTGTTGTTGTTGTTTGTTTTGTTTTGTTTTGTTTTGAGACAGGGTTTCTCTGTGTATCCCTGCCTGTCCTGGAACTTGCTCTATAGACCAGGCTGGCCTTAAACTCAAGAGATCTACCTGCCTCTGCATCCCAAGTGCTAGAATTAAAGGTATACACCCTCACCAACTCCCAACTAAAAATAATTTTTTAGAAGTAGTAAATTGTAAAAAAGGAATGTAATACAGAAAAGCTATAATATAAAAAGAAAACCAAGGCTAAATTTTCACTTTGTGTCTGTATTATCAACTGTGACATATACATAAAGCCATTTTTGGGTTTTTTTGTTTGTTTGTTTTTTTTGTTTTGTTTTGTTTTGTTTTTCGAGACAGGGTTTCTCTGTGTAGCCCCGGCTGTCCCGGTACTCACTCTGTAGACCAGGCTGGCCTCGAACTCAGAGATTCACCTGCCTCTACCTCCCAAGTGCTGGGATTACAGGCATGCGCCACCACCGCCCAGCATAAAGCCATTATTATTTTTAAAAAAGGTGCACACTCTGGAGCCTTACCATCAGGCAAGGGATCAACCCAGTGTTTGTTGAGTCCCATGGGTATAGAGTCCATCTCCGCTTCCCGCTGGGCCTGCTTCAGCTCCCGCCTTTCCTTGGCCAGGGCACTCTGCATCATGGCTGCTTGGGAGAGTGAGCCATCTGGGTTCTAAAACAACAGAGGAAAAAGCAGCAAGCACTGAGTATCTAGGAAAAGATGGATGGTTAGCCTGGACACAATGCTAGTCACCTTTAATCCCAGTACTTGGGAGATAGAGGCAGGTAGATTTCTGAGTTTGAGGCTAGACAGATCTACAGAGCCAGTGTCAGACTAGCCAGGGCAACATGACTGAGACTCTGTCTAAAAAATACAGAAAAGGTAGATGGTTGAACTACTGTCATCTAAAGCATAAGAAGGTATAAAGTTCACATCCATGTCTCATGCTAGCTACATGAAATCAATGGATCATCTGTAACACATACAATAAAATTAAAAATGAATGAACTTTTAGCTTGAAGAAGCATCCCTTAGAGTGAGGGATGATGCTACCTTTAGATGCATAAAGGACAGAAGAGACTGGAGCAAGATGTGTGCAGACTGTGATCCTAGAACTCAGGAGGCTGAGGAGGAAGATTACTGTGCATTTGAGGCCATTCTTGGCTGCATAACAAGTACCAAGTTAGCAGGGTTATGCAGCAAAACCTTGACTCAAAAAACAAAGGAAAACCAACAACAATAAAAAAGAGGAATCCTGGGGAGATGTCTCAGTGAGTAAAACTCACTCACAGGATGAGGACCTGAGTTCAGATCCCCAAAGCCTGTACAAAGCCATGCTTTGTATGTATCTATATAATCCCAGTATTTCTACAATGAAATAGGAAGCAGAGACAGAAAATTCCCTGAAGCTCAAGGGCCAGCTGGCCTGGTGCAGTCAATGGTGAACAAGAGACCCTGCCTCAAACAAGGTGGAAGATGAGGCGTCAGCTTGTCATCTAACTTCCATACGTGAACTGTGATGTAGCCACATGCCTGTGCTCACACATATAAATATGTGTACATGCATATGAACAGAGAGAAGGGGTTGGGGAGAAAAAATGGAAAAGAATTCTGTATAACCCTAAGGACTAAAATTCAGGGCAATGTGGGTATTTCAGTTAGAAGAATTAATGATCAGATCCATCATGTGCATCCTAAAAGGTTAGTGAGTTGCCCATCACTAACATCGCAAGCAGCTAGGAGACCACATGAGAACACCGAAAGAGTGGATTACAGCTGCATGTGGTGGCTCACCCCTGCAATCCCAGCACTCAGGAGGCAGAGGCAGGTAATCTTTCAGAGCTCCAGGC
This sequence comes from Apodemus sylvaticus, assembly GCF_947179515.1. Lineage (NCBI taxonomy): Eukaryota > Metazoa > Chordata > Mammalia > Rodentia > Muridae > Apodemus > Apodemus sylvaticus. Next base: position 21,229,572 of record NC_067481.1, read on the forward strand.
CAACATAGTTAAGACCTCACCTAAACAAACAGACAAATAAACCACCATTATATTACATAGGTTTATATTATATTATATTATATTATATTATATTTTATATTATATAGGCTAACTGAACTAGAAGACCCTCAATATAATCTGTTCAACACCAATTTTTTTTTTTTTAGTAATTCTGGTTTACATTTTGAGACAGGGTTTTTCTGTGTATCCCTGGCTGTCCTAGAACTCACTCTGTAGACCAGGCTGGCCTAGAACTCAGAAATCTGCCTACCTCTGCCTCCTGAGTGCCGGAATTAAAGGTGAGCGCCACCACTGCCCAGCCTAGTTTGCACTCTTGCAGTTCTGCCCCTCAGATCACCAAAGACTCAAGCCCTAGGGACCTAAACACAGGTAGAGCAAGCCTTCTGCTTATCTCTGCTTTCTCTCAAAACACAGTAACATATGCACACAAAGTTAAACAGGTGAAAGCAGAGAGCGGAGCCACCCTCCATTTACAAGATGCAGACCTGGTTTCCGTTCAGATGGCCTGACTCCCGCGTATGCTGATGCCATCGCTTTAAGGAAGCAAGTTGGTGGATATTCCCAGGTAAAAAGCCCCACGTTCTCACCTTAACGATCTTGATGGGGCTCATATCCATGCTCTGCTTGGTGTGCCCTCTCAGGAAGGGAGGCTCCTCTTCCACCAGTTCAATCTCAAGATCCTCATCTAAGAGTTCACCAAAAAGAAGTTACCATGAACAAGAAAGAAAAGACTGGTCATTTTCATTAAAAAAATTTCATTTCAGGATGGCAAGATGGCTTAGTAGGCACCTGACTGAGTTCAGTTCCCAGAGCCTACATGGAAGGAGTCAACCAAATACTTCGAGTTGTCCTTTAAAAGCTATGCATGCATACACACAGGCAGACAGCACATTTGACACACATAGTTTCCCAAGACTGGCAGGATGGCTAAGTGTGTCAGTCACTTGATGCTCTGAGTTAGATCCCCGGGACCTACGTAGTACAAGGACAAACCAACTATGGCAAGGTGTTCTCTGTTTTCCATATATGGGCCACAGCACATGTGTATTTTCACACACACAAATATATATACACATATATGTATGTATATGTATGTACACACACACACACACACCACAAAACAAATAAGCAAATGTAATTTTTTTTAAATTAAAAGGAATAGCTTCCAGGTCAAAAAGACATCAGTAGAAGTAAAATTCTACCCAAGGTAGAATTCTCAAGGTAGTCTTCTTTAGGACCCCCCCACCCACTGCTAGGGCATTTATGCTCCAGTCAAAGAATTTATTAAAACTACTTTCAAATCAAGCCAAACCTGTGGAAGAAAACCGTTCTGACATTCTAGATGGTATTACTTGTAATGGTCCTGCCTCACTGAGGCCTTCCAAGTGCTGAGGTGACAACTGTGCACCACCTCATCTAGCTTTTTCAGATGTTGAAAAATAAAAGGTCTGTCATACATGTACTCACAGGCAAACTTAGGAACCTCATAATAATCTTACTCATAAAGACCAAAGTGGGCTGCAGCTTAGTGACAGCACTTGCTAGTATATGCAAGGCCAAGCTCAATCCCTAGCACCAAAGAGAAAGCACATAAAGATTAAGAGCCAGGAATGGCACGTGCCTATAAATACCAACACTTGGAAGGTGGAAGCAGGAGGCAGTAGTTCAACATCATTCTTGGCCACACAGTAAATTATAAACACAAACACACACACACACACACACACACACACACACACACACACACACACACATACACACACACAAACTAGAAAATAAATCTTTTAAACAAATATTTAAAAAATGGTACTGAATCTAAAAAAACGGAAAGGGAGTCCCACAGGTAACTCTGTGGTAACCGATCTGTGTAAATACGTGCTTCTATCCAGCAATGAGGAGTGTGCCAGGGAACCACAGTGAATGCCCATGTAGTAAACCACAAACAGCCCACTCTAGCAATGCACCATGGAATCACCCTCCAGTCCCTCAGCCACCTAGCTCAAGTGACACACTACCTTCTTCGTCATCCACCTTAGGGAGAATGCCAGTCTCTTCATCGAAGTCTGGAAACTCTTCTTTGGAAAGCACATTAGCAGCAATCATCTATCAAAGGACAAAAGGAGGCAGCACTGTAACTAACTACAATCAAATTATAATCAAATTACAAATTACACTGTAACGGTAACTACAATTACAACTCCTTTTTTTCAGTGTTAATTCCAGAGATGACACACAAGGCGTATTCTCCTGGAGCCCAGCACATCAGAGTCAGAATGAGGTACATGTCCAATACCCAGGGACCAGCACAGCACGGTGCTGATGGCATGGGCTCAGAGGGATTGTCCCCAGGAAGGGTTACTGGTGCCTCCCTTTCCACCACAGCGCTGGCCCTGTCATGCTGGCACGCAGCACTAGTCACTTGTTTAGCCCTGTCTCAGCCCCGCGTGCTGAGGCCCTCAAGGGCAGGAACCAGACAACACTGTCTGCAGCCCAGCACTACTCAGTGCTTGACACACCATCGTTCTAATGCTCACTGAAGAATGAGGACAGGGAAGGGCACTGAGGCACAGAGTGGGATAACTTGGCTCACACAACCAGTAAGTGGAAAGAAGCCGCTACGGGCTGCCATGTCTAGGGTCCACTCTCCTAACTACCATGCTGTGTGCTTGCTGAATGACTCTGAGAGCCCAACCTGTTTGATCTCCCACTTCTCTGGGTCAGAGATTCGGGTGAGCCGCTTGCGCTCCAACGAGTCATCCTCCACTTCAGGAGCACTGACGAGGGAGAGGTGAGTGGGTCTGTCCGGGTTCCGCATTGACGTCTCTTCATTGGTCTCGCCGACCAGATTTCTACGTCTGTTTGGGTTTAGATCTTCTCCTGTTTCTTGATCCACGTCCTAAAACACAGTAACAAGGGAACTGCTCACTTGCTGTCTTCTGGCGCACCCTGGGCTATAAGCTGTGGAAGCAGACTAGGCATACCACCCACCTTCATGCTCAGGCTGGTCTTGGTCCCGGTGAAGGACAGAACTTTGACCTTGACCCTCTGGCCTTTGCTCACGACATCAGCCACGTTGGCCACTCGGCCTTCCCGCCGGAGCTCAGAGATGTGCACCAGGCCTTCCCACCGCTTCCTGAGAGAAAGGGAGATGCCTCTGAAATACCCGAAACGTAACTTTGCCCACCTGATTTCTACTCCTGCCGAACCTGAACAAAGCAGTCTTCATGGCCTGAAACCTTTGCCTTAGGAGGCAAGGCAGAAAGATCATGAATTCCAGTCTAGCCTGGACTACACAGTAAGTCTGAGGTTACATACACTGCCTACAATGGTGAGTCTTTGTCTCAAAAAGATAAGATGGCCCAGTTGATAAAGTGCCACACATGAACACAAACATATGAACATAACACAGACAAATAAGGAAGGAAAGAAGGATGAGGAGGAAGAGGAGGAGAAAGAGGAAGGGGCTTAAGCTCACAAAAGAACACGGAGAAGTTAGCCAAAATAGTGTTAGCATTACCACCCTCCAAAAGAAAAAGATACAGACTGAGAACAAAGGGTGAGATCAATTCTCAACTGTCACAATCAGCAAAGGCAGAGAAAGGGATAAACGGCTCTGGGACATTTCAAAATCAAAAAAGAGTCTAAGGCTAGGAATGTGGCAGGGAACTTGCCTAGTATACTCAAAGCCCTTAAAAAAAAAAAAAACCAACCAAAAGACTAGGCGTTATAACACACAACTTTACTCTCAATAATTGGGAGGCAAACACAGGTGGATCTCTGTGAGTTTGGGGGTCAGCCTGGTCTACACAGAGAATTCTAGGATGGCCAAGGAAAACAGACTCCATCTCAAAAATAAAAATTAATGATTTGGCACACTCATACAGACAAGCAATTCATATTAAAAAATAAAATACACATACACATAAAATAAAAAAAAAAAGAAAATCTTTTAAAAAATAACAATTAAAAGAAATCAACAAAAAAACAAACATCCTAAAAACCCTGGCATACCTGAACTAACCACGGTATAATTATCATAGCTTCTTAAGCTATGAGCACACACTTCCGCAGTAACAGACAGCCTACCATCCCTGATGTAAGAGGATCAACCATTACCTTAGGCCTTCCAGCTGCACAAAGCAACCAAACTGCATGATGCTGGTCACTTTGCCATTGTAAATATCTCCAATGGCAGGCTCTTCAGGGGGAGGGCGGTCCACATGCTTATCCCGCCATCTGTCCAGATTCCTCTCCCCATACTTTTCCCGGTCTTTCCGATCTTTGAAGGGACTCTGACTTCTGCTCCTAGACCTGTATCTAGACTTCCCTTTAGTCCTCTCCCGGGTCCTAGAATGTGACCGAGAGCGTGATCGGTGTCTCCGCTTATGGTCTCGGTCTCTATCTCGCTCTCTGTCTCGTTCTCGGTCCTTGTCACGGTCCCTGTCACGGTCCCTTTCCCGTTCCCGGTCTCGGTCACGATCTCGACTCCGACTCCTTTTCTTCTTCTTTGTCTTGTCCCTAATAAATCAACAAGGACCCGTTTGAAAAAATAAATGAACCCAAATTCACCTCTACACTGCCAAGCATCTAGGACAGTGTCACTCTGTGTAAACTAGGAACCTCTAACTGCTAAACTGGACCACATCCCCAAGTAATGACCTAGGTGTCGTTGGTCTCCGTCAGTTCCGGTTTCTATCTTCTGAGCACCGTAGCATTTCTAGTATAAATACTTCTAGCATGAAGCCCAACCTAGTGCAGAGCTAGTTAAGTCTACACACTTTCTCCACAGTTTGCTTACCTGGTCCACAAATTTCAACTGCCATTATACTACACATTGGAATGAACAGGACGTAAGGACAAACCTGTGCTCAGTGTCTCTTTCTTTCTCTTGGCCTGCTGCACTGGGCATTAAAGCTTCCAGCTCTTTCAAAACATCCACAGCGACTTTCACGTCTTCCTCATCCAACATGGTCTACAGGGTCAGAGGGCAGCAAAGTAATGAGAAGGAGAAAAAAACCCACCCACCTTCACATCACTAGCCTGCGGGAGTCAATTCCCTCCTTCCAACATGATGTGGGTCCTGGGGACCAAACTCAGGTTGTCAGGCATGCTGGCAATCACCTTTACCCACCGAGTCATCACTCTGGCCCCAGATATAAAGACTTTAAAAAAAGCAACACTCTTTGTGCATTCCCTTTCCTGTTTAATTATACACTATAGTTTTCACTGCTATCCACTGTGACACAGACTACTGGCCCTCTGTATTGGCACGGTCTGTATCCTAGATCCAGACCTGCATGTTTACAGGTTTTCTTGACTCCCTAAGCAATATGGCCTAGCAGCTACTTATGCATAGCACTTACACTGTATTGGGAAACCTAGAAATGATGTAAAGTGTGTGAAAGGATGCATGTATGCTATATGGAAATATTATACTCATCTTGTCTGAGGAACTTGAGCATCAGATCTTGGTAGATTCCTAGGGTTCTGAAACCAATCCCTATAAATACTAGCGTACACTGGTGCCCATTTGTTTCCTGCCCATCTCTCTCTCCCACTAGACAGACTAATTATACACTAATTTCCTACTCTCCAGTCAAAACTAGCATGTAATCTGCAAAAAAGGCAGAAAACTTCATCTGTTCTCTTTACTGTTACTTAGCTGGTACACAGCAAGTATTACTTCCATCTTGGGCTGGAGGTTATTATAAGCACCTGTTGTTATGACACCTTGTTACATTCTGTTTCTGTAACCCTGCCTACTTGCCTGCCAAATCCCCCATTTGGAAATCCCCTACCCCTGAGCCATAAAAACCTTGTCTTCCCCATGCCCAGTGCTGACTTCTTGAGCCCTACCTTAGGAAGAGGCAGCCTATGCACACATATAAAAAAGCTTGCTTTCATTAACTGATTGCTTTATTTAATTTGATCGTGTTTTGGGTTGGTGTGGACTTTCTCATCCAAACTTTGGTATTAACAGGTACTCGGTAAATTCTTTCTAAGTTTTTTTTTTCCTCTCTATATAACCCTGGATGTCCTAGAACTCGATATATAAGCCAGGCTGGCCTTGGACTCACAGAGGTCCTCTTGCCTCTGCCTCCCAAATGCTGAAACTAAACAAATTCACCAACATGGCTATCCTAAAATGAAATTTTTTAAATATAAAAATAAAAACATTTCAAGCCAGGCAGTGGTGATGCACGCCTTTAATCCCAGCACTTGGGAGGCAGAGGCAGGCAGATTTCTGAGTTCCAGGCCAGCCTGGTCTACAAAGTAAGTTCCAGGACAGCCAGAGCTACACAGAGAAACCGTGTACAAACAAACAAACAACAACAACAACAACAACAAAACAAAAACAAAAACAAAAATCAAAAGTTAACACTTTTTAGGGCTGGAGAGATTGGCTCAGCAGTTAAGAGCACTGACTGTTCTACAGGTCCTGAGTTCAATTCCCAGCAACCACATGGTGGCTTACAACCATCTATAATGAGATCTGGTGCCCTCTTCTGGTGTGTCTGAAGATAGCTACAGTGTATTCAAACACAAAATTAATAAATAAATCTTTTTAAAAAAAGAAAAAGAAAAACATTCTAATTTTGTACACTGGGCACTTCTGTCGGAATCTTAAGTCACTTCATACCTATCTGATGTCCCTCACCACTGCTTCCCACGTTCCCAAGCTCATCCAAGCTCATGTCCTTTGACTGTTAATCTTCTGACCCTTTTATACTTGTACTCAGAAAACATCACACAATAGACACAAATTAAAATCCAGACAATCCCTAAGAAGAAAAGGGACTGAGGACAGACATTCCCCAAACAGCATCCGTACCCGAACTGAAGGGTTGTCTGGCTGGCAAAGGACAGGGAAGAGTTCCTTCAGCTTTTCTTTTTCAGTTTTGGGTTTAACAACTGGATCTGATTCCATTAAGGAGCAGGAAAGAGTTAAAAAAAAGAGAGAGACAGACATATTTAATGTTATTATTGGTGAATAAAATAACTTCAACATTCGATTTGTATCAAATGGAAAACAAGTAGTATTTTACTACACATAGCACAGAATTCCTAGAGACAATTTAGCTTGATTGTCTAAATCCATTGACTGTGAAAACCTCTGGAGCCGGGTGCCCAGGAAGGAGGGGAGGAGCATAGCAGTCCTCATTTGAATGTCTCCGAATTTGACTACAGCATTCTCTTGCTTAGCAACAGCTGAGAGCTAAGTGCAATTTACAGGGAAGTCACCACCCAGACCCTTCTAGAGGCTCGACTCAGCTGGGAGCCCTCCTTACCTTTACTAGTAGAAGGCTTTGCTGGAGGCCGCATGGTTTGTATGAGACGCAACAAGTTGCTAATAAGAGAATCCTTCAAAGAAAAGAAGCACAAGACAGAGCATGTCAGCCTCTGGATGTGGCTCAATATCACAACAGGAACAGCAAAGGATGTGCTGCAGGGAAGTGTGCTTATGCGCTTGCCCTGCACGGACTGGAGCAAGAAAGCACAGGTCAGCCTGGGATAGCATGAAGCTTAGACCAACAGTTCTCAACCTGTGGGTCACAGCCCTTTTAGGAGTCACCTAAGACCATCAAAACACACAGACATTTCATTTATGAGTCATAACAGTAGCAAAATTAGTTATGAGGTAGCAACAAAAAATAATTGTATGGTTGGGAGTCACCATAACATCAACTATATTAAAGGGTTGCTGCATTAGAAGGTTGGGCACCAGCCGGGCAGTGGTGGTGCACCCCTGTAATCCCAGCACTCTGGAAGGCAGAGGCAGGCGGATTTCTGAGTTCTAGGCCAGCCTGGTCTACAGAGTGAGTTCCAGGACAGCCAGGGCTATACAGAGAAACCCTGTCTCGAAAAAACCAAATCAAAAAAAAAAAAAAAAAAAAAGGAAGGTTGGCACCACCGGATTGGACGATGCCAGAGACCATTTTACTTCCCATCTTTTAAACTGCCTCCAAAACCTCGACTAATATTGATCCTGACGTCCTGATTCACAGAACAAGAATGTCAACATCAGGGCTGGAGAGATGGCTAAGAGGTTAAGAGCACTGAATGCTCTTCCAGAGGTCCTGAGTTCAATTCCTAGCAACCACATGGTGACTCACAACCATCTGTAATGGGATCCAATTCCCTCTTGTGGTGTGTCTGAAGACAGCTACAGTATACACACATAAATAAAATAAATAAATCTTTAAAAAAGAAAAAAGAATGTCAACACCCTCAGAGACTTAATGATGGAAATCCTGTGGTATTCTCCTAGGAAAGTATGGAGGAAATCTGGCAGCAACACAACTTTACACATTTGATGGTTTGTTTAATTGATATGTACAAACTGCTCCTTCCTGCTTAAAAATCCTTTAGTCCTATCAAAATTTAAATCAGTAGCAACACCAAAAACAAAAAGAAAACAAAGAATCTTCAGATATACATACTGTGAATTCTGCACCATTTTTGACCAGAGAAGCCTTAAAAGTATCAAAGGTAGTATTTTTCTCAGCAAGACTGATGACAAATTCAGCTGTTAAAAAATAAATAAATAATTATAAATGGAGATCCCATCCAAAAATTGTTTTAAATACATTAAAAACTAACCAGATTACCCAATTGTCTTTAAAATAAAACAAAACAAAACAAAACTAACAACTACTTGAAGCAAAGGGAATAAATAAAGAAAATCTACTTTTTAAATGTGTACAGGTGTTTTTCCTGCAGCTGTGCCTGTGTTATACAGTCATGCCTGCTGCCTGCAGAAGCCTAAGAGGGTAATGACCCTCTGGGAGTGGAGGTGTAGACAGCTGTGAGCCACCACATAGGCATGGGTGCCTGGAATGTTAACCCAGGTCCTTTGGAAGAGTGGCCCTGCTCTTAACTGCTGAGCTGTCCCTTTAGTCCCAAGAAAATCTATTTTTATTTAATATTTTTAAGCTCAAAAAGTCTTACTCGTGTTTGAAACCAATCAACAGGACAGAGGAGCTCAAATTCCTGAGAGCTGTTGGGAGAGGGGGATAAAAGTCATGTCTTTTTATTTAGGTTCGAGGGCCAGAGAGACAGAGCCCAGAGCACCAGGGAAAGCAGGCATGGATTCCTGACCAGTAGCTGAAAATGAGGTAAAAAGAGGAAGCAGGAAGAGCACGCCTTCTTAGTACCAGGCTACCCATTCCAGGTTCTTCTGTCCTAGAACCAAAGATTGCACCAGGGACATAGGCTAGACATCAAAATAAAGACAACAAATTAAAAGGAAAATCAGGGCTGGAGAGATGGTTATGAGCACTGACTGTTCTTCCAGAGAACCTGAGTTCAATTCCAAATAACTAAATGGGGGCTGATAACTGTCTATAACTTATGTTTCAAGGGATCCAACATGCTCTCCTGGTACACAAACACAGATGCAGGGAAAACACACACACACACACACAAACAGCTAGGTATAGTCCTTCATACCTTTGATCTAATCCCAGCACTCAGGAGGGAAGCAGATTGAGCTTTGTGTCTGAGTCCAATCTGGTCTACTCTAGATAGTGAGTTCCAAGCAAGCCAGGGCTATATAGTGGGACCCTGCCCCACCCCCAAGAAAAAAAGAAAGAAAAGAAAAAACATTCTTGGGAGTGGAAGTAGACTAGTGGGCTGAAGAAAAAAAGCCCTCAAAGAAAAAAATGTAAATAGCTGAGAAATTGTTCATATATATTCTGATGGACTTTATAAATGAAAATAAGATATGATCCCAGAATGTTCAAACCAAGCTCTAGAATACATGTACACTGAAAAGGTAGATTTGTCCCAGATGGTACATGCCCTCTTAGCATAAAGCTAGCAACTATGCACACTGCCACACAGTCTCTAGGAAGACAACATATGAAAGCACAAGCCCTCTGGGCGGTGGTGACGCACGCCTGTAATCCCAGCACTCTGGGAGGCAGAGGAAGGAGGATTTCTGAGTTCGAGGCCAGCCTGATCTACAGAGTAAGTTCCAGGACAGCCAGGGCTATACAGAGAAACCCTGTCTCAAAATAACCAAATCCAAAAAACAAACAAACAAAAAAAAAAAAAGAAAGAAAGAAAGAAAAGAAAGAAAAAAAGAAAGAAAGAAAAGTACAAGCCCATGCAGACACAGAGAGACACTGCATGAACTCATACACATATACATACAAACATGTTCTACAGTTTCCAGAAGGTGAGACCCAATCTATACAAAAAAAGTCAGGTAGCTATTACCAGATGATACAATCTTCAAGTTGAGTAAGTGTGGTGGTTTGAATGACAATGGCCCCCATGGGCTCATGTTTGAATGTCTGATTCCCAGTTAGTGGAACTGTTCGGGAAGGATTAGGAAGTGTGGTCTTGTTGGAGGTAAGTTAGAGAAGGTGTGCCAGTAGCGGATGGAAACTTTCAAAAGCCCCCGCCAAGCTCTGTGTGTCTGTGTGTGTGCATGTGTACATGTGTATCAGGATATGAGCTCTCAGCTACATCTCAGCACCATGCCTGCCTGCCTGCCTGCCTGCCTGCCCGCCCGCCTGCCACCACACTCCCTGCCATGATAATAGACTGAAACTATAAGCAAGCCTCCTTGGCGGGCAGTGGCGGTGCACCCCTTTAATCCCAGCACTTGGGCGGCAGAGGCAGGCGATTTCTGAGTTCGAGGCCAGCCTGGTCTACAGAGTGAGTTCCAGGACAGCCAGGGCTACACAGAGAAACCCTGTCTCGAAAAACCAAAAAAAAAAAAAAAAAAAGCAAACCTCCAATTAAACACTTTCTTTTTTAAGAGTTACCTTGGTTATGGTGTCTCTTAGCAACAATAAAATGGTACCTAAGGTAGTAAATATGTACACATGAATGAAGATAGCCTTGAAAGCCAGAAGGTATCAGATTCCCTGGAACTACAGATATAAATGGTTGTGAGCCTCCTGATGTGAATGCTGAGAACTGAACTCAGTCAGGTCTTCTGCAAAAGCAGTGAGTGTTCTTTAACTGATAAGCCATATCTCCAGATAGTAAAATGTTTTATTAAAAAAAAAAAAAAAGATACCAGTATGGGGGCTGAAGAGATGGCTCAATAATTAAAAGCATGTCCTCTGCTTGTGGAAGATCTTACATCATTTCCAGGCTCACAACTACTTGTTAACTCCAGCTCCAGAGGGATCATCACATGTGCAAGTACCTACACAATTACGCACACATATACATAGCTAAAGATAAATCTTTGGAAACTTTCACTGGCATATATTTATTGTACACATTAACAGGATGCCTTTACTGTGCTTAATTTTGTTGTTGCTTTTGAGACAGCGTCACACCCCTGATTCATCTACATGCCCAAGCTACCCTCAGATGATCTACAGATGACTTTGGAATCACTAATCATCCAGCCTCCACATCCCAAGGCCTGAGATTATAGGCGCCTGCCTTGCTGCCATTAACTTTTGATGATATTCAGAAAAAGTCAAATACCACCCAACTACATGGGCACAGCTTACAAATAATGACAAGTTAACAACAATGCCTATAGTTAATACATTTTGAAGCTTCCTTGTCTGAAAGCACTGTCATTTCCAAGGTTTTTACAACACTCTATGCAGGCAGTCACTGCAATAGTGTTGACGTTTGAAATAGCACCCTAACCAATAATTGATGAAGCCAGGGTTGGAACCCAGGCAACCTGGACTTCAACCAAATTCTTTTGAGAAAGGTAGAGAGAAAATACATGACATTTAGCAGATACCTGAAGAGCTAGCAGCAGCACATTCACAGATTGATCTGTGTTGGGACCAGATCAAAGTGGTGCAAATTTCAGCTTAGGGATGCTCACCACATACAAATAGGCACATCCTGACTGGGAGAAAACATGACCTGAAATATACTGGCTGGGGGACATCCTAGGGGCTATCTGTGAACCCAGCAAAAAGAAGTAACATTCTATTTCATGGGTAAGGAGACAGTTCATTTGAAGTCCCATATTTGACTTCCGTGGCCCCTTTGAGTTTCTTGTTGTCATGGAGGTTTTTTTTGGTTTTTTGGTTTTGATTTTTTTTTTTTTTTTTTTTTTTTTTGGATTTTTTGTTTTTTTTCAAGACAGGGTTTCTCTGTATAGCCCTGGCTGTCCTGGAACTCACTATAGACCAGGCTGGCCTCAAACTCAGAAATCCGCCTGCCTCTGCCTCCCAGAGTGCTGGGATTACAGGTGTGCACCACCACCGCCCAGCGGGCTTTTTTTGTTATGGTGGTTTGTTTATTTATTTTGGTACCCCACAATCTGATGCAAACACTGAACCAATTCCCAACTCTCCCTGACCTCTCTTGTAACAATCCCTTTCCCTGGAGTTCTCCACTTGATGACTTCACATGTTCATTTTAAAAAAGTTTGCATGATTTGCTAGCCGGCACCTTAATTCCAGCATTTTGGAAGCAGATACCAGAGGATATTTATGGCCAGCTTGGTTCTAAGTTTTGAGTTCTACACCAGCAAGAGATATACAGTGAGATAGATTTGGGGGGAGGGGAGGCTAGAGACGGCTCATCAATTAAAAGGACCTGGGTCTAATTTCCAGAACACACACAGAAACTCACGACAATTTGTAACTACAGTTTCAAAGCATCCCACTTTCTGTGGGCACTAGGCATGCAGGTGATACACAGACATACATGCAGACAAAACACTCATGCACATAAAACAAAATGCTTGGGGCTGGAGAGATGGCTCAAAGGTTAATAGCACTGGCTGCTCTTTCAGAGAACTCAGGTTCTAGTCCCAGTACCCACATGGCAGCTCACAACTTTGTAACTTCAGTCCCAGAGGACTGAAACCCTTTTCTGGTCTCTGCAGACCCCAGGCATCCACATGATACATGGACACACATGCAAGAAAAACACCCACACACATAAAGGAAAAAATACTCAATTAAACACAAAAAACAGGTGACACTCTTTCACTCATCTTCCTCCATCTATAATCATTTTCTCCTATAACAAGTGAAGCAACCCTGCACCTTGCAAACGGAATTATTCCCTGCACGCTCCTAATTCGCATACACGGTCTCACATTTTCATAAGAGCCCCAGCTATGTATATATTATGATTTGGGTCCCCAGACTTTCTTATTTTCTATCTGGGTTCCCTAGTCATAGTTTGCCCTTAAACACCTTTAATGACTCGTATGAGAGAGAGATAATATGTGACTAATCAGGACCACGGCTCAAAGCAGAAGCTCAAAGCAGATGCTGACTACTGCCTCACTGTAGCGAAGACCATATAGATAATGTAGATGAAGAGCTATCCATAATATCTCGCGAGCTTCTAAAACTTATTGGCCATAATTACCACCATCATCTCCGTGGGGGGCTGCTGCTGCTGCTGCTATTGTTAAAGCTATTTAACCACCCAGAACTGAAAAATTATCAAGCAAAAACAGCTGCCCCAGCCTTCATTGGCAGCTCACAGAAATGGTTTCAAACAGCTCGGACTGGGTGGCTCTCAAGCAGAGGCCACCGCCACAGGCTCCAGAAGCCCAAGTCACGATGACTGAAACACACACGCACACACACGGCCCATCAACCACTTTTCTCCTGCCTCCCTGGAACTCAAACTCAAAAGGCCACAGGGACCTTCCTCCAGCTCACCCAGATCCTTGTCGTTGATGCCCAAGTGATTGTCCAGCTCCGTGCAAACCTTCGACACCAAAGACAGGTACTCAAGTTTAGCGAGTTCTTCCGCGGGGCCGGGCTCCGAGCCCATTAGGACCCCGGCGGTGGCCACGGCTACAGCCATGGCTACAATTTAACTTCCCTTTGGGCTCCTTCCGGCCAGAACGCGAAGCTACAGCTTCCACTTCCGGGTCGACGCGGGTCTCTTTTGTTTACAATGACTTCAAGAACGTAGACCGCCTCTTTATGGATCAAGGAGATCTGACAGGAAGTCCTCACGGACCGGCTAGACGCCACTGAGTTACACTGTACGTTGAGTGGCGGCCTCTACCGGGTGGGAGGACTCACCGCCCCCCCTCCCACCCCCGCCTTCAGGTTTCGTAACGTTCACGCTCAGCGCGCTTCCGTTATACGTCAGCAGAGGGAGACCGTGGCCTGTGCAAGGGGCCCGGAAGACGCGCACCTGAACAGACTGCGCCTGCGCATTAGGATCTTTGTGGTGAGGGTTGACTGAACGGTGCCTGGGAAGAGCAAGTTGGCTTGCTCTTGATCGGCTCAGTTTGTGACCTCTTGTCAAGTATTCTCAAGTGACTTACACCAGCAAACCATAGATTCTGGTTGCTCACCCCCGTAAACTCGGATAATACTGTCTAAATGGCTTAGGTGAAGACTAAAATGAAATAGATATGCATAGTGGCTGACCCACAGTAGGTACACTGCAAATAGTAGTTGCTATTATACCCCTGAAACTGCGAATGTTCAGTGTTCCTGATGCACTTCCCTTCCTTATAGCTTATTTAATTTTATTTCATATGCATGGTTTTGCCTGCATTCATGTCTGTGTAAGGATGTCAGATCCCCTGGAGCTGGAGTAACAGATGGTTGTGAGCTGCCATGTGAGTGCTGGGAATTGAACTCATGACCTCCAGAAGAACAGCCAGTGCTCTTAACTACTGACCCATCTCTCCAGGACCCCTTCCTTCCTCCTTTTCCCCATGAGCAGAAGGGGAAAGCCTGCCCTTGATGCTGCTTGCTTACCTGCTAGTGGAGAGTTAGGTTTCAGGATTTAATTCCACTTGGCCCTTAATTTCTCTGAATCTCCTTGCTACTGAAACTTCATATTTCTATCCAGCTGCACATTTAACATTTAACAAGAGGAAGGAAGAGATAGGGAGCTATTTTTTAAAGCTCTGTCAAAAAAGACTCTAAATCAGATATGGCTGCACTCACTTTTAATCCCAGTACTTGGGAGCCAGAGGCAGGCAGATCTCTGTGAGTCTTCGGCTAACCTGGTCTACATGGCTAAAGCTAAAAGAAAAGACTAATATCCCAGGTGTGATTCATGCCTGACAAATCCCAGCACTTCTCAGGAGACAGAGGGTTAGCCTTGGCTACACGGTGAGTTCGAGGTCAGCCTGAGCTGGATAGCAAGAAAGACCCTGTTAACAAACATATAGAATCATAACATGTAGTCATGGTAAGAACTTTCAGAATTGTTGAGAATTGCTGTGTCTGTCTCAATAGTAAACATGAACAGGACAGTGTGTTGCAGTTTATTTTGAGGACTAGGGTTGTAGCTTGTTTGGAAGAGTGCTTGGTTAGCATGCAGGGAGCACTGGGTTCAATTGCCAACAATATGTAAAAGCAGATAAGGAGGAGCTGAAGAGATGGCTCAATGATTTGGGCTGCTGACTGCTCTTCTAAAGGACCTGGGTTCAATCCCCCACACCCACATGGCAGCTCACAACTGTAACTCCAGTTCCAGGGGATCTGACACCCTCTTCTGGACTCCATGAGCACTGAATTCACATTGTGCACAGACATCCTGCAGGCAAAAGACCCATACACTTCGGATCTCTGAGCTCAAGGCCAGCCTGGACTACAGAATGAGTTTCAGGACAGCCAGGCTACACAAAGAAACCCTGTCTCAAGCCCCAACCTCCCCTCAAAAAGTAAATTATTTCCAGGCTAATAACACAAATTGATGGGTAAAGTGGGTAAAATGGTCAGGCCAAGCCTGATCACATGAGTTCAATCCCTGAGACCCTTATGGTAGTAAGTGAGAACTGACTCCTGCTCCCCTGACCTTCATACACCATGACACTTACACACGCACACCCATACATGCAATGTGTATACTATAGTATAATAAATAGAACAATTCCTAGGGCCAGAGAGACGACTCTGGTTTAGAGTGGTTTAGGGCACTCACTGCTCTTGTAGAGGATGGGTTCAATTCCCAGCACCCACATCAGGTGCCTCACAAATGCCTGAAACTCCAGTTTTGAGGGATCTGCAAGGCGTTTGGCTGTTTCTACAGGTCTGAAACTGATCTACTGAGAGAAACATCCCTGTTCCAAAAGGCAAAATCAGAATTACTTAGTTTCCAAATGTGTGACTACAGCCCAACAGTCATTATCTTTAAGGCAGGAAGCTTCAGGGAAAAAATGGCCTGACCCCACTAGCGAGCCTTTGAAACAGCCAAAAGACCAAGAATGACCTGAGCCCTTCCATCTAGGTACTCACAGGGAGAGACTGACTCCTCAGGAGTGAGCCGCTTCTCCCTTAAACTCTTTTCCCAACCTGTTTATCAAATTCCTATTGAACATCTACTTTGTTTCTAGGCGCTGTGGTGTGCTCTGGATAGGATCGTGAGGGAACCTAAAGGGCAGTGGAAAACATCAAAAGAGAAGTGGAGTATTCTAAATGCCATAGTAGGCCAAGGGAGCTTTCTACAGACCTGTGTTTATAACACAAGTCTGTCTGCTGCCCAAACAGGAAAGCAGGTGATTGCAAGGCCGGAAAACACAAAACAGGTCTGTTCCCTGTCTTCTGAGGGCAGCTGGGGCAAGAGAAGGAGCAGCAGATCTTAGCCAGAACCATTTATCCTGTCGAAATCCATTATTTGTCCTATCTTCCAATGGCCAGGCACAACCTCGATTTTGCACAAAACATTCCTGACCTGAAATTCTCTCTGTTCTTAGGCCATCAATAAAAACAGATACCCTGGGCTCTAAATCTGCCTAGGCTTTGGAGTATTAGACAAAAAAACATTCCTCCTCAGCAGGCCTTCTCTTTTGTTTATCAGCCCCCACTCCCATCCTGGTTGTGTTTAAAATGTCAGGTAACAAACAAAAATACCCAAAAACCCAGACACTGTGATGTGGACTTGAGAAACTGGGTGACTTTGCATGTTTTCTCTCACATGTGAATGCCTTTAATCCCAGCATTCAGGAGGCTAAGGCAGTTGGATCTTTGTGAGTTCAAAGATAGCCTGGGCCAACCAGGGCTACTTAGTAAGACTCTGCCTTAATAAAAACAAACAGTATAGTTCATAGGCAAATGTAGAACACTAAAGTAAAAAGAGGACTGTTGGACAGATCCTATGGGATTATCAGTCATGTAGGGCCAGGCCCCTAGCATTCTGGCTGGGCTCCACCCACACTGTCACCTGGCTACAGCCAGGTTTCCCCCTCCACCCCCCACCCCACAGTTACCTGGCAACAGCCAGGTAACCCAGCCCACTTTAAAGGAGGATGCTTGGCCCCTCCCAGCTCTCTTGCCCCTTTCTCTTGTCCATGCTCTCCCTTGTCTCTTCCTCTCCTGTTCCCCAACTTTCCCCAATCTTCTCCCCTCTTTCCATGTGGTGATAGCCAGCTCTCACCCCTCTATCTTTTCTTTCTCTCTTCACTTCTTTATCTCTTTTCCTTTTCCTACTTTTCTATAATAAAGCTTTAAAACCACAGGCTGCCTCTTATCAAAATCCACCACGTAGGAGCAATGGAATAGGCCTCAGCGTCTCCAGCCGCCAGAAAGGACCCAGGACTTCCCCGCCTGGCCAGGCTTCTTCTACAGGTACACGGGGGCCCGAGCCAGAACAGCCCCACATTCTGGGCAAGGACCCCCCCCCCCAGCCGGGCAGCCTCCCTCAGCAGGTACATGGGCACCCGCCATCCCTATATGGGTACATGGACCCCACTTGTTTACCCTCCAGAGGACGGTGAGAGGGAAGGAAGAGGTTTGAAGCCGCCCCCCACCCCCAGAAATGTGACAAACCTGGCATAAAGGTTTATTTAGGAGAAGGGGAAGAGACAATTAGAGGCAGACAGACGGGAGCAGAGCCATGAGGGCAGAGAAGGGGGTAAGGAGAAGGACAGAAGAGGGAAAGGAAAAAAAAAAAAGAAAGACAGACCAGGGACACATAGAAATAGAGAAAAAGAGAGAACGGGGGTGGTGAGTGTGGTCCTTTAATCCACCACACCCGGCAGCGGCAGGTAATGAGAGCAGATGGTGGCATAAGGCCTTTCCGGGTCCCTGGGAGGAGCCTAGCAGAATCTCCAGTAAGCTAATGGTTACAGTGAAAACCTCTTGCATGCTAACCAAAAATGTAACACACACACACACACACACACACACACATTACTGTAAACAAAAAAGTAAAAATAGGGAGAGTATGAGGTTAAAAAGCTGGCATGGTATCGAATGCTTAAGTCCAGCATAGAGGAGAAGGATCAGAAGTTCAAGGTCATCCTCAGCTACAGAGAAAGTTTTGTCTTTGTTTTTGTTCTAGTTGTTTTTGAGACAGGTCTGATGTAATCCAGGATGGCCTCTGACTTCCTTTGTATTTGAGGATAACCTTAAATGTCTGATCCTCACAGGACAGTGGTGGCCCAGGCCTCTAGTCCCAGAATTTGGGAGTCGGATCTCTGTGAGTTTCAGGACAGCCAAAGCTGCACAGAGAAACCTCTGGGGTGGGGGGTGGGGTGGTGGTGGTGGTGGTGGGAAGTCTGGTCCTCCTGCCTCTGCTTCCAGAATACTGGAATCACCATGGGGAGCCAATCATAAACTGGATGGTTAATGCAGTCCTGAAGATTAAAACTAGGGCTTCCTGCATGCTCCAGGTCAACAGAACAAGTTTGTGGCCACCTGGGCTCTATGAAACTCTGTCTCAGATAAAGAAAACAAGAATGGCCACAGAAAAAGTGTGGGGCTTTGTCTCTTCACCCTCTGTGGGAATGCTAAGTCACTAGTTACAAAATTTCATACTTTTATCTCACTATAGATTTACTCATTTATTGTAGTGCTAAGATCAATTGATCCCAGGGTTTCCTGCTGCCAGGCAAGCATTATAACATTCAACCATATTCTCAATCCCAGATTTTCATTTTTTTTTCCAAAAAGTATCGCACATTTGTGTGTGTGTGTGTGTGTGTGTGTGTGTGTGTGTGTAAATTAACATTAGAGGCAGAAGACAAAGTAACTACTTACATTGGGCTTCTTACCCGCCCCCCTCACCCCCCCCAGGCAAAACTGAGTCTCTCATCTAAAGACCAGCTATTTTTGCAGCCTCTGGTTGAGGTCATTTCCCTCAGGAGAGAGACAAAATCCAAACCACACCAAAAAGTGAGTTCCTGGGAAGGAGAAAAGGCTGAAGTTGTGCTGACATTCTGTTTGTAAGCCAAGCACATAAGCAGCTTCCAGGCAGCCTGGAGGCAAGGGTCATTTGCTTATTCATTTAGATGCTGGGGACTGAGCTCAGGACCTCGGACATTCTAAGTATGACATCTGCCACTGAGCTCCATTTACCCAAAAGTCTGTGATAAGCCACAGGCTCCTGCCATTAACCCCAAAGAGGCTCTTCTTCCTTTGTTGCTCTTTCAATGCTGATGGGAAGTAACTGCCCTGCATGCCCTCCATCCCAAATCCCAGAGCATCTCCTCAAAGCTAACCCCAGGCCTTGTGGACCCCAGGTAGGCCTGCTTTAATAGAGCTGCTGCCCTTGGTCCAGAATAGCTGTCTCTCCACTTGGGGACTGCAGTAATTATGGTGATTTATGCCACCACAGTGAAAATTAGCAATCTGGTGAGGTAACTCAGAATGAATTCATCTCTTCCCAGAGTCCCCTCCACCCAAATGAGCCAACAAATAAAACCAGCATATGGGGCAATTAGGAGGGAGACAGAGTTTAGGGGCCTGGGTCTTCCTCCCCTAATCCCAACCCCCCCAGGCCCACATAATGACCCTAGGTCCCAAGCAAACATCCGATTGCCACACATTAGTGTGATTCTGAGCCAGTCATAAACACCAACTTGTGGTTTAGCCTTTCAAAGTCATTCTCGGTCCAGGATATGACCATCTTGTTTTATTTCATTTTTTAATTGCAAATTGCTGAAGGAGGGGAAAAGAAGAAAGAAGGGAGGTAACCCTCTATTATGTGGGTATGTCTGGAGCAAAGATGATTTATTTTTTTGCCATGTATTGGCTTTTTTTTTGTGACCTGGAGAGACACTTATCTTTCCTAACTCTCACAGCCAACTCCCAAATTTTAATGTGAGATGAATTTGTATTGGGAGGGAGAGGGAGCCGGCAGCTCAGTTGATTAGGTTGTCCAGCAAGCGTGACAGCCTGAATTCAATCCCCAGTACTCACTTTATGAATTTGTTTTTTGTTTTGTTTTGTTTTTTGGATTTGTTTTTTTCGAGACAGGGTTTCTCTGTGTAGCCCTGGCTGTCCTGGAACTCACTCTGTAGACCAGACTGGCCTCAAACTCAGATATCTGCCTGCCTCTGCCTCCCAGAGGATTACAGCAGCCATCCGCCTGCCGCCGCCCGCTGCCACCACCACCACCCGGCTTCACTTTATGAATTAAGAAACAAGCCAAGCAGTGGGTGTGCACACCTTTAATCTCAGTATTCCAGAGACAGAGGCAGTCAGATCTCTGTGAGTTCGAGGCCAGCCTGGAGTACAGAGTGAGTTCCAGGATAGTTAGGACTATGAAACTTTGTCTGAAAAAACAAACAAACAAACAAACAATAAACAAAAAATCTAAACCCCGGGGCTAGAGTGGTTAAAAGCACTGACTGCTCTTCCAGAGGTCCTGAGTTCAATTCCCAGAAACCACATGGTAGCTCACAATCATCTGTAATGAGATTTGATGCCCTCTTCTGGTGTGTCTGAGGACAATTACAGTGTACTCATATACATAAATAAGGTCTTAAAAAAATTAAAACCCAGCCGGGAGGTGGTGGCTCACGCCTGTAATCCCAGCACTCTGGGAGGCAGAGGCAGGCGGATTTCTGAGTTCAAGGCCAGCCTGGTCTACAGAGTGAGTTCCAGGACAGCCAGGGCTACACAGAGAAACCCTGTCTCGAAAAAACCAAATTCAAAAAAAATTGGAAAAAAAAAATTAAAACCCAGGCAGGAGCAAATGGGTAGGATTGGGGGTCAGGGAGGCTTGCACCTGGGGTCTCAGTCCTGAGAAAACAGACAGGAGGACTCTGGAGTTCAGTGGCCAAGTGATAGATAACTGACATTGACCTCTGACCTCTGCATGTGTGTGCATGCATGAATACATACATACATACATACATACATACATACATACATACATACATTCATACCACAGCTGACCCCTGATGGCCAAGATGACCAGGAAACACTCTACCTTCTTCAACATCTTCATCAACAGTGAAGGAGCCAGTGCTGGTAGTTTCTCCAGCTGGATTCCAGCTAGGATTGATTTATATATTTACATATTTATGTGTTTATTTACTTTGCAGCTCTGGGAATCACACCCAGAACCTCACACGTTCCTCCACTGGGCCATACTCCCTTGTGTGTCCCCTTGAGGTAACAATCTCCAAGTGCCTTAGCCTCCAGCTAAAGACATGTCCTGTACGCTTCAACCAATTTATATATCTACTAGTCCACTCCTGAATATGTCCTATACTTCTAAGACAACTGCGTGACTCTGACTACCCATCATGCCCTACTTTAAAGGCTTGTGTGAGTCATCTATCTCCCAGAAGTTCATCCCAAAGCCTCGCAAGCCATAAACATACAAATGTTTTCCAAATTGAAAATACCATGGCTTTGCCCACAGCCACGTGGCTAGTCACAAACACTCCATCACATGGTAGAAGACATACGTTCAGAAACCAGACTCTATACTTCCTCCTTTTTTATTGTGCTGACAGTGTCCTGAGGACACAGGCTTGTTAGGAAAAGGTAGTTATTTAGGAATACAGAAACTGCAATTTAGAATGCCATTCCGCTATTTTGAGTTTTTGGCATAGTATACGCTGTAATTACCATCCGTGTGCCTGTATAAGGCAATGTAAATAATACAAGTGTATGTATGTATGTATGTATGTATGTATGTGTGTATATATATATATTGTCATGAACTAGACAAGACAAGCCAGAAACATTTAAAAGATCAGCCCAGATCTCAAACTTAGCTTGCTTGGACCCAGTTAAGAACACTATGAGATCCTGTGCATCCAGTTAGAAAAAAATCAGAGGACACCACAGCCAGTATCTGAGCAACATGAATAGCATTTATAGTAGAAAGCATGCAGTCAGCCTTTTTTTGTGTGTGTGCTCATGATAATTTTAGTATTAGTTCTATAGGCCCTATGTCAAGCTGACCTATAACTCACTTGAACCCAGGTTCAAATGGTCCTCCTGCCTCAGCCTCCCAAGAAATTATGACTATAGACACACATTGTCCTACCCTATCCCTATCCCTCACTCCCACCCCCCATGCAGAAAGTTTTAAGCCATTGGAAAGAAAGAAATAAAATCGCTGTTTATAATGTACCTATTTAGGCTCATGTCTAGGTACTTTGAGATACAGGAAGGTGGGAAGACAGCAGGGACATTTGGCCAGACCACAAATGATGGGGTGTACTTTGGCTGTTTTTTAGAAGTAAGTTCATGCAGAGTTGGTCTAAACCCTAACTATATCCTTTAACTCCTAACAGCCATATTGTCCCAATTGAGAGGGTCTGAGGCTAGACATCCAAAGTTGGCTGGAAATGTTATCTGGGTGTGTGTGGTGGTCTAAATATGCTTGGCCCAGGGAGTGGCACTATTTGGAGGTGTGGCCTTATTGGAGCAGGTGTGGCCTTGTTGGAGGAAGTGTGTCTCTGTGGGTGAGGGCAATGGGACCCTCCTCCTAACCATGTGGACCTGGACACTGCCATGCTCTCGCCTTGATGATAATGAACTGAACCTCTGAACCTGTAAGCCAGCCCCAATTAAACGTTGTCCTTTATAAGAGTTGCCTTGGTCATGGTGTCTGTTCACAACAGTAAAACCCAAATTAAGAAAGTATGTGACCAAGAAATTGTCCCCTTGGGGCTAGTGAGGTGTCTTATTATCCAAGTGCCCTGTCCCCAAGCCTGAGGTCCTGAGTTAGATCCCCAGGACATGTATGGTAGAGGGAGAAAACTGTCTCCTGCAAGTCAACCTCAGACTTCATACTCCTGTACTAGCTCGAAGTGTTCACAGACACACATAAATAAATAAATGTAATCAGAAATTTAAAACAAAGCAACAAAGGAATTATCCCCTGGACCACTTTATTATCATTCTTGTTCACAAGCAATAAATTATCATCTTTTTTTTTTGTCCTTCAGAACACAGGGAAGCATGCTCTTTGGGCAAGGTCCAGCTATTTCTGTAACCATAAAATAAAAACCAAATTAGGGTCAAGGAGATTGCTCAGTAGGAAAAGCTCTTGCAGCCTGGCTACCCCTGAGTTCTCCCCAAGCCCCGCATAGGAGGAGGAGATAACTGACTCCCAAACTTCTACATGGGCACTGGGGCTCTTTTAAGAGCTTGAGAAGCAGAGGCAAGCAGATCTCTCTGAGTTCGAGGCCAGCTTGTTCTAGTCCAGCTAGGGATACCAATTAAGAACCTTGACTCAAAATATATAAATAAATGCAATTTTTTTTAAAAATTAAAAAGAAAGCCCAATCAATTGTATACAGCCTTACATATTATAAATTGATATAACATCAATTTTTTACTTTTTATGCTGCATGAGTGTTTTGCCTGCCTGTGTTTGTATACCACTCTTATGCCCAGTGCCCACAGAGACCAGAAAAGGAGATCAAATCCCCTAGAATTTGAGTTACAGGTGGTTAAGAGCTTTTAAGTGGATGCTGGGAACTAACTCAAGTCTTCAAAGAATAGCCAATGCTATTATTATTATTATTATTATTATTATACAGTAATATTGTATTATATAATACATAATAAGTATATTAATATGTAAACATATTCAATAAAATACAATAAATATTAAATAGTATTTAATGCAAATATACATTAAAAATAGTGTTTTGGGTCCAGAGAAATGGCTCAGCAAATAAAAGCACTGGCTATTCGTCAAGGACCTGAGTTCAGTTCCTATCACCTACATATATATACATATATATTCTACATATATATTATATATATGTACATATATTACATATGTTAATATATGTAATATGTATTTTACTTTAACTTTAAAGTGTTTTCCATGTATGTTGTATGTGTGATATGTATGAATGATGCGTTCACATGTATGTGTCTGTTCATATGTGTGAGTGCAGGCTTGAACATGTAGACTAGAGGACAATCCAGTGTTGGTCCTCACCTTCCTGTTTAAGATAGCATTTCTTGATGTTTGCTGCTGTGTGCACCAGACAATGGCTCAGGCACTTCTGGGCGTTCTCCTGCCACTGCCTCCCATCTCGCCATAGCAGCACTGTGATAACAAACAATATTACCTCACCCGCCTCTATGTGGGGTCTACAGACTCAAACCCAGGTCCTTACCCATGTGTAGCAAGTCATTTGCCCTCTGAGCTGTCTCCCTTGCCCCTTATTTGCTCTTTGAGACAGGCTCTCACTCTGTAGGCCCCCAGTACAGCTTAGAACTTGCCACGAAAATCATGGTAGTCTTGAATTTGCGGGTGATCCTCTGCCTCTGCCCTCCCATCCCCTGAGAGCTGGGATTATAGCCAAATACCACCAAACCTGGCTTAAACTTTTTTTAAGGTTTATTTACTTAATTTATGTATATGAGTGCTCTGTTTTCATGCATCCCAGAGGAGGGCATCAGGTCCCATTACAAATGGCTGTAAGCCACCATGTGGTTGCTGGGAATTGAACTCAGTACCTTTGAAAGAGCAGCCATCTCTCCAGACTCCTGGCTTAAATTTTTTAATATAGAAAGAATCTTTTAGCCAGGTGTGGTGGAACAGGCCTTTAATCCCAGCACTCAGGAGGCAGGAGCAGGAGGATCTTTGTGAGTCCAAAGCCAGCCTGGTCTACAGAGTGAAACAGAAGTATATAGAGACCCTGTTCAAAAGAAAGAGAGAAAGAAAGAAAGAAAGAAAGAAAGAAAGAAAGAAAGAAAGAAAGAAAGAAAGAAAGGAAGGAAGGAAGGAAGGAAGGAAGGATTTCTTTAATTTTCTACACTTCCCCTTCTCCTTTATGAGTTTGAAACCTGGGTTATGTAAAACAGAATTTCACATTCAGTCAAGTTTCACTAATGTCCCCTTTTGTCAGTTCTATTAATAACTCACGAGTAAGCTTATATTTTTTTAAATAATAATAGAGATGGAGGAAGGTTAATGGCAGAGCCCTTGCCTAGCACACACAAAGCCCTTGGTTCAAGCCCTACCCAGCAAAACAACACAAAGACCAGACTGCTCTGTGTGCCTGTTAGTCGGCTACCCCTGATTCTAGGAACCCCAAGTCACTTATACTCCCTGTCCACAATGGAATGAACCATCTTCACCCAACTAGTCAAGGGCAGAGGAAGGAGATGTGGCTGGGAGGGTGGGACGTCTGAGCCCGAGCTCTATTTCCTTCAGGACACCAAAATCACAGTCACACATCTTTGCCACTGACAAGGTAGATATGAGCGAGGCAAAGCCAACAAACCCAGTTCCTTCCACTTCACGTGAGTACACACAGTTCAGCCTTCATCTGCACCGCCTGGGAAGCTGGTGTGCTAGTGATGTTGGATATTTCAAGATGACTTGTGTGCCTTGGGGCGTGAGTTCAGAAGGAAGTGCTACATTCCCAGTGTGTGACAGTCAGCACTGGACTGAAGACCAAAGACACACCCAGGCAAACTCCTCCAGACTCTGAAGGATGAGAGGGCAAAACAGGATGGGGAAAACCAGAGCAAAAGGCAAAGGTAACAGGCCTTGACATGATTACATCCTCTGCTGTTGCGAAGCACTTTCCCCGCCTTGGGCTTGTGTTGAGTCTACAGCAAGCTGGAGAGATATAAAACAGATACAGTCCTGATTACATTTCACAGAAGAGTTCAAAAGGCTCTTAGCACAGAGTCAGGGCCATAGCAGAAGTGCAAGACATTTGCTCATTCCTTCCATGTGTTCCCAAAACTCAGGGACCACTTGGTGAAATAAGAAAATGTGGCTTCGTGACATGAAGTGACTTATCTACTATGACAGCTAAGATGGAGTACTTGCCCAGCAGGCCCAAGACTGGGTTCAAACAAACAAACAAACCTAAACCAAGTACATAAATCACAGGTTTTAAAGGCCAGGTATGGTGTTACACCCCTAGAAGCACGGATCTTGGGAGGTAGAGACAGGAGGATCAGAAGTTCAAGGCCAGCCTTGACTATGTGGAGAGTTCAATACTATCCACCAGTCCAGTCGGTGTGATATTCTTTCCCACAAACACTGCAGCAGCAAGTAAGAAGGAGCTAAGACTGGGTCCCATGACGAATACTCCCCTCATGTCTCCTCTGTCTCCGTCTCTGTCTCTGTTTCTCTGTCTCTCTGTCTGTCTCTCTCTGTCTCTGTCTTTTTTTGTTTCTCTGTGTATGTTAAGAGATACACAACTCTCTCTTTGCCTCCCCCCCAGTGTGTGTGTGTGTGTGTGTTTTCTGTTTCTCTGTGTATGTTGAGAGACACACAGCTCTCTCTTTGTCTCCCTATCTCTCTGTCTCTGTCTCTCTCTCTTTGTGTTTGTGTTCATGCAGAGGTGGGTCAGGTTTTATTCCCCAGGTATCATCAGCTTTATTATTTTGCTTTCAGACAGGGTCTCTCAATAGCCTGGAACTTGCCAAGTGAGAGCTGGCTTCCCAGCAAGCCCAGGGGTTTGTTTTATTTTGCTTGTTTGCAGTATGAAGGATTGAACCCTGGGCCTCAGGCATATGAGACAAGAACTCTACTCTGAGCTGCAGGTCCCAACACTCTCCTCTCCTCTCTTCTCTTCTCTTCTCTCCTCTCCTCTCCTCTCCTCTCCTCTCCTCTCCTCTCCTCTCCTCTCCTCTCCTCTCCTCTCCTCTCCTCTCCTTCCTCTCCTCTCCTCTCCTCTCCTCTCCTCTCCTCTCCTCTCCTCTCCTCTCTCCTCTCCTCTCCTCTCCTCTCCTCTCCTCGCCTTTCCTCTCCTCTCCTCTCCTCCCCTCCCTTCCCCTCCCCTCCCCTCTTCTCCTCTCCTCCCCTCTTCTCCCTTCCTCTCCCCTCCCCTCCCCTCCCCTCCTCTCCTCTCCTTTCCTCTCCTCTCCTCTCTTCTCTTCTTTTCAAGCTGTGAACATTTCTAACCCAGTCAGGAATTCATATACAAGTCCATATCTTAATTCCCCAGTGCATGAGCGATGTACCTCTCCTGCTTGCCAGTACTGCCGAGTACTCCACAAATAAATGCTTTACTGGCCCCACAAACTAGATCTAATATTGCCAGGTCTCCCTTCTCAAGCGAATTTTTTCAGGATCCTAGGCCCCAAGCACAGAAATGTTCAGGAGGGACTGGGAGGATTATACCAAGGGATTAGGCCCAGAGCCCAGATCACCCTTTGCCGCTCTCTGGGTACATGACATTAATTGATGGAGACAGCAGGGCATTCCACCTCCTTAAACCCGTGGAGGTGAAAACCGCTGCCCTTTTACCAGCAGGCCATCCAGGAATAGACAGTGTGAAGCTCCTGCTCGGGCATGAGCATGATTCAGGCCTGCCATGGCTTGTGTCCCTTGCCACTAGAAGAATATATGCTCTGAAACCGTATGCAGAAATTAGATCAAGATGTAAATGTGGACAGAGACATAGCTGTCACTTGGGCCGGGTGGTGGTTGTGCACACCTTTAATCCTAGCACTTGGGAGGCAGAGGCAGGCAGATTTCTGAGTTCCAGGCCAGACTGGTCTCTGGTCTATAGAGTGAGTTCCAGGACAGCTAGGGCTATACAGAGAAACTCTGTCTCAAAAAACAAAAATACATACATACATACATACATACATACATGGAAGCATTTGGAGAGGCAGACAAACCAGTGAGTCACTCAGAAGAAATGCCTCTAAGTTCTCTCTGGCCACGGGTGTGACTGTTTGCATCCATTATTCTACTTTGAAAACTATTTTGATGGCTTTTTATTTTTAAGGAGGGGAGGCAATACATATCAAGGAGCACAGTAGAGGTCAGAGGGCAGCCCAAGAGTCCATTTTCCCCTTCTACCATGGGAATCCCAGGGACTGAACTCAGACCGCCAGGTTTGGCAGCCAGCACCTTTCCCCGCTGAGTGACCTCACCAGCCCGAGTCTACTCTTTTGCTTGTTTCTATTTTTGAGAAGGTGGTCTCACAGAGCCAAGGCTAGCCCTGAGCTCCTTAATCCTCCTCCCTCCAGTTCCAGCGTGATGGGATTTCAGAGCATGCAGTGCTGGCCTTGGAATCTGGGTCTCCATACATGTGCATGAGGCAAGCACTCTCCCAATTAAGCTGCAACCTAGTCTCCAGTATTCTGCTTTTTTCTTTTTCTAAGTTTATTGGCTTATTTTATGTGTTTGAGCATTCTGCCTGCATGCAGTGTTTGCGCCATTGGCAGGTCTGGTATCCTCAGAGGTCAAAAGGCATCAGATCTCTTGAAACTGGAGTCATGAGCAATTATGAGTCACTGTGTGGATGCTGGGCACCCAATCCCACTGTTTGTGCTCTTACCACTGAGCTATATCTCTCCAGCCCCACCAATGTTCTGCTTTCCGTCCCTTGGCAGCAGCCATGTCTTGTCCCAGCAGCAGATGAATGAACTGGGTGTGAATCTCAAATTCAAACCCCTGCTAATCACTGAACCATCCCTATAGCCCTTTGGTTACATAATGAGTTCAAGACTGTCCTAGGATGCAGAAGACCCTGCCGCAAAAAATGGAGAGAGAGAGACAGAAGTGAGAATACACTGCGTATACTTTAACCATGTGGACCACTTAGGAGCAACTTAAAAGCTCCCTGTGCTACGGGGAGCCTCGGTTGCTCTCACTTGTAATCCTAACACTTGCGATGCTGGGGCAGGAGGATCTCAAATATGACAGCAGCCTGGGCTACATAACAAGACTCTGTCTCAAGAAGAAGAGGAGGAGGAAAAAGACCATCTTCCACTGGTATAGTTGGGGGCTTGTCTAGCACGTGCTAGGAAGGCTCTGGGTTTTTTGTTTTGTTTTTTTGTTTGTTTGT
Organism: Apodemus sylvaticus; assembly: GCF_947179515.1. Taxonomy (NCBI): domain Eukaryota; kingdom Metazoa; phylum Chordata; class Mammalia; order Rodentia; family Muridae; genus Apodemus; species Apodemus sylvaticus. Next base: position 21,258,496 of record NC_067481.1, read on the forward strand.
TTTGTTTTTTAAAGATTTGTTTATTTATTTATTTAAATTATTTATTATTTAAGCACACTATAACTGTCTTCAGACACTCCAGAAGAGGGAGTCAGATCTCATGGTGGTTGTGAGCCACTATGTGGTTTCTGGGATTTGAACTCAGGACCTTTGGAAGAGCAGTCAGTGCTCTTAACCGCTGAACCATCTCACCAGCCCAGGAAGGCTCTAGGTTACATCTCTGCACTGAACTTCCTCTCTGGCCCACCCCCTCTCCAAAGCCAACTCTATCTTTCATCAAAATGGTGTCAGCCTAGCATCCATGTGTCCCACCTAGCTATCGTCTGGACCATTTATTTTCCAGTAACTTTGCTGTTAAATTTGATAAGCATCAGAGAACTATGACATCAAGATCCCTTTCCTGGCCAAATTTGTACAGGAGCATTTAACTTCCACATACGTAGATGCTATGTATGAAATATACACACTGCTATATAATTTCTTCCCAGAAACAGTGAAAGACAGAGACCGGAACCACTTAACGGAGACAATTACATATTGTTAATGCTCTTTAGGAACATCCTAAAATAAACTCTTTTAAAAGGAGGAGGAGGAGGTGATGAGAAGGTGGTTTGATAATTTCAGAGTTTCAGTTTTGTGACAGAAGTGTTCTGTGGATGGCAGGTGGCAGTGGTTGCTGGCACAGTGGCGTGAATGTTCCTGGTGCCACTGAGCTTTATTCCAAGTAACATGTATTTTGTCAAAACTACTAAATCATACCCCACATATCCATCAAGTCAGGGTTGGTTTTTTTTTGAAAAGAGGATCTGGGGTATAGGTCAGGGATATACATGTATGTATATGTATACATCAGGTCCTTAGAATAATCCTTACAGAAACTACATAAATGAAGCAAGACTTTTTTTTGGGTTTTGGTTTTGGTTTTGGTTTTTTCGAGACAGGGTTTCTCTGTATAGCCCTGGCTGTCCTGGAACTCACTCTGTAGACCAGGTTGGCCTCAAACTCAGAAATCCATCTGCCTCTGCCTCCCAAGTGCTGGGATTAAAGGTGCGCCACCACCACCCGGTGTAAGACTTTTTTTTAAGATAGTGTTTCTCTGTATAGCCCTGTCTTGGTGTGTGTCTGTGTGTGTCTGTGTGTACATAATGTGAATGTTATATATATAGTGTATGTGTACGGTATGTATGTGATGTGTATGCATATGGTATGTGTGTTAGTTTTCTTTTTTAATGATTTATTTAACTTTATTTTTATGTGCATTTGTTTTGCCTGCATGCATGTCTGTGTGAGGGTGTCTGATTCCCTAGAGCTAAAGTTACAGACAGTTGTGAGCTGTCAAGTGGGTGCTAGGAATTGAACTTGGATCCTCTGGAAGAGTAGCCAGTGCTCTTAATCGCTGAGCCATCTTTTAAAAGCAGAATTGTGACAAATCCAAGGGTAGCCATTGGAATTATGGAAAATCCAGCCTACTGGAGCAAAAGTCCTTTGTGTGTTTAGCAGCTCTAAAGAGATCTTTTCTACTTCTGACTGGTACTGGTTTTAAAGGAGAGATTCTTATTATATAATAATGTGTGCTCATACTCACATAATTTAATTGCATGCACATGAGTGCAGGTGCCCTCAGAGTCCAGAAAAGGGAGATTGGATCTCCTGGAGCTGGAATTACAGGGACTGAAATCCGCCTGACATAGGTGTGGGGAATCGAACTCAAGTCCCCTGCAAGAGCAATATGTGCTCTTAACCGCTGAGCCATCACTCCAACCCCAAAGGGAAAATTCTTATGAAAGAGTAGGAAGGGAGCCATTTGTAACCCCTTTGTAAAGAGAGACTGGGACAAATGCAGATTGATTGCAACCCTTCCAGGGTGATAGATGAGTAATCCGCCATGGTGCATGAACTGAAATCAGCTGTTCCAGAGGGACGGAGTTTACGCCTGAAGCAACGGGGCAAATCTCGGGACACCCATTTCCGTGTGTCCTTCTCGGTCATTCATTAACATCAGGATATCCAGCCAAGTCAGTCACCCAGGACATGACTGGCTCTTGACAAGTCACAGCCTTGGGTCAATGCAGCAGGCTCTGAATAGAAGACGTCTACTGACTATAGGAATGTGATGCCTTCTGTGATCAAAAAGACTAAATTGATCCTTGTCCTGATTTCTACTTAAAATGTGAGCAAGACCACAGGGTTGGAAAAAGTGCTTCTGTTGGGGGTGAGGTGGGGGTGGGGAGTGGGGCGCAGGCATTCTTGGGAAAACCTCACCTAGGAAACATTTGAAAGCAACTATTTGAGTCAAGCCCAAATCCAAGACTAGATCCTTCTTTCTGGGGCCTTCTCAAATAATCTCCCGGTAGGGTGGATGATCTCCATTGTTACAAAACTTAACTTTTAACTTAAGTTCTCTGAGCTCCAGTCTTGTCTCTGTATAGTAGTGGTCTCTGTAACGTGTCATTGAGGCTGCCTGAGAGTTTTGCCAAGACAGTCCCGGGCCTGTGACACAAACTCTCTCTCTCTCTCTCTCTCTCTCTCTCTCTCTCTCTCTCTCTCTCTCTCCCTTTCTCTACCACTAACTCCCATGCCCTACTCTGAATACACTCTATTCTATACCATGCCTGTGTGTGTGTGGTCCCTCAGGGGGAAGAAGTGCCTGGACAGGGGCCTGCCTGGGTACCCCCTTTCCCACGACACCATGCCATAATCCCTTGACCCCCCCCCCCATCCTCTCCTTTTTAAGCCCTCTCACAAAGCCATCACCAGCATCTCACCTTCATTATCCCAGGCTACTGCGGGCTCTCCTCACGTCATCTCAGCCCTTGGACACGCCCTTTCTCTCCCCTCATTATCACTCATTTGGAGTTGTTTCCCTTGGCTCCTGTTTTTGTCCCATCCACAGTTTCTTCCATGTATCATCTACTTTAAGAGCAACAGCCTAACAAGGTTGGTTTTTTACAGCTCCTATCTTACTAGAGATCAGCAAACTGGATGCTGCCCAATCCTGGGGTAATTATGGTTTTATTTACCAAATAGCTGACCTTGAAAAGCTGTACTTGAGTCACAAGGTGATCAACCCTCTTGGGTTGCCAGTTGCTTGTGTCCTTGGGACAGGGGACTTTTAGTGTCTCACATTGTAGGAGTCCTGGGCAAACTCAGGCAAGTTGGCCACCCAGATGCAGAACATAATAGATGCTCTAAACCCGGATTCAAATTCTGAATCTGCCATTCCCTAGCTATCTAACCTTAGAGAAGTCACTTAACCTCTCTGAGCCTCCGTTTTCCCATCCATTAATGGAGACAGGCCTGGCAAGTCTGCTCAGCAGGTAAAGGAGCAAACTTGGTAACCAGTGGTTTGCCGGAACAGAACTCGTATCAAGGATAAAGGTGAGAACTCCATAAAGTTGCCCTCAGACCTCTACATGTGTGTCATGGCACCCCCATATACACACATACTGAGAATGGACGCAGAGTTAATGTTGATTTTTAAGAGACAGAGAGAACACGTGGGATGTGTGCAGTGCCAAGGAAGACAGAAGATATCTGGAGTTTCAGAGTCCTCAGCTGTCCAACATGGCCGTTAGCAACCCAGTCAGGTCATTTGAAGTCATCTGAGGTACCAGTACCTGCTCTTAATTGCTCTGCTCAGCCATTTCTTCAGCCCCAAGATCTGGGAGGGGAATTGGTTCTTTCTTTTTTCTTTCTTTTCTTTTCTTTTTTCTTTTCTTTTTTTCCTTTCTTCCTTCCTTCCTTCCTTCCCTCCCTCCCTCCTTTCCTTCTTTCTTTCTTTCTTTCTTTCTTTCTTTCTTTCTTTCTTTCTTTCTTTCTTTCTTTCTTTCTTTCTTTCTTTCTTTCTGGTTTGTTTGGAGTCATGGTTCCTCTGAGTAGCCCTGGCTGTTCAGAAATTCACTCTGTAGACCAAAATGGTCTTGAACTCAGAGATCCACCTGACTCTGCCTCCCAAACTCTGAGATTAATGGCATGTGCCATACTTGCCTGGCAATCCATGATTGATTGATTGATTGATCGATTGATTGATTTAAAGGAGGTAGTAAGTAGAGAGCCTGGCAGCACATGCCTTATTGCAGTACTTCGGAGTCTGAAGCAGGAGAATTGCTGTTAACTCAAGGATAACCAGGACTATGTAGTAAGTTTGGAGCTAGCTTGGCCATGTCTCAAAGAAGAAAAGTGAACAAGATGGTATTTTGTTTCCTTTAAATACAAGGCTCAGGAGTAATTGTGGGTGTTACTGTCATTTTTGATTGACTTAATTCTTTGCTGTGGTACTCCAGTTCTAGTGCATACACAGCCCCTTTAATCACTTCCCGTGTCAGGCAAGCTAGTGTTGATGAGTGTAACTACTCCAGCAGACACTTTGATCCTGAATCAAGGAACACTGAATCCTAGATAGATATGGTGGTACGTAGCCCAGTAATATCAGCACTCTGGATGGAGAAGCAGGAAGACCAGAAGTTTAAAATCATCCTTAGCTACTGAGTTTGTGGTCAACCTGGACTTCATGAAATTCTGTCAGAAAGAAAGAGAGAGAGGCTGAGCCTTCTCTAATCATCTCTTACTTTATCTACCCTGCCTGGATCATGGACCAGGACAATGTTGTGAATGATCAAACCCAAATTCAAGGACACGCAACTCAAGGAGAGGAGCTGGAGAGATAACCCAGTGATTAAGTGTACTCTTCGTTCTTACAGAGGACACAGTTTCCGATCCCAGAACCCACCTGGCAGCTCACAACCATCTATAAGCCCAGCTTCAGGAGATCCAATGCTGCCTTATGATCTCTATAGACAAAAAGCATGCATATTGTATACAGGAATACATGCTGGCAAAACACCCTTACACATGAAACAATAAAATAAATTAAAAACAATATAAATTTATATTAATTAAAAGTATGCATTTATTACTTCTGTGAATATGCATGTGCTTATATGAATTTACACGTACCTCAGGAGTACAGGAGCCCGTGGAAGTCAGAAGAAGGTGATGGGAACCCTGAGCTTGTTACAAAGGGTTGTGAGTGGCAAGTAAGTTCTGAGACTAGAACCTGGATCCTCTGCAAGAACAGTCAATGTTCTCAACCACTGAGCCAGCTCTCTAGTCCCAAAATACATACTTTTTAAAACTTGATTACAAAACACTTGCACATAAATTAAAACATCACATACTGCTGGGCAGTGGTGGTGCATACCTTTAGTCTCAACACTCAGGAGGCACAGGCAGGAGGATCTCTGAGTTCGAGGCCAGTCTGGTCTATGGAGTGAGTTCCAGGACAGCCAGGACTACACAGAGAAACCCTGTCTCAAAAAAACAAAACAAAAATGTTACATACCAAATTTAACCAGACTGAAAGATGGTACAAATCAATAAACTTCTCTATAGTTAGGCTGTAGAGTTTCACAGTAAAATTTTACATTTTCTGTATCTAATATATTTTATGTACTTATCAAAACAAAAAGAAACACAAAAAGATAAACAAAAGCCATGACAGAGTTAGAACAAAAAATCCCCAATTATGTTCGTATCTTCTTTCATAACTCTTATCCACTGCCTCTTATCCGTTCCCTTATATTATTAGTCTTTCTTTGTTCTCTTTTCTTCATGTTGTACTGTATACCGTGAATGTTAACACTTACACACACACACACACACACACACACACACACACACACACATCTAGACTCCTCTTAAAGAGCAGTTAGTGCTCTTATGCCACTGGGCCCAATGCACACGTTTGAAGGCAAACTTTTCTCTTCATAGCCCAGTCTGCCCTCCTTAACCTCAGTGGTCCTCCTGCTTTAGTCTCCTAAGCACTGGGATTGCGTGTCTGCCCCGCCATACCTAACTCACACCCAGTTTCTAACTCCCAAGATCCCAGAGAAAGGAGAGCAGCATGAGGGGCCGATGGGGTTCTCCCGTCACACCAGAAGCCAGATGCCGTCTCCAGCCATCCAGGCTGCCTCAGCCTGGTGAGTCACCTCTGCTTCTGGAAGGAGGAGGGCACCGATGTTTGTGCTATGGAGGCTAGGGCATTACAGTCCTAGTTATAGTTTCCTGCTACGCTGGGGATGGAACCCAGGGTCTCAGGAATGCTGGTCAGGTGCTCCCAGCCTATCCTCCTTCATTTCTCACACCAAACACCAGCGTGAGCTCAGAGGTTGATGCCCAGGGTCCTCCTCCATAGCTCTCCACCTCATTTTATGAGATAAGGTCTCTCAGTGTCCTCAGTGCCCGTGCAGTTAGGCTAGCTGGCCAACAGGGCCATCTAAGCTAGATCATTCATTCTCTCCCTTCCCCATCAGACTGTCACTACCACCTTCCATTTACTTCAGAGAATAAGAGTCCACTGCTAGACAGTCATAAATGGGCAGGGTGGGTCACCACCTTTGCTGCCACACTCTCACTCAGCCTGTGGTGTGAGAACGAGCCCCAGGGCCCGGCACTTGCTCTCTTCCCAGCACTTTTGGGAAGATGCTTCCTCCCAGGAGTGCTGAGTAAGCGGCCTGGCTCTTTCCAATTGCAAGAACACCCAGTTCTCCAAAGATTGCCAAGAACCACCTTAAAAGCTGGAGAGAAACTCTGGCTTTAATTAGGTCAGAATGCTACTCAGGTTGGAATGGCAACTTTCTAGGTGATAATGAGGTTGATGCTGTCTGGTCTCATACGCACAGTATACACATACATACATACATGCAGTCATATACATACATGGTAAATAAATCTTTTTTAAAGAAAAAAATCACTTAATATATATAGTAAATAAATCTTTTTTTAAAGATTTTTTAAGCCCCCTCCTCCCACCCCATCTCCGCTGTCCTTACCCTTAGCTCCAAAATCCTTTGCATTTATAGAACACTTCACAATTCATATACTGCACTAGCACCGTGGCATGAGACTGGAATCCCAACACTTTGAGGCTGAGACAGTAGAGCTAACTCCAGTTCAAACCTATTTTGAGCTGAGTTTGAGTTTGAGTTCAGTATGGACTACAAAGAGAAATTCTTTCAAAAAAACAAAACAAAAAAGCTTAGGGGCTGGAGAGATGGCTCAGCGGTTGAGAGCACTGACTGCTCTTACAGAGGTCCTGAGTTCAATTCTCAGCAACCACATGGTGGCTCACAACCATCTGTAATAGGGATCCAATACCTCTTCTGGTGTGTCTGAAGATAGCTATGGTGTACCCATATACATGAAATAAATAAAATCTTTTTTTAAAAAAAGTTTAAGTTGGAGAGAAAACTAAATGCTTATGACACAAGAATGAGTTCCATTGCCAGCCAGGCTCAGTGGCCACACCTGTGGCCCCAGGCTGGGAAGACAGAGGCGGATAGACCCTTGAGCTTGCTCGGTGTCTAGCCTGACTAGCGGTGAGCTCCAGGTTTATGAAGAGATTCTGTCTGACAAAATAAGGTGGAAGAAGACACCCAGTGTCCACCTCTGACCTCCACATGCATGTGTTCACACACAAGCATGCTCACACACATGTAAAGGCAGACACACACAAAAGGTGGGCAGTAGCTCACATCTATAACCCAGCAATCAACAGGCTGAAACAGAACCATGAACTATACCTGTAGTGAGTTCCAGTCCAGCATGGACCACATAGTGAGATCTTGGCTTTAAAAAAGCAAAAGAAAACCATAGTAAAGTTTATATAATGTTTTCCCATTAAATTATTAGTTTGAGTTCCAGGACAAACTTATGATGTAATAATTGGGAATTGTTAGCTTTATTTTCCTTCAGGGAAACCTGACAAGCAGAAAGGTTAAGTAAGTCACCTAAATTCATCCTGTTAGGACAGAAATGCTGAGGTCAGACCCAGATCCCGGTGTTCTGATTCTGTCATCTGTCCTTCTATGCGCTGGCCTGTGACTGGCAAATGGAAACTGACTGTGCTCAGGTTAACTTTGGTGAAAGGAGAAACTGGCTTCCCCACTGGAGTCCTGTTACTATGTGCCCAATATAAAAAGTGACAGCCTCTTTACAGTGATTAAATTGTCCTGTGCTAGTGACAGATTGGAAGTCCAGGAGGCAGGTGGACAGGGTGCATTGGAGAGTGCCTCTGGGACAGCCCAGCTGATGTGAGCCATCCATCACCAGGCGCTGGCGAGGCCCGCCGGGCTCCTCCAGTGCCTCTGGAGACGGGGCATTTGGGGAGCTGATGAGCCAGATGTGCTCTCCAGACATTTGCATCTGAGATTCCTCATTTTCTGGCCTGGATTGACGGCAGGGGCATGGAGGGCTGACATAATGGGCTCCTTTCATTTCCTTTGATCCTCCCTTGAGGCAGTCCTGCCATGGTTTCCCCAAAGGTTAACTGACTTTAAGTGAATTGATCAGAGAATCACAATTAAGCAACTAGCTGGGAAATAGTGGCCTATGGAAGAAGATGTGCCAGGACCCCTAGAATAGTTGTTCTCAACATGTGAGTCGAGACCCTTTTGGGGGTGTGTATGTCAAATGACCCTTTCACAGATATTGCCTAAGATCCATCAAAAACACAGATATTTACATTATGGTTCATAACAGTAGCAAAATTACAGTTATGAAGTAGCAATGAAAATAATTTAATGGTTGGGGATCACCACAACATGAGGTATTTAAGAGGTTCAGCATTAGAAAGGTTGAGAACCATTCTCTAGAATTTGTTTGTTTGTTTGGTTGGTTTGATTTTTCAAAATAGCATTTCTCTGTGTAGCCCTAACTGTCCTGGAACTCACTCTGTAGACTAGACTGACCTTGAACTCAGAGATCTGGCTGCCCCTGACTCCTTAGTCCTGGGAGTAAAGGTGTGAGCTACCACCACTCAGTTATACTAGAATTTTGAAAGTGTAGCTTTCTCTTCTTTCTCCTTAACATTGTTGTTGTTATTTTGAAACAGGGTCTTTCTATATAGCTCTGGATGTCCTGGAACTCTATGTAGACTGGTCTGGGTGAACTCAGAGGGATCTGCCTGTCTCTGCCTGCCTCTGGAGTCCTGGGATTAAAAGTGTGTGCCACCACAGGCGGTGGTAGCATGCGCCTGTAATCCCAGCACTCTGGGAGGCAGAGGCAGGCAGATTTCTGAGTTCGAGACCAGCCTGGTCTACAGAGTGAGTTCCAGGACAGCCAGGGCTACAAAGAGAAACCCTGTCTCGAAAACCCTTCCCTGTTATATATAAACTGGGAAGTTATGGTACACACCTTAAATCTCAGCACTTGGGAGGCAGAGGCAGGCAGATCTCTGAGATCAAATCCAAGCTGGTCTACAAAGCAAATTCCAGGACAACCAGGGATCCCCAGAGAAACCTTGATTTTTATTTTATTTTTACTATTATTATCTTTTTTTTTGTTTTTTTTGTTTTTGTTTTTGTTTTTTTGGCTGGCCTCGCACTCAGAAATCCGCCTGCCTCTGCCTCCCAGAGTGCTGGGATTATAGGTGTGCGCCACCACCGCCCGACCCACCTATTATATTTTTAAGCAAATAAATTTAGCCTACAAATAATTCTCTCCTGGGCCAAATGACACAGTCATGAAGATATTCCTGCCATCTCTGTGTGTATGAAGCAAGTACCTTCCAGGCCCTGAGAACAGCACAAGGAACATGCTGCGCTCACTGCCCTGTGAGCTTTGATGCTATTTGTTTATTTAATAAAATGTTACTGAGCCTGTGACGTGCCAGGCTTTGTTCTAGGGCAGAACTGCCAGGCAAAATATAGACTGTCTCATTCAATTTCAACTTAGATAAACATCCTCTTTCCAAAATTCCATGCAAGCTTATATTCTGCTCCTTTAAAATATATAAAGGGAGGTTGGAGAAGTAGCTCAGGTGGTAGAATGTTTACCTACTCTGCACAAAACACAGTTTGGGGCCCAGCACCTCACAAACCGGACGCGATGGCACATAGCTGTAAACTCAGTTCTTAGGAGGCAGAGACAGGAGAATCAGAAGTTCAAGGTCATCTTCGATTACATAAGGAGTTTCAGGCTAACCAGGGCTGGGTTATATGAGGGATAAATGTTTCTTAAAAACAAAAACGGAACAACAACAACAGAAACAACCAGCAGGCCATTGAGATGACTTGCTTAGCAGACAGAGGCAGAGGCAGGAGGATGGTAAGCCTCTAAGCATCTGGGACTGTAAGTTTGTAGACTATTCATTTACTACAGTTAACCACCTCTTTCCTTCTTCCTCCCTCTCTCTGCTTCTTTTTGTATTTTGTTTTGACATAGGGTCTCACTCTGTAACAATCCTCCTGTCTCCTTGAACGCTGTAGCCAAGACCTTCTAGAAGGTACTCAGCGTCAGGATTTCAGGATGGCCTCTGGGCAGGAGAAAAGGACATGATGGCCTAAAAGGTCCCTAAGCTCTATTACAGCATCGGGGGCAGGGAGCAGAGCAGACACCTGGTACAGTATTTTAAAGCCAGTCCTGCACACCAGGATTTGACCTCTCAGCAGTGCAGAGTGGAGCAGAAACCTGCAGTAGCTAGCCGGGCTCCTCACACGGGGACACCTGGGAGCCTGATTCTTCACAAAGCCATTGCCACACTGAGCACCGCGCTGCTTATGAGTTGCACACAGAGAAACCAGAGCAATAAAATAAACATAAATCAAAGCCAACTGTGTTAATAAAATGGACCCACAGGGTCGGGGTGGCAGGCAGGACATTAGGATTCAGACAGCTTTAGGATCTGTCTGGACAAATTACACAAATTGCTGTCAGAGGAACCCCAAAGTTCACATACGACTTGCCTTTGGGCTCATTTTACTCCCATTTCCCGGGCAGTAAATTATTAACTGAACAAGATCAGGCTGGAACAGCTGCGTTTCTAACGAAAGCTTGAAATCTGCACAGAAATTCACTCGGTAATTTGGACTGGAAATCACCCCTGTCTGAAGTCCTACTGAGCCCTGGTACCAGATGGCAGAAGAACCTGGGGATCAAAGAGACAAAGGTGGCTCTGTAGCTTGGAGTAGCACTGACCCAAAACTCGGGGACCCTGTAAAAGCCAAGGACGCCAGAGGCCATAGATGGGATGAAAGAAGGGGAGAAGAGGGATGGGAGGAGAAACTAAAGGAGAAACTCAGGATGAAGAGGGATGGGTGGAACAGGAAGAGAGGAGAAACACTTCCCTCCTCGGGGCAGACAGTAGGGCTGGGCAAACACAGGTTTCTAAAGAGCAGCTTCTGCCTTTTCAATATACACTTCTGTTTCTGTCCCGAGGCTCAGCTCAAAGGGAACCAACCAGAGCTAATCCCAGAACTCAGGAGGCAAAGGATCTCTGTGAATTCCAGAAATAGCCTGGAGTAAAAGACTAGCCAAAACTACATAAGGGAAACCCTGTCTCAAAACACCAAAACCTTTAGAAATAATAATAACAATAACAACAACAACAAAAATAATAATGATGTAATATCACATGGGGATGTAGCTCAGTGGTGGAGCTAGTATGTTCAAGATCCTGGGTTCCCAGAACCACATTTAAAATCAAAACAGAATGCCATGGATGTCCTTAAGGGGGTAAAAGCACCAAGAGAGGCAAAGACCACAGACAGACCTGGAATCCCTAGGGCAAGCTGCTTAGCCAGACTGGCTAAATTCCTAAGCTCTGGGTTCCCTGAGAGACTTGGTCCTCAACTCTCTTGGCAAGGCCACCCTCCTTCTCCTCGGCCTCATTCTTTTGCTGCTGCTGCTGCTGTTGTTGTTGTTATTGTTGTTGTTAATTTAAAAATTGGCTTCATTTGTTCATTAATAATATTTTTGGAGCTGGGTGGTTGCAGGACATGCGTTTAATCCCAGTACTCAGGAGGCAGAGGCCTGGTCTACAGAATAATTTGCAGGATAGCCAGGGATATACAGAAAAACCCCGTCTCAAAAAAAAAATAGATAGATAGATAGATAGATAGATAGATAGATAGACAGATTTAGAGAGAGAGACAGACAGAGAGAGAGACAGACAGACAGACAGATATAGGAGTTACAGACAGTTGGGAGCCTCCATGTGGGTACTGTGAATTTAACCTAGTTTCTTCCCCCTTCCCTTCCCTTCTCCCTCTTGCTCCTCTAGTTTCTTTGTAAGAACACCAAGCTTTTAGTCATCTCTCCAGACCCTTATTTCAATTTTATTTATTTATTTATTCATTCATTCATTCATTCATTCATTCATTTATTCATTTATTATTTACTTGAGACATTGTCTCTCTATGTAGCCTTGGCTGGCCAGGACTTCACAGAGACCCACCTCTGCTCCCCAAGGATCAAGGATATGCACCACCAGGTAGAGCTTCATTGTATATATATATATATATATATATATATATATATATATATATATATATAATATACAACTTCTGCCTCCCTCATGATGGGATTATATCAGGGCTGCAGATCACTGGACTTCAGGTGCCTTCTGAGGATCCTAAATCTGCTCTACCTGTACAACCACACCCCTCAACCCCAAGTCTTTTAATCAACACATGTATACACTTTTAAATAGTCAAAAGAATAAAAATTTATGTTCCAACAAATACTCATACACAAGCATTTATAGCAGCATTCACTATTCATAATAGTCAAAAGGTAGAAACAACCCAAATATCCATCAGCTGAATGAATAAATAACGTTGTAAATGATGCTCTTATTCAGCAATGAAAAAAGAATGAGGAATAATAATATGTAACACAATGTATCTTTTTTCTTTCTCTCTTTCTCCTCTCTCTTCCTTTCTTCCTTTCTTCCTTCCTTTCTTCCTTTCTTCCTTCCTTCCTTCCTTTCTTTCTTTCTCTCTCTTTCTCTCTCTTTCTTTCTTTCTTTCTTTCTTTCTTTCTTTCTTTCTTTCTTTCTTTCTTTCTTTCTGAGATGGAGTCTATGGAGTCCTGACTGTCCTAGAACTCACTATGTAAACCAGGCTGGCCTGGAACTCCCAGAGATCTTCCTTCCTCTGCCTCCTGAGTGCTGAGATTAAAGGCATGCGTCACTAGCCCAGCTCAGTATGCATCTTGAAAACATTATGCTAAGTGAAATAAACCAGACACAAAGTGTTGTACATTGTGGGATTTTATTATTATGAAATACCAAAAAAAAGCCCAAACAAACAAAAAATGCAAAATAAACAAACAAAAACAAGCAAATATTGCCATCATCGTATCAATTAGATCCCCAGTGTTTGTGAGCTAAGCGCCTTCCTGGCTCAGCCAGGAATTACAAGTACGCTGTACACCGGAAGAGCGTGAAGTCAGGGGCCAGTCAGATGGCTCAGAGGCTAAAAGCACCTGCTCCAGGCTGGCAATCTCAGTTTGACCCCAGGACCCACAGGGTGGAAGGAGAGAACTGACCTACAAGAAGTTGTCCTCTAACCATAACACACACAACATGCCTTCACAGACTACCCACGCTTGCGCACACACACACACACACACATACAGAGAGAGAGAGAGAGAGAGAGAGAGAGAGAGAGAAATTTGAATTTTTAGAAAAGGAGGACAGTGAAATTTGAGATATGAGAGTTATATATTCACAAAATAATTCATAAAACTACATACACAGAAACAAATTACTGCCTGGTAATATACAAATGAAAGAGTGGGAAGGGTTGGGAAGGTAGCTCATTTGGTAAAGTAATTGCCTAGCACGCATACAAACTGGGCACTAGGCTTGGTGGCATGTGGCTGCAATCCCAGCACTTAGATGAAGGAAGCAGGAGGATCAGGAATTGGAGGCCAGCCTGGACTACATAGTAAGACTGGGTCTCAAAAACAAAACAAAACAAACATTAAGTATTGAGTCTGGAGGGTGGGAACAGGTTCTCACCTGTCTTGTGTTACTGAAGGTGCCTCAGACACCACATGTTCAGTGGAAGCCCCCAGGGGTCTTGAAAAACCTTTGGCGCCTGGCAACCATCCTCAGACATACTATTGTAGTTAGTCTGAGGTGCCGTGTGGGTACCACACGTTCCCAGATTGATTGAACACGCGGCACAATTTGAGCCCTCGGGAATGAGCAAGTGGTGGGTGAACAACTGTTTCTGGGAGCCAAAAGCCAGCGGCAGCCAGCTCTGCTCTGACCTCACAGCTATCAGGCCAGATCAGTCCTTGGCAAAGTAAACAGCTACAGTCCTTCCCACAGTTCACAGAGCCAGACAAACAAACCAGAACGTTCTCTCCCATTCCTTAAGGGCCACTGCTCTCTCCGTAAACATGCGGTTGGTGAGCCATTGGCAGCTCTGATGGGGGATGCTCCGCACGTGGGACCTCCTCCCTTTGCCCCATACTCTCTTGCCGTTTCCAAGTGTCACTAAGGGAGTGACTAAGGAGGAAGCATATCACTTAATAAAAAAGCCTGCTAGGAGGTGGCAGGCTCCCGGGCCTCCCCCACCCCCAGGACATTTGTGTTTTCAAAGACTCCACCGCTGCTCTGAGGCACAAGTCACTATTAAGGAATTCTAGGGAGCTCACTCCTATAGTACCAGCAATCAGAAAGCCGAGGGAGAGGATTTCTTCACGTTGTTGTTGTTGTTGTCGTCTTGTTTGTTTTTTTGAGAGTATTTCTCTGTGTAGCTCCCACTGTCCTGGACCTCACTCTGTAGACCAGGCTGGCCTCAAACTCAGAGATTTGCCTGCCTCTGCCTCTGCCCCTGCCCCTCTGCCCCTGCCTCTCTACCCCTGTCCCTCTGCCCATGCCCATGCCCATGCCCAGCACTGGGACTAAAGACCCGCACCACCACAGGTTGGCATACCTACTTATGATCCCAACCAGAAACTAGATATGTGTTTCCCCACAGGGGCATCCAGGACGTTTGGACTGAGGTAATGTGTTGTTCTGGTCCATCCCTCCCTCCAAGTGCTAAATCCCTGTAGTAGTTAGTAACCAAGAGGCAGGATTCCAAAACTAACCTCATCTGAAAACTGCTGTGATAAGTATTTTGTTTTCTTTTTAGTCTTTTGTTGTTGTTATGTTTTGGTTGGGAGAGGAATGAATATTCTATTTTTTTCCTGTGAGCCTTTTCACCATAGTAGTAGCCTGTGTCTCTTTCTTTTCTCCCCCCACAGTGAATGCCCCATAGAACAGTGTACAACTTTACTCCACCGGGAGCTGAGTGTGCCTGAGAGCACCCAGAATCCTCCTCTCACGGCATCCTCCACCTGGGGCTCAGCTGGCATGAACCGCAGGGATGCTGAATCTTTTGGTTTTTGTTCTTGGTTTGTAGGAGAGAAGGAACGTGTGCACGTGTACGTGTGCATGCGTGCGTGCGTGCGTGTGTGCGTGCATGTGTGTGTGTGTGTGTGTGTATGTGTGTGTGTGCTTTGTTTCTAGTATTGGGTCAAATTTACAGAGTCTTGTGCATGTGTAGCGAGTGCTCTGCCCCTAAGCTGCACCCCTGACCTCTCAAGTCTTCATGAACTGGAATAATACAGATAAGAGGTTTTATATGGTAGAGTTACGTCCAACAACCACGTAAGCACAAGAGTTTTCTGTCTCTCATGTAATCCTAAAAACATAAGCAGAGGAGCGTGGGCAGGGGGAACGGTGGGAGTTAGTAATGCCTTCAACCAAGAGGAAAAGAACGTGATACCAAAAATGTGGCAAACGTATTTCCCAAGTATTGCAAAATAAAACCTCCCCCAAGCTTGATGATCTGACTTCAGTCCCCAAAACACACACGGTAGAAGACCAACTATTACAAATTGTCTTCTGACATCTGCCTGCTTACATATATCCACACAGACACACAGACAAACAGAAAGACAGACAGATGGATAGACAGAGGTTAAAAAGGTAAAACTCTTTTTACTTTACATTCTTTCTTTCTCTCTTTCTTCCCTTTTGGACAGGGTTTCTCTGTGTATCCCGGCACTTACTATATAGACCAGGCTGGACTTGAACTCACAGAGATCCACCAGCCTCTGCCTCCCCAGGGCTTAAATTAAAGGCCTGAAATACCACAGCCAGTACCTTCTTTGGGGAAAATTTATTTTATTTTAGTTTTGAAAGTCATATTTTTACATGCGTGAACTGTATTTTTGAAAGTCATATTTTTTTCTTTTTCTTTTTTTTTGGAGGGGTTGAATTTGGTTTTTTCAAGACAGGGTTTCTCTGTATAGCCCTGGCTGTCCTGGAACTCACTCTGTAGACCAGGCTGGCCTCGAACTCAGAAATCCACCTGCCTTTCCCTCCCAGAGTGCTGGAATTATAGGCATGTGCCACCACCGCCAGACGAAAGTCATATTTTTTTTTAATGTGTGTGAACCTGTATGCATGTGCACCAGATGTCAGGGAAACTGGAAACTGGAGGTACCAACAGTTGTGAGCCACCATGTGGGTTCCACGCTGGGAAACCAACCCAGGTTCTCTGTAAGAGCAGAAAGTGCACTTAACTGACAAGCCATCTTTCCAGATCCTTATTTCTTAAGTTATTTGAACTATGGGTGTGAGGCGTGTGCACATGCGTGGAGATGCCCACAGCAGCCAGAAGAGAGCATCAGAGCTGGTTACAGCCCCTGTGAGCTGCCTGACACGGCTCCTGAGAACCAAGCTCCGCTTCTCTGCATACAGGCTCTTAAGCGCTGAGCCATCTCTGCAGCCCCTTAAAAAACAAACAAAGAAACAAAACCAGGAACCTTATGACCCAGGCTGGCTTTAAATCTGATGCATAGCCAAGGATGACCCTGAACTGCCATCCTTCTGCCTCTGCCTCCGCAGTAACGGGATTGTAGCCATGCACCGCTATGCCTAGTTTATATGGTACTGAGGCTTGAACCCAGGGCCTCATGCAAGCTAGACAAGCTCTTACCAGCTAAGCTACATTCCCAGCCCATGAAGGACCGTTTAAGGGTCTGCTCTATCTTGGGGAATCTTAACCAATCATTCTGGGCTGGAGAGATGGCTCAGTGGTTAAGAGCACTGACTGTTCTTCCACAGGTCCCGAGTTCAAATCCCAGCAACCACATGGTGGCTCACGACTATTTGTAATGAGACCTGACGCCCTTTTCTGGTGTGTCTGAAGACAACTACAGTGTACTTACATATAAAAATGAATAAATCTTTAAAGAACAAAACAAAAAAAACCAATCATTCTTCAAGTATCTTACATGTTTAACTAATCTCCAAGCTTGCTGGGTTTGGGTGTTTGGTTTTTAAAGTAATAGTGCAGTGAGTGTATCCTTCATGCATATAACTCTGCTTTGGTTTTAACTATTCAGATAGTTCTCAGCGATGGGATTATTGAGTCAGTGGGTGTGGGTATCTTTCTGGCTCTTGACATGAAGTTCATGATACTTTCCAAGAAGTGCTGAATAATTTGTGAGGTTTCCCGGCAGTTTGCGAATGCACCTATCTCACTCCCATTTCCACCTTTTAGCTGGGTGTGGTCATGCACACCCATGAATGGTTTTCTGCACCGACGTAATAAACTGATTCAAGCCAAATTAAAAGTATAAAAGCAAATTTATTTGGGAACAGCTCTGGGCAAGTTTACCAATCTCAGAGAATGAGGCCACGAGGCCAGAGAAGTTGCCATGCAGACAGGGAGACAGAGAGAGACAGAGAGACAGGGAGATGGAGAAACAGAGAGAGAGAGAGAGAGAGAGGGAGGGAGAGAGAGAGAGAGAGAGATGGAAAAACAGAGAGGGGGAGAGAGAGAGATGGACAGACAGAGAGAGAGAGACAGAGCGACAGGGAGATGGAGAAACAGAGAGAGGGAGAGAGAGATGACAGACACAGAGAGAGAGGCAGAGAGACAGGGAGATGGAGAAACAGGGGGGAGAGAGAGAGACGGACAGACAGAGAGAGAGGCAGAGAGAGGGAGAGAGAGAGAGACAGAGAGACAGAGAGATGGAGAGAGAAAGAGAGACAGAGAGAGAGACACGAACAGACAGAGAGAGGCAGAGAGAGATGGACAGACAGACAGAGAGCACTCTGGGGTAGCTGGGGGCCCTTTTTCAGCAGCACACACCTGGTGAACCTGGTGGCAGCAGAGGTGACAGAAGCTAGGCGGAGGCAAGAAGCGGAAGGGCACTTACGGGAGGCCAGACCCAGGCTACATAGTAAGACTCTTGTCTTAAAAGTGTTTCAGGGCAGGCAAAATGCCTCATTGGGTACAGATATTTACTGCCAAACCTGGTGACCTGATTCTGATCGCCAGACCTACATAGTAGAAGAGATCAATTTCCAAAAACTGTCCTCTGAGGCCTGGCCTGGTGGGCCTCTTCATCGCAGCACTCGGGATGCAGAGGCAGGTAGATCTCTGTGAACTGGAAGCCAGCCTGTCTTCATGGTGAATTCCAGGACAGCCAGGACTACAAAGAGAGACCCTGTCTCAACAACAACAATAATGACAACAAAATTTAAAAGTTGTCCAGCTGTCCTCTGACCTCTACTACATACTATGCACATACACACACACACACACACACACACACACATACACACACACACACACAGAATTTCTAAAGAGTGTTTTGGGGCCCAGCTGTGGTGGTGCAGGATTTAAATCCCAGCAATCTGGAAGTGCATAATCCTAGCATTCCAGAGTCTGAGGCAAAACGGACTCAAATTCAAGACCAACCAGGCTTCGTACACAAAAGCCCTGTCACAAAAGCAAAATAACAACAAATGCAGATTTTTCAGCCTCCCAGAGATCTATGAGTCTCATTTCAATAAAATTTCAATCCCCAAGCCACACAACCGAACCTTGTGGGGACTCGGAAAGGGCTTCTGTGGTCACCCTGTTTCCATCTTAATCCAAGTAAAAAGGAAACTCATTAGGAAAGGGCTCTTTCTGCTCCCCAGAGGAACCGGTTATACAGCCTGGAAATCCAGTTTTCTATCTTCCTCCAAAGCATTAGCATAAAAGCACTGGGGAGTGGAGAGAGAGGCAGCAAGCCCTCCTGCTCTGAAGAGAACTCACCCTCCAGAGAAGGGGGGGCTGCAGTGGGCAGCGTGGCAGGTGGTGTTTATCTACAATCATGGGCTATTCACCAAACCCCAAACCGGCCCCTTAGATGCAAATTGTTCATCAGCGCCTTCATTTAGCCATTCATCCCGGGAACTGATGGCAGCCACTTAGGATGCCTCCCTGCTTGGCAAATCAAACTCCAAGAGAGCTGGTACAGCATGGAGGTCACACAAAGACAGTTCCCCCACCTCACCCCACCCCAACCCCCCACTCCCTGGCTGGGGAAGGACATCAGCAGCCTCGCCTCTGAAGGAACTGTGGAACTGTCTTTGCTAGAGTAAAATCAGACATTTTTATATAGTCTCTGTCGATTGGAGATAGGAGAGAGGTTTGTAACTTCAGACTTAGGGCATTCAACAATTCTCACTACTGCTAATTCATTTGTGAGTAGGAACCCGGGATCTCCGGCCAGATCCAGTACGCCAGCAGGCAGGGCGCGCTTCGAAGAGGCATTTGTTTTTCTAACTGTCCTTAACACAGTTTCCCACTGTGGAAAAGCCAACACCCAGGAGACAAAGGACCAGAAAAGCCATCCTGTATTTCTGTGTCATGCCCAGTCATGCATGACCTGAAAACACTAATTCTGAGGTAGCAAAAGCCATTAAGTAAAAAACACTATGGGATTAGTGTTATGATTATAAAAAGATAAAGCGGTATTAAATATGTTCTTTGGGGGGTGTGGTGAGATGTGGGGCAAGGGGGTGTCTCAGTGGGCCCTTGCCAAGGCGTTCCTTCCCCCTGAGGGACCAGCCACACGATAGTATAGCATAGAATGGAGTTTATTCAGGGCGTGGGAAGGGGAGTTAGAGTAGTAGAGGCAGAGAAAGACAGAGAGGAAGAGGGTAGAGAAGTAGAGGCCAGCCATGACCATGTGGAGAGAGGGGGCCAAGGAATGGGGAGAGAGGGGGAGCAAGGGGGCAAGAGGTAAGAGAGGAGAGGAAGAGAAAGAGGAGGGGGCAAGCAGCCCCTCTTATAGTGGGCCTGGCCTACCTGGCTCTTGCCAGGTAACTGTGGGGCAGAGCCTAGACAGAATCCTAACAATTAATATAAGATTGTTTAATACAGTACACGATTGCTTATTATAATCAGTGTATGTTCCCGTGCGTACTCTTGGGTGTGTATCATAGTGAGGAGAGAGGACGTGTAACAGTGGTCGGACAGTAACTGCGGAACTGGCTTTCTCCTTCCGTTTGTACAGGAGCCCTATACCTGGGATTGCCACACTTTTACCTCCTGAGGGCTACTCACGGTCAAGATTATGAATGAGGCTGGGGAGCTCAGTGTGTTCAGTGCTTGCCCTGCGAGTCCTGGGATGGGTGCGTGCCTTTAATCCCAGCACTCAGGAGGCAGCATCCCAGTGCGCCCATACTGGGCAGGTCTGACAGCCTATTTATAATCCCAGCGCTCTGAGGCAGGAACAAGGGAACCACGGGACAAGTTAGCCAGCAAGAGTAAGCAAATCGACAAGGTCTAGATGAGTGGCAGATACTGCCTTCGTATGCAGGATGGAGTGCCTGAGGCACGGCTGCAAGGTTAAGAACACTGGCTGCTCTTGCAGAGGAACTGGACTCGATTCCCAGCACCTGCAGAGCAGTTGCTCGCAACTGTTTGTGACTCCGGCTCTAAGGAATGCCTCGATACCCTCTGACATGTGGACACCAGCATGCACATGAATGCACATGGTAAACATGTATACATGCAAATAAAACTTAAAAGTATATACATATACATGTAAAGCATATGTATTATGTGTGCATATATGTTTATATATGTATATATATGAAGATATAAAATGGAGAGCAGTTAAGAGACACATGTGCACACACATATGTGCACACATACATATGCTTGCAGCCACACACACATCTACAGAGTAAATTAAATTATAAAAACATCTACTTAAAAATGGTGTACCCCGGGGGCTGGAGAGATGGCTCAGCGGGTAAGAACACTAACTGCTCTTCCGAAGGTCCTGAGTTCAAATCCCAGCAACCACATGGTGGCTCACAACCATCCGTAATGAAATTAGATGCCCTCTTCTGGTGTGTCTGAAGACAGCTACAGTGTACTTACATATAACAATAAATAAATAAATCTTTAAAAAAAAATGGTGTACCCCTTTAGCTCCAGAGGCAGGCAGATTTCTAAATTCAAGGCCAGTCTAGTCTACATAGCCAGTATCAGGACAGCCAAAGCTACATAGTGAGATTACATCTCAACAACAACAACAAAATCAAAATCCATCAAATTAAACCAGAGAAAGAGGCACTCTACCATCTACAATTGCAGCACTCAGGAAGCTGACACTGGATTGCTATGGACTGAAAGCCAGCCTGAGTTCTGGACCAGCCTGGAGAATAGTGCAAAACCCTATCGACAAATCCAGAAGGTAGGCCAGGCTTGGTGGTGCACGCCTTTAATCCCAGCACTCAGGAGGCAGAGGCAGGCAGATCTCTGTGAGCCAGAGACCAGCCTGGTCTACAGAGTAAGTTCCAGGACAGCCAGGGCTACACAAGAAACCCTGTCTTGAAAAACAAACAAAGGAACAAAAGAGTTTGCTCAGTCACTAAACACTCAGGCTGCTTTTCCAGAAGACCGGGGTTCGAATCCTAGCACCCAGATGGTGACTCACATCCACCTGTGACTCCACTCTCAAAGGATCAAACCTTTTCTTTTGGATTCTGGGGGCAATGCAAACACTGCATGAATACACATAAAATAACAACAAATAACATATCAAAAACATTCAATCGGGGTTGGTGAGATGACTCAGCAGTTAAGAACACCTACTGCAGTGGGGCAGTGGTGGCACACACCTTTAATCCCAGCACTTGGGAGACAGAGGCAAGCGGATTTCTGAGTTTGAGGTCAGCCTGGTCTACAGAGTGAGTTCCAGGACAGACAGGGCTATACAGAGAAACCCTGTCTTGAGGAGGAGGAGGAGGAGGAGGAGGAGGAGGAGGAGGAGGAGGAGGAGGAGGAGGAGGAGGAAGAAGAGGAAGAGGAGGAAGAGGAGGAAGAGGAGGAAGAGGAGGAAGAGGAGGAGAAAGAAAGAAAGAAAGAAAGAAAGAAAGAAAGAAAGAAAGAAAGAAAGAAAGAAAGAAAGAAAGAAAGAAAGAAAGAAAGAAAGAAAGAAAGAAAGAAAGAAAACACTGACTGCTCTTCCGGAGGTCATGAGTTCAAATCCCAGCAACCACATGGTGGCTCACAACCATTGTAACAAGGGAAAAAAAAGAATCTATAGGCTGGAACAGGGGCTGGAGCAAGAGAAAGAAAGGAAGGGAAAAGGGGGGAAAAATTCAGTCAGAAGGAAAAAAACCCAATAAAATAAACTTAGAATTAGAGGTTCAATTCCCAGCACCCATTCAGCAGCTCACAAGTGTCTGTAACTCCAGTCCTAGGGGATCTATTGTTCTCTAAAGACACAGACCTACACTCAGGCAAAACACTGAGACACATAAACTAGATGATGATGATGATGATGATGATGATGATGATGATGATGATAAATACTTTTAAAAAAGAAAAGCCACGGATCTGGTTCTGGCTTTACTGAGGTCCCTTGAAAGATGAGGGCATGTTTCAGGCTACAGTGAGCAACATGGAGGAGCGTCCTGGGGGTGGGGAGGATGATGTAACAGCTGGCTCTCTTTACAGTCGTGTATAGCCTCTGTGACAGTTTACACACCATGCCATCTTTCGGATTCCCCTCCACCCACTCTTCTCCCAGGGCTAGTCCTTGAGTCTTTTCCCTCTCCCAAGCCCACTCTTGCTTTGCAAAGTCCCCTTCTCCTAAGAAACCACCTTCCCTTTTCTCAGAGAGGAGCCACGTCGGCACGGACACCTCCACGGGGAAGGGAAGAAGTTTCTTCCCATTTCTTTTCTGGTTTTGCCTCAAAACTAAAGAGAAACATTGATCCTAGGATAGCCGAGGCAGCATCAGCCCATCCTTTAGACCAAGCACTCCAGAGTGTTGTCATGGTCTGGGTCCTGGACATGAGAACGCCCCTCAGCCAAGGCTGACAATATTAACACCGCACAGTGTTTCACTATATTTCATTTATTTATTTGGGGAAGGGGTGTCATTGTATATATGTGGTGGTCAGAAGACAACTTGTATAAGTCAGTCTTTCCATCCTTCCACCATGTGAGTCCTAGACACGGAACCCAGTTCATTCATTAGGCCTAACAGCCAGTGCCTTTAACTGCTGAGTCATCTCCTTGGCCTCTGCACAGTACCTCACTATTGTTACAGTACACAGTCCACGTGCTATTCAATCAACTTTCCCAACCACACACGGGTCCCAAACAATGCTTTTAAGACTGCAGAGACACAGGGTTGGAGAGATGGCTCAGTGGTTAAGAGCACTGACTTAGATCCTGAGTTCAAATCCCAGCAACCACATGGTGGCTCACAACCATCCGTAATGAGATCTGACCCCCTCTTCTGAAGTCTCTGAAGACAGCTACAGTGAACTTAATATAATAAATAAATAAATCTTTAAAAAAAAAAAGATTGCAGAGATAGCCGGGGGTGGGGGTGGGGGGTGGGGTGGCGCATGCCTTTAATCCCAGCACTTTGGAGGCAGAGGCAGGTGGATTTATGAGTTTGAGGCCAGTCTGGTCTACAGAGTGAGTTCCAGGACAGCCGGGGCTACACAGAGAAGCCCTGTCTCGAAAAAACATAATAATAATAACAATAATAATAATAACAATAACAATAATAATATCTCAGAGACGCTCGGGCCTCTAAATCATAATAGTCCAGGACTGGAGATTATAGTTTAGTTGGCCGAAAGCTAGCCTAGTGTATGTGAGGCCCTGGGTTCAATGCCAGCAGTGTTGAAAAATAAAATCAACAAGACATACATTTGGATCTAGTGTGGTGGCACACACCTAGAATCCCAGCACTTGGGAGGCCAATGAAGACGGATCAGGAGTTCAAAATCACCCTTGGCTGCACAGTAAATTCGAGCCAGCCTGCAAGACATGAGGAGGCTCTGTCTCAGAAAAAATAACACAAGCAAAACTAAATAAGTAATAATAATAATCTTCCCGTTGTTGTTGTTGTTGAGGCAGGCTGTTGCTATTATAGCCCAGGCTGGCCTCAAACTCAGTATCACAGGTGCTGAAATCACAGAGGTGTGTACTTCCACGCCCCACTGGGAATGGTATTTCCTAAAACTCCAGGGTTTATCTCAACAAGTAGTCAAGGTTAAGACCCACTGAACTGAAGGAATTTGGTAGTGATAGAGGGTGGACTGGAGAGGCCCTGGAATGTTCCAGCAGGAGACGGGATCTGAGCCACATCTCAATACGCAGGAAGCATGAAGGAATCTGAGCAAGAAAAACAGCTTATGCACACACTCACAAAAAAACTAATAAAATAGAAATCGGCTGGAAGTACCCCCAACATCAAAGAAGGGATTCTCACAGACACGAAGAGTCACAGGAAAGCCTGCTCCAGCCATTACTTTGAGATTTGCAGGAAGATACATTCGGGAATAGATAACAGGTGCTTAAAGAAAGGTTGGCGCCAAAGCCAGATTAGCAAAGGTCTATCATACAGATCATTAAAGGTTTTCTCAGTAAGCAGAGTGCCTCATTCCTGATCTCAGCACTTGGGAAGTGGAGGCAGGAGAAAGAATTCGAGGTCATCCTTCTTTTTTAAAAAAGTGCCTTAGCAGGTAATGGCGCTTCCTGCCACACTGAGGACCGGGGTTGGATCCCCGTGCCAATGTGATGGGAGGAAAGAACCAGCTTCCGTCCGTCCGTCACTGACCTGACTTCTTCCATCTGTGGCTGCAGCCCGGCGCACAACTTTAACCCCAGCACTCAGGAAGCAGAGACAGGTGAATCTCTGAATGTGAGACCAGCCTGGTCTACAGGATGAGTTTAGGACAGCCAGGGCTACACAGAGAAACCCTGTCTTGAAAAAACCAAATCCAAAAAAAAAAACCAAAAAAACAACCAAACAGATAACAATGAGACAAGTGCGTAACACACAACAGAATACCCAGGATGCCTAGAAACAAGCAACTCTGAGAATAAGAGGCTGGTTGTAGTGGCTCACACCCTGCAAGCCTAACCCATGGGAAATGGAGATAGGAGGTTCAGGAGTTCAAGGCCAGCCTCAGCTCTGTATTGAGGTTGAGGCCAGTTTGGGCTACATGAAACTGCTTCAGGAAAAAAAAAATTTTTTTTCTTTTGAAAAAAGAGGATGTTTGGATGGGTTTTTTCCATTTGGTTTGATTTTTGTTGTTATTTATTTGTTGTGTGATGGTTTGAATAAGAATGGCCCGCGTGTTTGAATACTTGGTCCCCAGTTGGTGGAACTGTTTGGGAAGGTTTAGGAGGTGTTGTCTTGTTGGAGGAGGTGTGTCTCTAGGGGTAAGCCAAGGGTTTCAAAAGCATTATGTCACCCACAGTGTGCTCTTTGCCTCCCACTTGTGGATCAGATGTGAGCGCACAGCTGTTCCTGCTGATGGTCATGCGTTTGCTCTCCCACCATGGCCTCTAGCCCCTGAGACCATCAACCCAAGTGTCTTAGTTAGGGTTTGCCCTGCTGTGAAGAGACACCATGGCCAAGGCAACTCTTATAAAGGACAGCATTTAGTTGGGGCTGGCTTACAGGTTCAGAGATTCAGTTCATTATCATGAAGGAGGGAGCATGGCAGTGTCTAGGCAGGCATGGCGCTGGAGGAGCTGAGAGGTCTACAACTTCATCCGAAGGAAGCCAGGAGTCAACTGACTTCCAGGCAGCTAGGACGAGGGTTTTAAATCCCATGCCCACAGTGACATACCAACAAGGCCACACCTCTTAATACTGCCACTCCCTGGGCCAAGCATACACAAACCACCACACCAGCTCAATGCCTTCTTCTGTAAGTTGCCTTGGTCATGGTGGGTTTTGGTGGTGGTGGTGATAGGATTTTTGTTGTTGTTTTGTCTTGTTTTTGTTTTGTTTTGTTTTGTTTTTGAGACAGGGTCTCTCTACTTTATAACTCTAGCTATCCTAAAAGTCATTATGTAGATCAGGCTGGTCTGATTCACCTGCTTCTGCTTCCCAAGTGCTGGAATTATAGGCATTAGCGGCACACCCAGCAACACATGAGATCTTGCTTTAGGCTTTAGACATTCAGGTGGAGGTGTCTGTGAAGCCACAGGGCAAGGAGTCTTAATTAAACACTTTATTCAGGGTTTGAAGGTGATGTCACTGGCGACATCAAAATGTCCCCAACTCTGTCAGGAATGCTGTTAGCTGTTGGTAACTCCATAACATCCTAAAATTGAGACCAGACAGTTCATTCCAGGATCCTTTTCTCATAGGCTTAACTGTATCAGAGCTCCGGGGCAGCCTCATGGGGCTGCTTCTCTAGACAGCTCAGCCTCAAATCTTTCTGAAACCATGAAGGGCAGCTTCTCACATACTTTTCTCTAAAACTCCCGCCCCCAGCTTACATGTCCACCATTGGCAAGCACAATGCTATATTTCCACCATAAAAGCTAGACAGAGATAAATCGTTAACATGATTGTTTACACCAGTCATAACTCATCTGTTGGCAAAAAGAGAGATTGCCTTCCCTTAACAAGAAGAGAATGAGCCTGGCATGATGGCACAAGTCTTTATTCCCAGGCCTCAGGAAGGAGGGGCTGACTGGTCTCTATAAGTTCGAGGCCAACCTGGTCCACACAGTGAGTACCAGGCAGCCAAGGCTACACATAGTTAGCGAGACATGTGTGAATCTCACAAAATCAAGAATCAGAAGAAAAAGGAGGAAAAAGTGTGTCTAATGGCAACCACCTGCACCTGGTGCTCCCTGGGGGAGGAAGTGGAGACAGAACTGGGAGAGGAGGAGGAGGGAGGAGGAGGGAGAAGGAAAGGACAGAAGGTAGGAGGGAGGACTTCAGAAAGAGGCCAACCAAAGAGCTTCCAGACTGAAGAAGCAGCTAGCAACTTCAAATCTTACAGGGGTTATCTATAGAAAAAAAAGCAACCAGGAAGAGTCAGCCTATAAAAAGAGTCATTTCCTTGTACCCTCCACAGGGAGGGGATTTTGGTTGCTCATCTGGTAGCAAAATAAAAATATACAGAAATAAATCTTATAAGGAGTGTAAATAGCTGGTGAACAGTAGCTTGGTACGTGTTGCCTGGAACATACAAACATTAATTGGAAAGTGTGTGTGTGTGTGTGTGTGTGTGTGTGTGTGCAGGGTGTGAAGAGGGAAGCTGAGCTTGGAGTCTTCCAGAATCAGCCCATAGCTAGAATGGACCAGAAGCCTCCTCTCCTACATATTCATTGTGAAGTTTCTCACCAGCCACCGAGGGAGCCACTAGACAGAAAAACCCCTCCCATCAGGATCCGTGATTAATCCTCAGCTCCCTTGAGGCTTGATATGAAAAATAGACTAATCATTCTCTCTCACCATCTGGATGATTATGCTCTCCCATCAGCTGGTACAAAATGAAGGGTTGGTGACACTTTGGTGGCAGCCCTGCCCCCATCACATCTGGGCCCTAATCTCTTGAATTAGCCAAATCAAGGGAAGTTTGGAACTGTATTGTGAGCTGTGTGATGGAATAAATACCCCCCCTGCTCCCCGCCGCTGCCGCTGCCAGGCTGCACTCCAAGTCTCCCGCCCCCGCCTCTGCTGAAGCGGGCCAGACGGGCTCTACACATGCTCTGGGAGACCCAAGGGTAGATACATTAAGGCCGCAGCAGCAAGATGTCCATCTGCAGTCTACCCTGGGCCTATAAGGCCAGGCCTATCTCAAGTAGGAGTGGGTGAGCTTGGATGTGGGAGGAACAACAATAACGGGACTCTGAAATGTTAGGATCCTTCTGTGTCCCCCATTCCTGGCACTGATTGTACAGGTCTGGAAGCTTGGTACTGGGACCTCTGAAACCTGTGACATCACATAGGCAACAATACGACCTACATACCTGTTGCCAAGACAATGGACACCATATTCCCAGAATCCATTGAGCTCACCTTTACCTGTGACCAAGTCATCATCCCTGTATGTATGTATGTGTGTGTGTGTGTGTGTGTATGTATGTGTGTGTGTGTATATATGTGTGTGTGCATGTGTGTGTATAAGAGGAATGCCCCTCCCTCACTCCCTCTCTCTCTCTCTCTCTCTGTCTCTCCCCCTCTCTCTCTCCTTCTCTCTCTCCCCCCCTTCTCTTTCTGCCACCACCTTTGCCCTTTCCCTTCTCAATAAACCTCACGTGGAACTGTTTGGCCAGGTGTGGTCTTTTGAGGCCCAATGATCCCCCATGGAACCCTCTGGAACTGTTTGATAGATCACTCACAGATGAAAGGCAAGGACCACATGTTGCCTTCCAACATCTTTTTAGGCCAAGTACTCAAAAGCAGGGCACAAAGTGGGACTTGGAAAGTGTTAGCCACGTGAGTGAATGAGTGAGTGAATGAATGAATGAATGATAAAAGGTAGAGTGCCAGGAACACATTCCAGCCAGAAAACATTCCACTTCTTTCTTTAAAAAAAAAATAAAACCCTTATTACACATGTGTGTGTGGGTGTTTTGCTTACAAGTGTACAAGTATACCTCATGCCTGGAACCTGGTGTATGGTGCCTATGGGGACCACAGAGGCACGAAGAGGGTGTCAGTTCTCCTGGAACTGAAGTTACAGCTGAACTCCTTATGAAATTCCTGTGGATGTTGTGAATCAAACCCAGGACCTTTTTCTTTTTTAAAGATGTACTTATTTATTTATTTTATGTATATGTGTACACTGTCGCTGTCTTCAGACACACCAGAAGAAGGCATCGGATCCCATTACAGATGGTTGTGAGCCACCATGTGAATTGCTGGGCATTGAACTCAGGACCTCTGGAAGAGCAGTCGGTGCTCTTTGCCACTGAGCCATCTCTGCAGCCCCTATGGAATTTCTTCAGGAGCACCATATGTTCATCCTAAGCAGACACTGTGTCTCTTCAGACCAGAAGGTGCCTTGTTAGACCTCTTTTCCTGCCCCCTTTCAGTGTGTTTGCTTGTTTGCCAGACAGTGTCTCCCCATGTAGCCTTGGTCGGCCAGGAACTCACTTTGTAGACCAAGCTGGCCTCAAACTCACAGAGAAATCTGCCTGTCTCTACTTCTGAGTGTTGGGATCAGAGGTGTGTGCCACCCACCTCTAGCATGGAAAGCACCTTCTGAGCTGTAAAGGTTACACAGGAGGCAGAGCTGCGAATGCATGTGGCTAGTCAGGGCCTGCTCAGACAGACTGGTAAGAAAGCCAGTCTCCTGCCGGCTGCATCGGCCCAGGGTCTGTGCTCTTCAGGCAAGTAGAGAGGCTGCTTCACAGCATACTCTCTGTGGGCGCCTGGAAGAGGGTAACACAGTGACTCAGCCCCGTTAGTGGTGGCTGGGGGGGGGGTGTCTCCCAGAGACACAGCTTGGCACACTAAGCCCTTTATTTGAGGTTCATCTTGATGGGCAGAGAATCCCTGTAGGCAGGGTGGTGACTAAGGCTGGCTGGTGTGTCACGAATCCTGCTGGCCTCCTCTCTGCACCAGTGTCCCTGGAGGAACTATGAGAATGTGTCCTTTCCTGCTTGCTCTGCAGATGAGGGCTGGGGGGCTGAGGAAGCCGGGACTTCCCTGCAAAGGAGCAGATGGCTACCCACCCACACGAGCACCCATGTACCCAGCCAGGCTCCTGCCAGAGAAAGGGCATTTCATAGTCACCACTTAAAGCCAGGCATGGTGGCACAAACCTGTGATACCAG
The DNA here is from genome assembly GCF_947179515.1 of Apodemus sylvaticus. Classification (NCBI taxonomy): domain Eukaryota; kingdom Metazoa; phylum Chordata; class Mammalia; order Rodentia; family Muridae; genus Apodemus; species Apodemus sylvaticus. The sequence goes on from NC_067481.1 coordinate 21,288,198, forward strand.
TACTCAGAAGGCTGAAGTGAGGGGTGGGAGGTAGTCTAACTAAATAATGAAAACTAACTAACCCACCCCACCCCATCTTGGCTCTCCAATGCTCCAGAGGAGGATTCAGCCCCCAGAGTGTATCCCCGCTACCCCTCCCAACATATCTCTAAAACAGCTAAATTTTCTTTCTCCCTCAAAAGGTTCCCCAAAGCAGCCTTCCACCCACATGGAGGCTCCCCCACACCCTCCTGCCTCCCTGCAGACAGCCCACTGCTGCCTCCCTCCCACTCAGCCCTCTGCTCTCTGAGCTCTGAACACCCAAAAAGGAAAAAAGGATTTGTGCTGAGGGAAGACAGAGCAGGGGAGGAAGGGAAGGGCTGCCTGCCAGCTGACGTCCCGCAGGATAAGCTGCCTGCGTCGGTGCCAAGGGTGTAGCTCCGGTGAATTCTGGGAGATGAAGGAAAAGGGAGAGAGAAAAATGCTCCTGTTGGCACGGCACATCCCAAGTCCTGTAATCAACAGTTCTGAAGAGGCTTCCCCCAAGGGAGGATGAATCGAAGGACGATAGAGAACTCAGGAGATTAGATATTCATTCAACAAGCATTTAACCCACTCTGTGCCAGGCAACACACACAGAGCAAAGAATGCAAAGAGGAAACAGCATACTTGCCCCCAGAAAACTCACATTTGAGTGGGAGAGACACGAGCAGAAAGGATAATGTAACTTAGAGACGGCACTGGGCACGGTCGAAGTCGGGGACCGAGAGGTGATCAGAAAGCCTTTCCTGGAAGGAACTGAATTGGTGAAATGGAGAAAAAGCCCAGACTGGCCTTGGAACTTGGAATAATCCCCCTGCCTCATTTTCTCAAGTGCCAAAATACAAGTGTGTACCATCAAACCTGGCCCATGGATTTCTAAAATATTTTTAAATTAAAATGTAATTATGAGCTGGACAGTGGTGGTGCATGCCTTTAATCCCAGCACTTGGAAGGCAGAGACAGGTGGATTTCTGAGTCCGAGGCCAGCCTGGTCTACAGAGTGAGTTCCAGGACAGCCAGGGCTACACAGAAAAACCCTGTCTCAGAAAACAAAAAAAAAAAAAAAAAGTAATTATGCAGGGTGGTGATGTCAAACAACTTTAATCCCAGCACCCAGAAGGCAGAGGTAGGAAGAGTTGGAGGCCAGCCTGGTCTACATAGCCAGTACCAGGACAGCTAGCGCTACACAAAGAAACCCTGTCTCAGAAAAAAACAAATAAACACACAAAGAAACAATTAATTATCATGTAATTACGCTCAGTTCCCCCTCCCTTCCACCTTTCTTGAGTACCTCTCTCACTCCCCCCTCAAAGTGATGGCCTCTCTTTCTTTGGTTATTATATGCTTATCCCTAGAATTATATGCATATAAACACCAAAAACAGATTTGCATATATGTACATGCATGTTTGTCTTTTAAAAACAAAAATTCTGGGCTGGAGATATGATTTGTTGGTTAGAAGAGCTGGTTACTCTTCCGAGAGGACCTAGGTTCAATTCCCTGCACACACATTACCAGCCAAGGATCTGGACTGGGTTCATTTCTCTGCTAGTCAAAGAATTAAAAGTCAGAGGGGAAAATCTCCTATAAAGCAGGTGAGAGGAAGCAGGGAAAATCTCAGATATGGCCATAGACTCAACAGATGAAAACTCCTTTTATTAAAGGTAAAAAAGCAAAAGTATACCACGACAGACAGACACACAGACAGCAAGGCTCAGTGAGGGCGGGGGAGGACTCTGGAAGCCGAGACTAAGTCTGGCATCTTCTACAGGGTTGGGTTGTTGTCGATATTTTGTTGTGTTTCGTTTTGTTTTAGAGACAGGGTTTCTCTGTGTAACCCTGGCTGTCCTAGAACTTCCTCTGTAGACCAGGCTGGCCTTGAACTCACAGAGATCCTCCTGCCTCTGCCTCCTGAACGCTGGGAGTAAAGGTGTGTGCCACCACTGCCCAGCTTGGGTTTTGTTCTGGTGTCTTTTGTTTTTGTAAGGGTCTTTGGTGGGCCTCAGTCTCAAGCTGTCTGGCCTTTGTCTCAGAAGGATGAGGATAAAGTGATAAGTTTGTCATCAATCAAAGGCCCCTTTCCCTACCTATCTGCCTATCAGGGACCTACCTCCCAGTCCTCCCACTCGTTAGGAGCCTTTCCAGCCCCTGTAGCTTCATTCCAGAACACCTCATGCTTTCTATTGTCCTAAGAGGGCTCTGGAATTCATAGGCACAGACTCACATAAGCAAGCAGCGAAAGAGCCCCGGATGCTGATGTTTCTTGAGTAGGTCAGCTGGGTTGGTTACACAGAATGGGGATGCCTCCCTGGGGTAGGGGGGGGGGGCGCAACTATTAGGGGAGGGGACCAAAAACAACAGCAGCAATGAACCACAACCAAGCATGGTAGTGCATGCCTATACTTCCAGCTACTTCTGAAGCAAGAAGATTGTGAGTTCAAGACCAGCCTGGGTAGCAGAGAATTTATGCCAGTTCAAGTTGTAATGAAGTAATGTGCGCGCGCCACACACACACACACACACACACACCTGGGGCTTTATCAAAAGGTTTTAGGATGTACGTGCCTGGACAGACCCTTATTTTGAAAAGTTTTCCATGGTAACCAACCTGGGGCACAAGATGGGAGATTTAGAAGTGACAGAACTTGGGATGGTACCCTAGAGAAAATTGGGGTGTGTGTGTGGGGGGACCTGAATTCAGAGTTTCACACTAGAAACAGAGGTAGAGATCTTCAGGTCTTCAACAAGTTGGTTTACTAATCACAGTGACCAGTATGGGGGGTGGGGGGAAAGAAGAGGGTGCTGTGCTCTGACACAGATGTTGGGCGGAGAAGGCTGCTATGAATAGAGATCGGAAGCTGGGCACAGGAGCAAGCTTACGGGAAGGCCAGGCAAGACCCACTACTGGTTTCAGGTACCCAAGGACAGCCAGGAACTGAAAATTAGCAAGAATGTAAGGTGTGGGCCTGTCTAGGAGGAGAGAAAGCTTGGGAGTCAGGCTGTAGTTAAAGCCACGGGTGTGGATGAGATCACCCAGGAGGGGAAAAAAGAGGTCACACACCCTGGGCTTCCTTCCCTGGGGCCTGATGGGCAGATATAACACCAGAGAAAGTGCTTAGCCTGACCCTTGTCCGAATAGAGGCTTAAAAAATACTGTTGCTAAACAAAAAGTAGGTGCAGGCCAGGGAGATGGCTCCGTGCATAAAGATCCTTCACTTCACAAGCCTGTCAGGCAACTGATTTCTATCCCTGGAAGCCATGATGGAAGGAGAGAACAGACTCCTAAAACTTCCCCTCTGTCCTCTACCTACATACCGTGGGATGTAGCACGTCTCCACACGCCCACATGTGAATAGAGGCCATGTTTAATCCCAGTACTCAGGAAGCAGAGGCAGAGAGATCTCCATGAGTTTGAGTTTGAGTTTAACTTGGCCAGTCAGGGGTGCACCATAAGACTCTGCCTCAAAAACAAAACAAAACAAAACAAGATACAGAGTCATGAACAGTGTTAAAGGTGTATAACCCTGTTGGGAAGTATGAGAGAGATCCTGGTTCTTCCCATCGCAGACAAGTACATGTACACACACACAGACACACACACACAGACACACACACACACACACACACACACACATACAGAGTGCACAAGTGGAGATCAAAGGATAACTTACAGAAGTCAATTCATGCAGATCCATCTCAGGTTATCAGCCTTGGCTACAAGCATCTTTTCCCACCAGATCTCACCAACCCTCTGTCTTCTTTGGAAACTTTCTACCCCATGGTCCTTTGTTCCTGACCCCTGGGAAGCCCCGCTGAGATGCTTTGCATCATAACTCCTGCCTTTCTGGTCCTGGTGCTCTGATTAGCTGCAAGACACCAAACGCTTAATCTCTCTGTGTGTGTGCCTCCTACTCTCTCCCTTGTCTGATATTTTTAAACAGTTTTATTTGTAGACAGTCTTCGTCACTGCTATCAGCTGTCTGTTTAAAGTATTTTCATCAAATATTGTGTGTGTGTAGTTAAACCACAACTTTCTGCGGAAAGAAGCAAAGGCATGAATTATTCCAGGACGACACTTTTAACTAACTTCTGATTGGCTCCTGCTTTGGCTCTTGAGTCTAAATGAAGGTGTGTTAGTTACTCACAAAGTCAAACAAAAAGCAGTGTTGGGGGATGGAGACATTGGTGCAGAAGGAACACATCCAAATGCAGCCCAGTTGCTCCAGCCCAACTCAGCCTTCATCTTCCTCTCTGTGTATCTATTGCCCTATATACTTTCTAGTCCATCCATCCACCACCCATCCACCTATCCATCCACCACCCATCCACCCATCATCCACCTATTCACCCATCCACTGATCATCCACCCATCCATCCACCATCCATACACCTATCAATTCATCTATCCACCCACCCACCCACCCATTCATCCCCACCCATCCCCCACTCATCCATCCCTCTACTCATCCACCTATCAATTCATCTATCAACCTATCCATCCACCCACCCACTCACCCATCCATCCATTCATCCACCCATCTATCCACCTACCCATCCATCCATCCATCTACCCACCCATCCATCCATCTATCCATCCACCCATCCATCCATATATCCACCTAATCCATTTATCCATCCATCTACCAGCTCTATCCATTATCCAGCTGGCATGATAATAAACTGGTGAGGCAGAGGCAGGTGAATCTCTGAGTTCAAGGCCAGTCTGGTATACATAGCTAGTTCTAGGCCAGCTATTGCTACAGGATGATACCCTGTCTTAAAATAAAAATTTTGACTGGGTCCCTGGTGGTGCAGACCTTTAATCCCAGTACTCAAGAGGCAGGAAACCAGGTCTGGAGAGATGACTCAGCGGTTAAGAGCACTGACTGCTCTTCCAAGGGTCCTGAGTTCAAATCCCAGCAACCACATGGTAGCTCACAACCATCCATAAAGAGATCTGACACCCTCTTCTGGTGCATCTGAAAACAGCTACAGTGCACTTAGATATAATAATATATAGCAAGTGGGGCCGACCAGAGCGAGCAGAGGTCCTGAATTCAAATTCCCAGCAACCACGGCTCACAATCATTAGTACAGCTACAGTGTACTCATACACATAAAATAATAAATAAATAATTTTTTTTAAAAAGAGGCAGGAAACCCTGTCTCAATAAATAAGTAAGTAAATAAATAAATGTTCAAAACATTGTCCATTGCTTGCCCTGTGCCAGGCACTGCCAAGGGACCTGAATATTAGTGGTGGGAATTGGCACCAACCTTCTTCCAGGGTGAATGAGAAAAAAAAAAAAAGACAAAATTTTAAAAGGCTGAGAAGGCTTTGAGTAAGGATCAGAGTGACACTGTGTCTTTAAAAAAAAAAACAAGTAATAATAATAATAATAAAAATCAAGGGGCTGGTTATGGCTCAGTTGGTACAGGGCTTGCCTAGAGCCCCTGGGTTCACTCCCAAGTACTACAGAAAAACAAACATGGTGGCCTAGCCTATAACCCAGCACGGAGGAAGCAGAGACAGAAGGATCAGTAACACAAGTTCATTCTTAGCTACGACCTGTAAAAACAACAAATACACAAGCCACAGCAGCAACAACAGCAACAGCAAAGCCATAGTGACTCTTGTCATTAATTCCAGCCCTTGGGAGGCAGGTTGGGCAGAATCCCCACTGGCTTCTATATAGTGAGTTCTAGGCCATCCAGGAAATCAAATAAATAATGATCCACCATTTTCAGTCTTTCTCTTTCTCTAGTACTTTTTTTCCCCCTAAATTTCTACCTCCAGGTGTAAGTGGAGGTTCAACTAACTAGTCTCAAGAGCTCCTCTTGTTTGGGGGTGGGGAGGCCAGGCGATGGAGAGGGGAACAACATCCAGCCCCCAGATCGCTTGGCAGCTTTAATTGAAGCCTGTCACACCGAGAGAAGCCGGCTGAGATTGCATTCATCAAGGAATTACAGCAATTATAGTCCCAGCCCCTGCCTAATGGGGTGAAGACACACCCAGCTGGGCCGTCCCTTCTCCTGGGTCAGGGATGGCAAATACTTTGGGCTACATTGTGTCTCATTGTGTCCAACCAAGACCCCAAGCTTTATTCTGGACACAGGACTGCCTTCAACAGCTCATTAGGGAGCCTGGGACACTGCCCCCCCCCAATCCTCAAGAGGTCTCTGGGGTGTTTTTCTCAGTCACCCCTGAGGCTCATCCAAACGCTGCTGCTGGCCTCTCGGCTGAGTTTCAATCAGACTTAGCCCTTGGGAGTGAGAGTTGCTTTGTTGGCATGTCCAGGGGCAGCTAAGAGCGTCCTCCTTGTTGGCACTAGGCCAGCTCAATTCTTACATCCCTGCTGCCCACCCTGACAGCACTAGGCCAAAGGTAGGGTGAGGCTCACATGAAACCTGTGGAGGTGTAGTGGAAGTGTCACCTCCCAGGAGGAGAGGTATGTGACCACCCCTCTCCCAAGAGGCAGCAGTTCTGGTTTCAACAATGTAAGGGTGTGTGTGTGTATGTGTGTGTGCACGTGTATGAGTGTATATGTGCATGTGTGTGCGTGTGTGCAAGCGTGCTCATGTGTGTGTGTATGTGTGTATGTGTAGGAGTGTATATGTGCATGTGCATGTGTATGTGGGAGCATGCTCGTGTGTGTGTGTGTGTGTGTGTGTGTGTGTGTGTGTGTGTGTGTGTCTGTCTGTCTGTCTGTCTGTGAGGCACACCTACCCCAGGACCAACAAATGCTAGGGTCCAAAGGACAGAAGGACATGACACTAAAGGCTCTTGATTTAATCTCAGACATAAAATAGCATCCAAAAGCTCAGAAAGAATGTTCTTTGCTTCTTCTTTGTCCTTTGCCTCAGGATTCTGGCTCCTCTAAATAGGGCTGGGCCAAAAGAAGGTTCAAAAATCAGCCCACCCAACCCCAACCCCACCCCATCTCCACCCCTCCCACTGGACTCTCCGCTCTTCTCTTTCCCACCAGCTTAGCCTTTGGGTGGTGACAGGGAACCGACCAGGAAAGGAGGTGTCTTTTCTGATCTAAAGTCTCAAAGGAAACCAGGCCAGGCCCACCCTTCCGGTCAAGGGAATGTGTCCTGTGATGTCTGAGTAGGATTCGAGCCTAGGGTGTCAGGTCAGGGGAGTGTGAATTGCCCCTGGGCCGTCCATTCTCTGACAGGAAGCAAGGCTGGATGTAACTAGTTAAAAGAAAATCTGAGAGGAGTTAGTGTCTGGTCTTCCCTGGGACCCCAGAACCTTCTGCAGAGGCCATGAAGGACCCACTGAGTGAGCAAGCGAGGGAAACGAGCAAGGGAAATTCCAGAGTCCCAGCTCTGCAGTGGCTCTCAGAGAAGCTCGGGGCTTCATCCAGACTCACAGAGCAATGCCAGGCACAACCAGGCTAGATCCTAGGCAGTGACCAGGGCTTAGGAACGTGGGTGGAATGCTGAGGGATGAGCTCAGATGAGGACCAATGAGAGTCCTGAGAGGTGCGAACTGCAACATGGGAATAGTGGTCCTGACTGGGCCTTGCTCAGGTCAGCCTACTCGTTCCAGATTTCAAGGGTCCACTTAGAGCCCCTATACTGGCTGGGATAATCTCTGGCCACTTGCCCTTGGCCTAGAGAACGCTCAGCGCAAACAGTAGCTAGTCATCTGATGATGACACAGGGATGAGAGACCGGCCTTCCTCTGGACAGTGCGGGTGAGCTGGCACAGAGATGTGACTGAGCTGGGTCTCATGCAGACCAATACAGGCCTCAGACTCAGTGGATAGCTAAAGACCTTGAACTCCTGTTCTTCCTGTTTCTACCTCCCTAGCGCTACGATTACAGACTGTTCCCCCATGTCCACCTTATTTTGTTTTCATGTATTTATTTGTTTGTTTTTCTTTGAATCAGGATCTCCCATAGCCCAGGCTAACCTCACCCTTACCATGTAGCCAAGGCTGGCTAAGCTCCTGGTGTTTCTCCTATACATATGTTCTCAGTGCTGGGGATACAGGCTTGGGTCCCCTTGCAGTTTTTCTCCTTCTTTCTTTCTTTTCAAAGACTGTGTCTGAGACTCCGTAGCCCAACCTGGCCCTGAATGTACAGCCATCCTCTGGTCTCTGCAGCCGGGATGTTGGGATGTTGGACTCACAAGTGTGAACCCTCAGCCAAGGCAGGATTCTTTCTGGCTGGAATGCATCTCCAAAGCTTTCAGCAGGGTCATCAAAAAAACAACAAAAACCAGACTGAGAGCTGTGAAGGGCAGCTTTCCTCAGTTCCTGCGACCCATTGTGCTTCCCCTCCTTTCTCTTGAGAGTCTGCTCTGCCATAAACCAGGGACCCTTGTTTGTCTCTCCCTGGAGGAAACCGGGTCAAAGACAGCTTTCTCCTTTATGCAGATGAGACGGAGCCTACAGCCCGTGTGCAGTAAGCGTGCACTCCACAGCTGAACTAAGCTCTTAGCCCTGAGATCCACTGCTTTTTATTTTATTTGTTTTCTTTCTTTTATTTTACATTTATATGAGAGTGTACTGGTGCCCAGTGGATCTCCTGCAACTGGAGTTATGCATGGCTCTGAGCCACCATGTGGTCCTGGGAACACAACCCAGGTCCTCTGCAAGAGCTACAAGTGCTTGCATATCTTTGTATGAAAATCATCCATATCTCCAGTGGCTCGGAAGGTGTCAGATCCCTAACCCCAAATAACATTCAGAGTAGTGCATGTAACTGATTTAACAGTGTGATTGGAATCATGCTTTGGATGGTAGATTAACGGGGTGGAGGGTTTAGTCTGTCACTACCCTGTCCACTCAGCACACACACACACACACACACACACACACACACACACACACACACACACACCACATCTCACACACACACACACACCACATACATACACACACACACACACACACACAGAGAGAGGCATGCATTCAAGACATATGTGTTATCATCCAACTTACTTATAAACTACTTGCGTAAGTCTGTGTAAAATCAGAGGCAGATTATCCAGTCTGCGGATTATTCAGACACCCAGCATCCTCCTCCCAAGAGAAGCCTCTCTGAACCCTCTTGATTCTCCAGCACCTTGTAGGTTGGGCCTTGAGGGGTGAGATGATACAAACTCAGGCTGTCAATACTGTGGCTGCTGCTCCAGCAGTCTGATGAAAGATCAGACACTATAGGGTAAAATCACGTTTGGAATTTTCTGTGGAAGTCATGTATCTGGGCTTGTCATCAGGTGGAGCTAAGAAGTGACTGTAGAATAAAAACACCCTAAAAGACCAGGGTGTGGTGGCACACACCTTTAATCTGAGCACTCAGGGAGCAGAGGCAAGCTCTGGGAATTTGAGGCCAGCCTGGTCTACATAGCAAGTTCCAGGACAGACAAGGCTATATATACAGTGAGACCTTGTCTCAAACAAAACAAAATAAAACAAAACAAAAAATGAGACTTGGGAGATCACTGCCTAACGAAATTTGAGTCATGGGTCATAGAAGACCTTAGTTTGAAGATATCTTAAAATCACTCAAGATATGCAAAACTTGCTGCTACCCAAGGGCTTTCCAGGAAGGGGAGCAGGCAGATCTTTCGGGTTTTTTCAGTTCTCTCTGCCAAGAGGCATCTCTGTAATCTCTCCTGGACAGTTATGGTTTGGGCCTGTCTCTCTTCTGATTTCAGAGGAGACAGAAAAACAGCACATCTTTGACTCATCCTCCTCTCCCATGTTATCTAGTCCTGCATCGGCAACAGACACACATGTGTGTGATTTTTATATTTCTGGAAGCCATATTCTTTTTGTTTGTTTGTTTATTTATTTGTTTGCTTAAGGAGCTAAGATAGAACCTAGGACCTTGCTCTCCCTAGGCAAATTATCACTTAGCCACACCCCCAGCTCTGGCAGCCACGGCCCTTAAAGGTTAAAAAGATACACACACACACACACACACACACACACACACGGGCCGGGGATGTTGCTCAGTGGTACAGGCTTGCTAAGCTTGTGCAAGGCCACGGTTGAATTCCAGCACCGAAACTGAAGAAGACAGATGAGAAAGAGACAAAATGACCATGTCTATAAGCACAGCACTTAAGAGACGGGAGGCAGGGGGATTGGGAGTTTTACTTCAGCTACTAAGTAAACTAGATCTAACAGGAGACTCTGCCTAAAAAGAAGCCACAATAAACAAACAAAAACAGATGAGGTCAAGCAGGGTATCTCAGGTCTTTGATCCCAGCACTCTAGAGGAAAGAGCAGGTAGATCTCCAATCGCAGCGAGGGAGACCTTATGTAAAAACAGACATTTAAATAAAAATTTTAAAAAGAAAAAATAAACAATAAAAATAAGATTGACCTAACAAAATTAATTAATTAATATTAATTAATAATTTGCTTGCTTGCTTTCCATAGAGAGGGTCTCACATGGTTCAGGCTGACAGCAAAGGACTCTTTTGTGAGCCTCCATATGGGTTTTGGGAATCCAACCCAGGTCTTTTGGAAGAGCAGCCAATGTTCTTAATGGCTGAACCATCTCTCTGACAACCTCGACCTCCCGGATGCTGGGATTGCAAATGTGTGCCACCAACATATGAAATAAACTTAAATGACATGTTTTTAATTTTTAAATTACACTTCATTTCTTGTATTGTGTGTATGTTGTGTGTGTGTGTGTGTGTGTGTGTGTGTGTGTGTGTGTATGTGTATCACTTCTTCTCCCCCACCCCCACGTAGATCTCAGGCATTGAATTCAAGTCCCCTGGCTTGTCCTTGTCCACAGCCACCTTTACCTCCTGAGCTTCTTGTTGGCCCAATAGTGGGGACTCTCAGGCACCTCCCAGAACGTGAATGTCCTCAGGTGACAGTGGGAAGGGCTGGGGGAGGGGAGTGGTGGACAGCCTCCGAGGAGTGTCCTGGGCTAGGTACTTAATTACCAGAAAGGGCGGAATGAAGCTGTGTTTTAACCTTCAGACTCAGGTCTCTCCTCCTCAGTGACTGGCAGGGCCAGGACTGCTCTCGGCCGAGGCTCCGGGTCCCTCCCTAATCGGGAGGTTTGTCCTGGCTCGGAGTTATTTTCTTTGTCTCTCCTCCTCCTGGAAGCCTTTCTGGATACTCGATGTCCAATCTTTCTTACTGGCTGTCCTTCCTGGGGCCTGTCAGCTCTTATAAACTAAGACCATTTCCTACCCCACCATCCGGTCCTTGGGGGCACCCAGTGTCCCAGAGAGAGGTAATACTTGGGGGACAGAGCAGTGAGCAGACTAGGTTCCTGCCTAGAAGGTAAATAAACTTAATCCAAAATAAGGGTGATAAGATGGAGAGAGAGAGAGAGAGAGAGAGAGAGAGAGAGAGAGAGAGAGAGAGAAGAGAGAAAGAGAGAGAGAGAGAATACTTGCTCCTCTTACTGATAACTATAACTATAAAATGAACCAGGAACTGGGGGAGGGGTGCTGAGAGTGTTCTCCAAGCATCCATGAAGCCCTGGGATCAATCCCTATTAGCTCAAAAATAAAACAAGCAATGACAGCAAAAGCCCCTGACTTGTGGCGAGTTCCAGGTCAATCAGAGTTACACTGTAAGATGCTCTCTCAAAGAACAACCCTATTGGGCAGTGGTGGCACACACCTGTAATCCTAGCACTTGGGAGGCAGAGGCAGGTAGATTTCTGAGTTCAAGACCAGCCTGGTCTACAGTGTGAGTTCCAGGACAGCCAGGGCTACACAGAGAAACCCTGTCTCCATAAACCAACCAACCCACCAACCAAACAAACAAACAAACAAAACCCAACCCTATGCTGGGTTTAAGCTGAGCTTGGTGGTACGGGCACCTGAAATCCTAGCACTTTAGAGTCTGAAGGAGAAGACCATTGTTGGGCTACATAGTAAGTTCGAGGCCAGCCTGGGCTACGTAAGACCTTGGTAAAACAAACCAACAAATGGGGTGGGAATGGGGTGGATAGAGAATTAATATTGTTATCCTGTTAACCTGCTTCCATTAGGGTGACTACTGCTGACATGAAACACCATGACCAAAAGCAATGTGAGGAAAGGGTTGACTTGGCTTGCACTGTTCTTCCTGGGAATAAGTCAGAACAGGACTCAAACAGGGCAGGACCTGATGTTGAGGCCATGGAGGGGTGCTGCTTACTGGCTTGCTCCTCAAGGCTCGCTCAGCCCAGGGGTGGCCCTGCCCACAATGGGCTGGGCTTTCCCCCATCAATCACTAATTAAGACAATGCCCTGCAGGCTAGCTTACAGCCAGAGCTGATAGAGGCAGATTCTCAATTGTGGTTCTCTCCTCTCAGGTTACTATAGCTTGTATCAAGTTGATGCAAAACTATCCAGAACAGCACCCAAGGCCCTTATTTATAGATTTAGATGTAGGATGAGGAGCAGCAGATACCCTGGTCACAATCATGGTCGGTGCTAAGGCCGTCCTGCCCTTCAGTTACTTTGTGGGTGTCTCTCTGGTATATGGTCTGGTCAGACTAGGGGCTTCTGTTCTCGCCCATCAGGCTTGGGGAAGTCGGGAGAGTACAAAATAGTTATGCCCTACAGTGGAACACAGTGGATGACTTTATAAAAAAATCAAAAACCGAAACAGAACCAGAGCCGGTTTTGGTAGCACAGGGCATGCCTGGAATCCTGGCACTCAGGAGCTGAGGCACAGAGACCAAGACTGTTTGCCAGCTTCAACTACCTAGTGAGATCCTGCCACAAAACACAAGACAAAAACCAAATAAAATTCCTGACACTAAATATGCTGGAGATGGGGTGGAAGACATGGCTCTAAGGTTAAGATCCAGCACTGCTCTTCCCCAGAGGACAGGAGTTCTGATCCCTGGATCCTAACTACCTCTAAGAGACAGACCTCCAGGGGATCTGACCCGTCCCCCCTCTGGTCTTGGTGGGCACCTTCCCTCGTGTGCAGATACCCACACATAGGCACAAACCAGCACACACACACACACACACACAGGTAAAAATAGTAAGATAAGGGTTTGTTTGTTTGTTTGTTCTGGAACTGTATCTCAACAGTATTAATCTCCAGTTTAATCCCCACACAAGCTGGATGAGGGAGACAAGACACTGTGCTTTCAACATACTTTTCAAACAGCTGTAACTTCACCCCTCCTCCAAGGATCTTCACACAGATTAACCAGGAAGGGTGCAAGGGAGATGAACCTCCCGCCTTCCCACCCCCACCCTACCCCACTCCACTGGAGGTGGGTGAGGACTAACCAAGAAGTCTGAGTGAACCGTAGTGATCATGCTCCAAACAACCTACAGTGTTCGAGAGTCCTTGCGCTCTGGCAATTGGTGGGAATCCTCACTAGAAGGAGGGTCAAGCAGGGGTCATAGGGGAGGGGCAGGGCTAGAACCTCCTCTCCCCTCTTCAGGGCTTCTCTCCCGCTCATTTCCGAGCAAACATTTCTGGTCCCAGCCTCCCTGCCTGAGCTAAGTCCCCTCCACCCCAGGAGTTATTTCAGGACCTGCTTCGCCTACTTTGCCTGACGTTTATGACAAGCAGGGTGCTAGGGAGCCTTCACCATCTGCCAGCCTCCGCCACCAGTCAGGCAGCCGGCAGTGGTGTCGAGACAGAGCTCAGTCTCCACCCGAGTGAATCCTCTACCCAGTTACTGATTATATTTCTTCCCTCTCTAAAAAGACACTGTATGCAACTCAGTATGGAGAGGCCCGGAGAGCAGCCATGGGAGGGTGAAGGTGGATAAATTTTAAACTTCTCTTTTTCTCAAACTTTGGCTAAGCTTTGAATACATATTACCCTCAGTGCACCTTTAAAAAACAAAAATCAGACGGGCAGTGGTGGCACACACCTGTAATCCCAGCACTCTGGGAGGCAGAGGCAGGCGGATTTCTGAGTTCAAGGCCAGTTTGGTTTACAGAATGTGTTCCAGGACAGCCAGGGCTACACAGAGAAACCCTGTCTCGAAAAAAACAAATCCAAAAAATAAAAGACAAAAAACAAACAAACAAAAAAAGATTAAAGGTGTATTCCACCAAGCCTATTATAATTAAAAAACAAACCAACCTTTTTGTGTGTGTGCATGTTGCCATGGTGCAAGTGTGGGAGTCATAGGACACGTTTCAGGGGGCAGAGGACACGTTTCAGGGGGCAGAGGACACGTTTCAGGGGGCAGAGGACACGTTTCAGGGGGCAGAGGACATGTTTCAGGGGGCAGAGGACACGTTTCAGGGGGCAGAGGACACGTTTCAGGGGGCAGAGGACGTGTTTCAGGGGTCGGTCCTCTCCCTCATTGGGGGGGGGGGTCACACCTAGATTGTCAGGATCGGCAGCAGGTGACTCCACCTGCTGAGCCACCGTGAACTTGCCCATATCATACCCTTTGACACAACAAAGAATACTCCTCAAGTGTACAAAAAACATGCAAGGCGGTTCTTGGTTCTTTCAAATTCATTAATAAAATGATGATGCCGTCACACAATGAGATTTCATGTAGTCATCAGAAAGAGTGAGAACACTCACAGGTGTCAGCAATGAATCATGTCCAAGATATAAAAGAAAAAGGCGAAGCTGAACAGGACACCTTATGTAAGCGCGAGTGTGGTCGGAGAGAGGCATCTTTTTATCCTTATGCAAAGGAAGACATACAGAAGAACAGGTTTAAAACTTGTTCATAGTGTTTAGCACATGAGTTTGGATTAGGTGCTTCTCTACTTTTGCCTTCCTCTTTTTTCTTTTTTGATTTTTTGAGATAGGGTTTTTCTACGTAGCTCTGGCTATCCCCGAACTCACTTGACAGACCAGGAGGTCCTCGAACTCAGAGATCCACCTGCCTCTCCAGTACTTAAATTAAAGGCATGCGCCACCATGCCCAGCATTTCCTGTTTAGATTAGATCTATCACCTCTGTCTTGGAAGGTGGTCAGTAAAACATTTTTTTCTTACTTTTTGTGTGTACGGGAACACTGCATAGGCACCTGGCCCTAGGGTGAGTTTGACACGGAATTCTGGGTGGTCTTCCTGTCTTAGCCTGTGCTGAGACTTGAAATCACAACCCACACCTGGCTAAATAAGGTGGTTTTTGGTTTGTTTGGTTTTTTTTTGTTTTGTTTTTGGTTTTTTTTGTTTTTTTTTTTTTTGGTTTTTCTGAGACAGGGTTTCCCAGTGTAGTCCTGGCTGTCCTGGAACTCACTCTGTAGACCAGGCTGGCCTCGAACTTCTTTTTAAAGAAAAAAATTTTTTTTTCTTCTGGTTCACCCAGGGTGAGGAGAGCCTATGATTCTGTCCAGACTCCCCAGCAGTGAGCACCTTGGCAAATGTTCAGCCTGCTTCTTCCAAGGAACTGTGCTTTGTGTGTGTGTGAGGAGGGTGAAGGGGTGGGGGTGAGGGTGTCCCATAGCCTACTCTCCAGTATTCTCCCCTTCTACTGCCCACCCCTACTCAAAACAGGCCCCTGACAGAGAATAGGCCACTCTTTGCAACCTGTCCATTTTTTTTTTTTAAGATGAGATGCCATTCACCCTGGCTGATCTTAAACTCACAGTGATCTGTCTGACTCTGGCTCCCAAATGCCAGTATTAGGCCTGTGCCACCAAGCACAGCTTTGCCCAGCTTTTCTGACATACACTGTCATCTGCAAATTTCAAAGCTTGAGAACCGCAGAACTGAGTTTCCAGAACTTGCACTAACTGCTTATAATGCTTCAAGTACGTTTATGCTTTTGTGTTGGGCTGGATTCATAACTGCCTCCCTGATTGGGTTGGGTTGGGCTTCCTAGAAGATGTTTTAAGACTCTAATGATACATTGTGTAAAAGGAGGGTGTGGACCTTCTGGCCAGATCTGAAACCAGAGCTCTGTTAGGTTAGGAGATAAGACCTCCCACTCCTCAGGAAGGGAGGGAGAGAAGAAGCGGAAAGCTAGGCCTTAATCTAATCAAGAAGCGAGGATCCAGAGAGAAGGGGGAGGGGCAGCAGCCCAAAGCTCAGTGGTTGTAACTTGTTTGTCCGTGAACTACAATCTGGATGTATCCAGAAGTAGCTGTGTGTCCTTGGGAGAGTCCCCACCCACTCTGATCCTTGAGGGTTTGTCCTTCTCCTTTCCCTCTTTTCCTGGAGCGCATGTGCAGGACAGGAGGCCTGAGGGGGCAGGGAATGGAGCCGCTACCATCTCTGCCCAAGAACGAGAGGCTCCAAGAAAACAAAGCAAGCCAGGGCCACGCCCTCCCTATGGATTCTCCTTCAGACTTGTGCAAGGAAAGAGGGTGGCCAGTGGGAGGAAGGGAGAGTTGGGAGCCCAGCTCTGGACCTACAGGTCAGCTCCGACTTCCCTTTATAGACTTCTAGTTCCAGCCACCCCTTCTGCCCCAAACTAAATACAACCTGCCTCCAGCCCTCACCCACTATCCCTTGCACCTGGCCCGGTGTGTCCAAAACTCACAAAGTCCCAGGCAGGGCTGGAGAGTGGGACACCCCATCTCCCACTCCTTTCTAGAACACAGGAAGACAATCACACCTCTGCAGCTCTTCAGTCGCACGGATGGGTCAAGGTGGGATTATTTCCAAAGCCCCCAATGATCCTCCCCGGCCCCCAGTAATCCTCCCTGGCCCCCAGCTCCACAGGAATTCCCCAGAGAGGGCTCTCGTGTGTGTGTGTGTGTGTGTGTGTGTGTGTGTGTGTGTGTGTCCCAGACTGTCAACACAATTGGCTTTCCCGTCGTCGTCGTCTTCTTCTTCATCTCTCATCTGCCAACCTTCCCTTCATTCCATAGTCAAGACCAAGGGTTTGGGGGCTGGGACCTTTGCAAGGTCCTGGGGACCGTGATCCCTGCCCTGCCCTACGGCTAGGATGTAGGTGAGGAGGGTCCATTGCTAAATAGACAGGAAGGAATGGCATTTAGCTGAGCCAGAATCAAGAGCTGGCACCTCAGAAGCCTCTTTGCAAGAGAGAGAGCAGGGAATATGTCCCTATACCTCTTTCCTGGGGTAAAAAAATAAAAAAAATAAAAAATAAAAAATAAAAAATAATTCAATTAAAAAAAAAAAAGAAACAAAAGCAAAAGGTCCATTAAAGACAAAAGCAGAATTGGGATGGGGAGGAATGATCTCCCAGGACAAGCCTTCTTCTGACCATGTCCTTCCCAGCCTGATACTGTCCCTGACCTATAGAACTCTGTTCCAAAGGACAGAAAGCCATCAATCAGGTGTGTCAGAGAGGTCAGGTTGCACACGTTCCAGGCAGAACCAGCCCTGCAGCTCTGTCAAGCTGTCCCTAGCGCTGACGCTGACGCACACTCGGGCACCCTTCCGGATCAATGCGTGCGCGCATGCACACACGCATGCAGGCGCCGCGCCACCCCCATCCTGCCGGAGCTTCAAGGGAGTTGGAGGACAAATCTAGACAGCCCTGGACTCGGGGCCAGCAAGCTTCAGCTTTTGGAAAAGCAGCCTCCCTCAGGCTGAGCTGCTGAGAGCTCTCCCACCCCACCCCCTCATCAGATCCAAGGGCAGGACTGTCCAGCTGCTCTAAGGAGCTGTGTCTGCAAAGGCCGTGGGCGGGACTCGGGGCTAGAAGGCTGTCCTTTGCTCTCTCAGGACTCCCACCCAGAAAGATTAGGTGAATCTTACTGGTCTAAGAGACTTTCCTGCGGGAGGTGGGCCCTGGAATCCTAAGCAGGAATTTGGCGACCTGGCAACAGGAAGGTGTTACTCTACCCAGTACTCTGTGTGTGTGTGTGTGTGGCGGGCTCACACCTCACCTTGGACTGACCCTCCTGCTTCTACCCCTCAAATGCTAGGACTGCAGGTGCACACCACAGCTCTCAGCTGGTTCTATGAACATTTGTAGACCGTGCCCTTCCCACCTTGTGTCACAGGTTGGGAGTGGGGTAGATCATGACTACTGTCCCCTCTGGGAGTAAAGTCGCTGTTCCCATTGCTGAAGACTCAGGCTTACTCACCGGGCCAACCCAGGTCTCTGAAGCACCAGCTGCTGCCAGAGAGCTATAGTCAGCAGGATTGAGCTCCTCGGGGTGGCTTAAGTCCCGGAATTACTTTCCATCTTTACTATGTCCTCCAAAAGGGGAAAGAAGTCGGAGTGACCTGAGCACTAGGGAAGCGCTGATGGTCTAGACTCTTCAAGGTCATGGGCACAGAGAGACCTAGGAGCAGCTGGTCTCAGAACTCGGGCCAGAAAGAGGAGCCGTGACCCCTAAACTAGGTCAGGCGACAATAGCTTTAGAGGTCTTTGATATCCTCCAGAATTTGCACCAGCCACCCCATAAATATATAATCTAATCTCTGAGTTCGTTTGTTCATTCAGGATAAACCACGCCCCTTCCCCTACTTTCCAAGCAAATCCCAAACTCTCCTTGGGGCTAAGAAAGGCGAGAGGAAGGAACCAGATCAAAACAAGAGGTAGAATCGTCCCAACTTTAATAACTTACAGGCAAATGCTAAAAGAAAAAAAAATACCAGTAATACAGAGGACACGGGAGACTTATAAAAAGGGCCGGGGATCTACAAACATGGGGGGACTTCTTGGCACTTTCACAGACACGGAATGACTGTGAGGAGAAGAGCAGCAGAGGAGACCCCTTCCCCCCCAGTTGTGGAGAGTGGAAAGATGTTCTTGATCCACCCCCAAATGCACTCTCTGGACAGCCTTCTACACATCCTCCCCCTGCAAAGATAAAAATATATATCCAAATAAAATGCTAGGGAAGGAAGCGGAGGGCCAGGGCCGAGGTAGAGTTAGCATTTACATTAGTCTCTGGTCTTGCAGCCCCTCCCTACCCTCCACAGGTGAAGGGCAGTGAAGACACTTCATCCCTCCCCCACGTGGCACACAGAGCCACCGATGCTCCTTCAGTCCTGTGAGGTGGACAGGTCCGGCACCCAGGCTGGCTGAGAGGGTCACAAGCCCTGCCTGACTATAACGTGTACTGACCCCTAGCAGGTAGGGTAGGGGCAGCCTCCGGTCACCGTCTCTTCTTGCTCGACCGAGGTGCCTTCTTCCTCTTCAGAATCATCTCATACAAATGCTCCAGGCCTGGCTGCAGGCCCAGCCCGTCCACAGCACTGCAGCCCTGCACATGGGTGAGTGTGGCAGCTGCCAGCTCTCGGACCGCCAGCCTCTTCTCCACCTCAGCTGCGCTCAGCGCCCCCGGCTGGTCCTGCTTGTTGGCCAGAACCAGCACAGGCACCCCCTGGTTGTCAGAAGCCTTGCTGATCCGGTGTAGCTCCATCCGAGCTTCCTCTAACCTCTCGGTCTCTGCAGAGTCCACCACAAACACCAGTCCATCTGTCCGCCGGGTGTAGGAGCGCCACAGTGGCCGAAGCTTCTCCTGACCCCCAACATCCCACACTTGGAAAGTGATTCCACGGGAACCCCCTAGGGGCACTCGGATCTTCTCGGTGTTAAAGCCCTTGGTGGGGACGCTCTGGACAAACTCCTTGAACTTGAGACGGTAAAGAAGGGAAGTCTTCCCGGCAGAATCCAACCCAATGACCACAACATGCAGCGCCTGGAAGTGTGGCAGAAAGGATGAGGCTGTGGGTGCCATTTCAGTCAAGTGGTTCCCCATGGTGAGCTAGGGTGCAGGGTAGACCTCAGGGGCAGGTCTGGGGCTCCAGCACAGGCCAGGAAGAGGAGGCCTTGAAACGGCAGGTAGCAGCAGCTGGGTTGTCTAAACAAGGCCAAGAAAGAAAAAGGAGAAAAGTTTAAAATAAACATGAACTGGCAACTTTGGGATCCTTTCCCTAAATCTGCCCCCCACTCTTCTAAATATTCCATTTATTAATATAAAAAACTTTAGACGCCCCTTCTTTTTTCCACAGTAAAGAAAAAAGATTTTGTGCGTGAGTGTAAGCCACACAGCTTGAGTGTGGAAGTCAGGACAACTTGCAAGAGTATGTTGGTCTCAGGGATCAGTTAGGGTCCTCATGTTTTAGGGTAGGCACTTTTAAACGCTGAACCATCTTAAGTGCCTTTCCCCTTTTCTTAAAAAAAAAAAAAAAAAAAAAAGGCTACAGGTGTAACCGGAGAACAGGCATTCTCCTGCACTAGGGGCCCTTGAGAGAGGCCCTGAGGTTAGAGAAACCCTCAGGTGCTAGGATCCTCGAGGGTACGCATCTTGCAGGCTAGGTCCAAAGTAAGGTCGTTTTCCTGCGCCCCTCTCCGAGCTTGAGAGACAGCAGAAGCTATGTTCTCCATTCCCCAGAGGAGAATCCTCGCAGGAAGGAGGCGGTCGGGCATTGTGCCCAAAGTAAGAGCCCCGATGCGGGTCGGGCTCCCACAAGCTCCGCATACCCACAACGCTGGCACACCCCTGCGGGCGCTGTGACCACCATCCCACGGCCCTGCGATTTGCCAGCCTGCCGTGGATACCGGGCTTCCCCAAACCCCGCAAGCCGACGTCTTTGCACCGTCAAGGCACCCTCCTTTACCTTCAACCAGCCGCACTCTCCGCCCAGCTACGCCAACCAGACTCTGACTAGGCGCGTCTCAGCCACAGCGGACTTTGCTGTGCCGCTGCTCAGGTTCGATATTAAAAACCTTCTCGTGACGACACACAACGCCGACCAATCAGCGCCCCGGAGGCGGAGCTAGGCGGGGACTGAGCTGGCCTCGGCAGCTCCAGCCTGGGGAGGGAGTGCTCGTTCTATCCGGAACCGCTTTATTTCATCTTTTCTACCTTATTCAGTATTTGGAATAGAGCCTAGAATTCATTAGGACTGGGAGGTGGAAAGGACCAAAGGAACAGGCGTGGCTGCGCCTGACGAGAGCAAGGAATGAAATGTCTAATAATGACACCACCCCATCCACTTTCCCTCAATCAGGCTGCGCCCCCCCCCACCAGCCAATAGTTTCCTTCCACCTAAGGATCTGCTCGAAACGATAATGACAAGTTTTCGCATCTTCCATCATTCGATAGTACTCATTCAAGTCGCTTTCTTAGTGTAGTTTGCAAAGCAGTATTTCCCTGGAGCCCCCATACAGATACAGCTGATTCAAAGTATATAAGCCCATTTAATGTACATGCCGCCGACACACCAGAAGCCGGCATCGGATCTCCTTGCAGATAGTCGTAAGCCACCACGTGGTTGCTGGGAAGTGAACTTGCAGCCAGTGCTCTTAACCGTGTCAGTTAAGCCTGTGAGTCAGTATATGCCCATGTGTTCAGTAGGAAGCAGATCCTCTGGAACCAGAATTGAGACACAGCGGTGACTGCCTCACTTGGGTGCTGGGAACTGAACCTGGGTCCTCTGGAAGAGTAGAAAGTGCTCTTAACCACTGAGCCATTGCTTCAAGCATTATGGTGTGTGTGTGTGGGGGGTCTATTTTGTTTTGTTTTGTTTTGAGACAGGGTCTTTCTATATAACCCTAGATATCCTGGAACTCACTATGTAGACTAGGCTGGCCTCACACAAAAAAAAAATCCACCTGCCTCTGTCTTTAAGATTAAAGGCATGAGCCAGGCGGTGGTAGCGCACACCTTTGATCCCAGCACTTGGGAGGCAGAGGCAGGCAGATTTCTGAGTTCGAGGCCACCCTGGTCTACAGAGTGAGTTCCAGGACAGCCAGAACTATACAGAGAAACCCTGTCTCGAAAAAACAAAAACAAACAAACAAAAAGATTAAAGGCATGAGGGGCTGGAGAGATGTCTCAGCTGTTGGGAGCACTGACTGCTCTTCCGAAGGTCCTGAGTTCAATTCCCAGCAACCCCATGCTGGCTCACAACCATCTGTAATGAGATCTGATGCCCTCTTCTGGAGTGTCTGAAGACAGCTACCGTGTACTTATATATAATAAATAAATAAATTAATTAATTAAAAAACATTAAAGGGCCGGGCGGTGGTAGCGCACGCCCCTTAATCCCAGCCCTCTGGGAGGCAGAGGCAGGCGGATTTCTGAGTTCGAGGCCAGCCTGGTCTACAGAGTGAGTTCCAGGACAGCCAGGGCTACACAGAGAAACCCTGTCTCGAAAAAACAAATCAAAAAAACCAAAAAACAAAACAAACAAACAAACAAACAAACAAAAAACATTAAAGGCATGATCCATCATACCCAGTTAAGTTTGTTTTTGTTTCTTGAGATGGGAATCTCATTATATAGCCCAGGCTAGCCTAGACACCCTGGCGATCTTTGGGTCTCAGCTTACCGGGGTATGTACAGTGCTAAGAACCCCCATTACCTTACAACAGCACGTTAGGGACTGTTTCTTACAGGTACAGAGGACTGCAGAGGGATAAAAGACTTAATTATGATCACATTTAGGTCATATGTAGCTGAGTAAGACCTTCCTGAGTTCAGTGCCAGGATGCTCGCAATGTGGCTACACATCTTCTCATGGGAAAGCATCGGGCTATGCAACCTAAGTGGAAATTCCTCCATCAAGCCCACTCAGGCCAACTGCAGAGCTCTGAGAACCTGTCTTGTTTTTTGTTTTGTTTGTTTTTGTTTTGTTTGTTTTCTGAGACAGGGTTTCTCTGTGTAGCCCTGGCTGTCCTGGAACTCACTCTGTAGACCAGGCTGGCCTCGAACTCAGAAATCTGCCTGCCTCTGCCTCCCAAGTGCTGGGATTAAAGGCATGTACCACCATTGCCTGGTGACTGTCTTGTTTAAAAAGCTTTAAAAAAGACTAGGCACATTGGCACGTGCCTAATCCTAGCATTCCATACAGAGGCAGGGGATGTCTGAATTCAAGGCTAGCCTGCTATACATAGCAAGTTCTGTGACAGCCACCATTACACAGTGAGACTCTTTATAAAAAAAAAAAACAGAATAAAATAGACTTTAAAAGACAAAGTTCAACTGGACATAACCACAGAACATAATCCCAGGTACTGCGGAGGCTGAGGCAGGGGACACTATGTGCATAACCTCTTTAGGCTAGATGGTGAATTCAAGTCCAGCGTGGGTAACTTAACACGACCCTGTTTCAGAATTACAAGTGAACCAGGCACGGTGGTGCATCAGCAGTGCATTTGACCAGCATGTGCAGACTCTGGGTTCCGCCCTAAGTACGACAGTGAGTTAGTAAACAGATCAAACAAAGCTCACTCCTCTGCTCGAGCCAGATTTGCAGGGCTACAGACACCTCAAGCCTCAGAGGGATTTCAGAGGGAAAGAACGTGTCAGCCAGAAGCTTCTGGAAAGGTTTCTAGAAATGTAGCACTTGGGTGGGGGCACCGTGCTTAGCAGTTGCAGTTCTGGTTGTCCTGAGGGGAGGAGATGTTACAAAGGACAAGGTGACCAAAAGGACAACAGGATTACCCTCAGTAAAAGCTACAGTGTAAAGAGGATTGGGAAGGGAGGAGGGGAAGTCACTGCCCACTGAGAGTCCAGCCCTTTCCTGCCGGCCACCTCCCAAGTGCTGATAAAGAAGCTTCCCTGAGTTTAACACCAGCAAGCCTGGCCACCTCTTTGTCCCCTCCCTACCACAAATTCAGTCACCTGGCTTGCCTAGCAGTCCAGGGAACCTCCAAATCCTTAGAGATCTTCTGAAATTAGTCTAGGACCGAGACGTTTAAAAAGAACATTTTTACACCCCCAAAATGGGGATGATGGGACAGACTGTATAGAGTAGCTAAAGCCCAGAGGCAGAGAAGAGCGGTGAGGAAGGAAGAGGGGAGCCCCGGGGCAGGCCAGGGGCACAGAGGAAACCGCACCGCCTGCAGCCCTAGTCTAAAAGCATAAGGCAGCTTCTTTTCTCTTTTCTTTCTTCCTTCTTTCCTTTCTTTCAAGATTTATTTATTTTATTCATATGAGTACACTGTAGCTGTCTTCAGACACACCAGAAGAGGGCGTCAGATCCCATTACAAGATGGTTTTGAGACACCATGTAGTTGCTGGGATTTGAACTCAGGACCTCTGGAAGAGCAGTCAGTGCTCTTAACCGCTGAGCCATTTCTCCAGCCTCTTTCTTTCTTTCCTTTCTTCTTCCCTCCTTCCCCCTCTCTCTCTTTCTTTCTTTCTTTTGGAATTATTTATTTTATGTATATGAGAATATTGTAGCTGTCCTCAGACACATACTAGAAGAGAGCATTATATCCTATTACAGATGGTTGTGAGCCACCTGTAGTTGCTGGGAATTGAACTCAGGACCTCTGGAAGAGCAGTCAGTGCTCTTAACTGCTGAGCCATCTCTCCAGTCTCCTCTTGTCTTTTTCTTTTTGTTGTTGTTTTTTGTTTTCAAGACAGATTTTCTCTGTCTACTCCTGGCTGTCCTGAAACTCATTCTGTAAACTAGGCTGGCCTTGAACTCAGAGATCTGCCTGCTTCTACAAATTTGCTTTTTAAAAATTCATAACTGAATCAGGCAGGGTGGTGCAGCCTTGTGATCCCAGCACTGGGAGGCAACAAGCTCTAGGCCAGCTCAGTCTACTTGGTGAATTTCAGGGCAGCCAGTGCTACACAGTCAACATTCTTTCAAAATGCAAAAATAAAAAGTTGCTGGTACTGGTCCACATCTCTAATCTCAGCACTTGAGAGATGGAGGCAGGAGAATCAATTATTTAATCAAGGCCATCCTCTGCTACAACGTAAGCTTGAGATAAACCTGGGCTACAGAAGACCCTATGTCAAAAAACAAGCAAGCAAACAAAAAAAGCCTAATATCTGAGGAAGAGAGGGAGGAATGGAGAGAGGGGGGCATTGGTCAGTGAGAATGGTTAGTTGTCAAGCACCTCTGAGACTTTAAAGTTTAATCACCAGCAGATTTAAACAAACAACAACAAAAAAGAAAAACAAAACAAAACATCCCAAGATACAGGTACGTTTTGTCTAAAATAGAATCTGAAGCCCAGTAAGGCTACAGGACTTGTCCAAAGTCACCCACCCAGCCATCTAGGGATTGTACAAACAAGCCTGGCTTTGAACAAAGGTTCTAATGACTGTGAAACTGAAGAGAGAAAACAAAACAAAAAAAAACAAAAAAACAAAAAAACTCACAAGTTGTCAGGTGCCAGGCCACGGCCGTGTTTTGAATATTCCCTCCCCCAAGGGATTCACACCCAAGATAGAAACTGTCACCTATCTGATAAAGGAAATGAACCGGACTTTCTCACTCCACACCTTATCTTTCACGTTTGCAGGGAAGGTGTAAAAGGACAAAAGGGAAGGGAAGGAGGCGGTGAGGTCCTGGCGGAATTTTTTTTTTTTTGGAGGGGTTGTTTGGTTTTGTTTGAGGGGAATGAGATGCTCACGAAGGCTTTTTAAAGAAGGGGCTTTTGAAACACTATTTAAGTGGCCAGTGTTGGGTGAGTGTTGGAGTAGTTGGACAGATGAGCTGGGAGCCGCTGCTTCCTTTTCTGGCTTCTCACTGCACTTGGACCAGAGTCCAGCACTCTGAACCCTGGAATGTGGAAGCTCGCCCTTCTCCTCTGAAGCTACGCTGCTGAGCACAGCACTGTGTCTGGCTTCCTCTCTGCCAGAAATCCCGAGAGATGGTGTGATTAAACAAACCGAGGAGGGCCCCTGATCATGGAGTCACATCTTTCTTACGAGTTCACCTGTCAGGGAATCCTTAGCCTTCAGAGCTTCTGTTGGTAACGGACTGGCCAAGACTGGACTTGAAACTCTGCATTTCATAGGCTTGAAGCCAGTCTGGGCTACATGAAATCCTGCCTAAAATATTGAGGGGAGGGCTGGACAGCAACACGGCTTAGCCAGTAAAGGCCCTGGCCCCACACGCCTGACAACCTGAGTTCCATCCCCACAACCCACGCAAAGGTGGAAGGAGAGAACAGAGTCCACAAAGTTGTCTTCTGACCTCCACTGTTGAACACACACACACTCACACTCACTCACACATCATTTTTCACACACATAAAAAATGTACATAAAGTAATATGAGTAGGGCCAGAGACCTGGCTCAGTGGTTAAGAGCACTGGATGCAACTGCAGAATTCTGTTTCCAGCACCTACATGGTGGCTCACAACAATCTGTAACTCCAATGACCTCCTTGGTCACCAGTCGCTCAGAAGTGGCATAGACATACATTCAGGACAGATAAGCTCATATGCATAAAGTAAAATAAACAGATTTGGGGGGGGGATTTTTTTTGGTTTTTGGTTTTTTCAAGACAGGGTTTCTCTGTATAGCCCTGGCTGTCCTGGAACTCACTCTGTAGACCAGACTGACCTTGAACTCAGAAATCTGACTGCCTCGGCCTCCCAGAATACTGGGATTACAGGCGTGTGCCACCCCACCACCGCCCAGCTAAAACAGATCTTTATAAAAAGAAGTAAATAAAATTTTGGGAATTTAAAAAAATCTTTTAGAGGGCACAGATTCACAGAGCCCTGCTCAGACCCCAGCTTGCAGTGTGTTCTTGATCAAACTAAGCTGCTTCTCTGTGCCTCAAGTCCGTCTCTTCTCTCTGTGGAGCGGTAACAACAGGGTCTACCAAGAGGCCTACCAAGGGGCCTTGTTCAGCAGCTTAACTGATGAACTGTGATCACGATGCTGGCTATAAACAGAATAATCTAGGTTTTACACAAAGGCAAAGAAGGCACAGAGGCAAAAAAAAATCTTTTAGTTATTTTCTGACAATCTCATAGATACATGCATTTAAGAAAGGTTTTGCTTTGACTTTATGTGTTTTGTCTGCACGTATGTCTGGGTATCGTGTGGAAGCCTAGAGGACAGGAGATAATATCTGATCCCTGGAACTAGTTATGGATGGCTGTGAGCTACCATGTGGGGGCTGGGAATTGACTCTGGATCCTCTGGAAGAGCAGCCAGTGCTCTTAAACTGTTAAACCATCGTGTCATCCCGATGTGTGGACTTTTTGGGGGAGAAAACAGAGGCCGGTAATGGGATATAATACCTTAGACAACCTCAGTACCCCAAATCCTGGCATGCTAAAACCGGGGACTTCCAACCAGTGCCTCACTAACACACCAGATTGGACAAGCTACTTCTTCCTGGACTGGCACTCCCAGGGAGAAGTTTCAGGGATGAAGTTTCAGGCCCTCCTTCTTATAAGGTCGTGGTCTGGGGTAAGGACGGTGAGAGGATGGGTGGAGCTCACCCTGGAAATGACTGGTGTCTTCTTTTGAGACAGGTCTCTCTGGTCCAGTTGACCTAGAACCTAGAACTTGACATCCCCCTGCCTCTGCCTCCTAACTGCTTACAGATTACGGAGTCTCACACCACCCCTGCCCCCACAAGTACATGTTTAAATGAAGAGATGAACGGCAGGGAGGCAGGGATACCCAGGAGCAGCTATCAGCTAGGGAATCACAAAGACCCATCCTGCCCTCCCCTGTCAAAGATCCACCTTTCAAATCCCAGTTCTTTTGTTTGATGAACAAAATGGAGAAACAGTGGTTGGCCATGCGTTTAAGACTTAGGAAGTCAAGCAAGATCATCTTGATTTTGAGACCATCCTGACCCTGGACTAGCCTGGGATTCACAGTAAGACCCTATTTCAGAAGGGGGCGTTGTGTGGAGAGACAGGGAGGAGGGAAGGACGATCATACACAAAACCCCACCCTCTGTGTCTCATAATGGGTGCTGGAGCAAAGTATTGAAAAGGCTCCTTTCCCCAAATAAGACTCCAACATCTCTCTCTAAACCACAACTAAGACCAGAGCCTAGGGCTGAAGATGAATAGATGCTGCCTCCTGGTGGGCATATTTGTCACTGCTTAATTTTCCTAAGAAGTGAAGTGGGTCCCTTTGATTACTGCATTTTCTGACAATATTTATAGGGCTTCAGGATGGGGTGGCAAAATGTACTCGGTTTATTTTTCATTTATTTTCTTACTTTCTTTCTTTTTTTAAGGAAAATGAAATTTAAAATAGCAGAACGTATTAGTCCCAGCACTCAGGAAGTAGGAGCAGGTGATCTCTGAGTTGAAGGACAGCATGGTCCACCTAGCAAATTCCAGAACAGCCATGGCTACTCATAGAGATCAAGTGTAAATATATAAGTAAATCACCTTTCTGAAGACTGGTTTCTCTGTGCCGTCCTGTCATGGAGCTCGCTGTAAGGAACAGACTGGACTCTCCTGCCTGCCTCTATTTCCTGAGTGTGGTGTATCATCCCAATATCCTTCAATTCAGGTCCTCAAAAACACTGCTTGAGTGTTTAGTATTGAACGACCACCAGCAACTTCCTACTAAACATAGAAGATCTGGAAGCTAACATCGAGTATAATAACCCTGAACACGCCAATCGCCAAGTAAGAAGAAAATTACAAATAACAGATTATCATCGAGGTGTCAATCTAACTTTTAAACCACGATTATGAATCCCCGGAAGGATTGTCTTGTTTGTTTGTTTGTTTGAGACAGTTTTTGTTTGGTCCTGGATATTTTGGAACTCACTCTATAGACCAGGCCTGCCCCCAAATCACAGGGTCCCCACCTGCCTCTGCCTCCATTGCTGGGATTAAAAGTGTTTGTCACCACTGCCCAGCTATTGTTGATTTTCCTTTTTCTTTATTATCCTGCCAGGCTGTTGAAAGTGTTTTGAGTTCTAAGTTTTCTAGTGAAACCAAAGGCTGAATGAAATATTTCTTAGACTACAAATACTTGTGAGAGGTGCTAATGACAGGGTATAGAATAGCGATACAGCCTTTATCATGTTGAAAAGCATTCTTGTATTTTAAAATTCTGTGTGTCTGCGCTCGCGTGTGTGTGCACACCCGAGAGTGCGGCGCCATAATAGCCCCTGGAGCTGGAGTGAATGAGTAGTAAGCGGTCCAGCACGAGTGCTGGCAACCAAACTCCAGTCTCTAGAATAAAGCCAACTTCTTGATGGGAAGGTTTTTGGTTTTGGTTGGTTAAGAGTCTGCTGGAAGCCAGCTCCAATAGGTCAGGGGTCCAAGGAGGTACATGTAGCAATGATAAGAAGACACACAAACATAGTATACTGCCCGGCTGCAGACAGATTTCTGAGTTCAAGACCAGCCTGGTCTATAGTGAGTTCCAGGACAGTCAGGGTTACCCTGCCTCGAAAAACCAAAAGAAAAAAACTTTTTTCCCTCGGAAGTGCCGGCAAGTCTCAAATAGCTTGTTTCATTCAATATATTCTTTTGGCTGGCTAGAAACATCTGCCTTTGCCTCCCAAAGCTTGAATTTAAGGTGTGTGCCAACCTGCCTTCATGCTTTTTGTTTCGTTTTCTTTTCTTTTTTCACTCAAGACAGGACTTCTCTGCATAACCTGGCTGTCCTAGATCTCACTCTGTAGACCAGGCTGGCCTCAAACTCAGAAGTCCGCCTGTCTCTCCCTCCCAAAGTGCTGGGTTTACAGGGGTGCTCCACGCCACCACCGCCAGGCAGTAAAGTTTACTCTTTTACTGCTCATTAGTATTTTAGGCTTAAAAACGTTGTTTTCCGGCTCTATGTGTGAAGCAGCTAGTTCTCTAGAACAAAATCCTGTCTCCCATATTAGAAAGAAATGACAATAAGAAAACTTTTAGAAGAAAACAAATATAAGATAAAGATGCAAATTACATACCTTAAGTCTAATTTTTCAGACCATCTTTATTCCCCAGAGGGGGTGCACCGTTCCTGGAAGTACTGCAATACCAGGTCGATGCGTGGAGTGGACGGAGCAAGCTCCTATTCCAACTCCTAGTTCCAAAAATCCATTTAATATATTGTCCTCGGATAGAGGACGTATCAGATATTAAACTGATAAGAACAGATACTACACTTGATCTTAGCCAAAAGGCCGAGAAGCGATACTGAGCGACGCCACACGCCCGCGACACTCACCAGCGCACACACATTAAACGTACGGTCACTAACACTTGAGCGCCCGCAAACATGTGCTCGACACCGACCCTCCTCATCTATCGCGAGTCCACCACCTTTACGCCAGGAAAAGCCTGAAGAATCCAAAGAGGCCGAGAAGTTTTTGTTGCGGTTTTCGTTCCCAGAGTTCCGCGCGGAGATCAGGCCACGTATTTATTTGCATGCTCCGCCCATCGCAAGCCACTGACTAGAACGGCTTGCCGAGCGCTTGGAAGGCTCCTTCAACTGCCGCATTGCGAGTGACCCATATTACTTTAGCTGTGCCAGATTCTTCACAATACTTAAGATGCAAAATTGTGGATCACAGGGGGACCTAGGATTCTTTATAAAGATGTGAGATTGGAGTGAGTTTGGAGGGTGCCAGTGGCCACAACACAGTCCCACCCCTCCCACCCCCACCCCCACCACCCCATGATGCGCGCGCTGACCAGGTCAAGGGGTTCACAGATCCTTGAAGCTCCATCTTATTGTATTTGTTATGTATTTCCTTCTTTGGCTGTTAGTTGTTGTTTTGAGACTGTGTCTCTTATTGTAGCCCAGGCTAGACAGAACTTACTACAACCTTCCTGTCTCAGTCTCCTTAGTGCTAGGATGACTTGTGACAGCCACTACACAGCTTTGATATCCCTATGCTCCAGTGTAAATCCTAGGAGAAGTCTGTAAAAGCAGAAAGGCCCGGTTCACATACTCCAGGAATGACACCAACGATCAGCACAGGGGGCTGCAGGGAAAAGGTTAAAAACTGGAGATGAGCCGGGCAGTGGTGGCGCACGCCTTTAATCCCAGCATTTGGGAGGCAGAGGCAGGTGGATTTCTGAGTTCGAGGCCAGCCTGGTCTACAAAGTGAGTTCCAGGACAGCCAGGGCTACACAGAGAAACCCTGTCTCGAAAACACCAAAAAAAAAAAAAAAAAAAAAAAAAAAAAAAAAAAAAACTGGAGATGAAACCGGAGTGTAAAGTGGTGTGTGTGACATTTTCCAAGGAGACATGACGAAGGTATAGTTTCTCTCTTCTTTTTTTTTTTTTTTTTTTTTTTTTTTTTTTTTGTATTTTTCGAGACAGGGTTTCTCTGTGTAGCCCTGGCTGTCCTGGAACTCACTGTAAACCAGGCTGGCCTCCAACTCAGAAATTCGCCTGCCTCTGCCTCCCAAGTGCTGGGATCACAGGCGTGCGCCACCACCGCCCGGCTAGTCTCTCTTTTTAAATATGTATTTACTTTATGTATATGACTGTAGCTGTCTTCAGACACACCAGAAGAGGGCATCCAATCCTATTACAGATGGTTGTGAGCCACCACGTGGTCGCTGGGACCTCTGGAAGAGGTGCTCTTAACTGCTGAGCCATCTCTCCAGCCCATGTCTATTCTCTTTCACCTCCTGAAAAAGCCCTGATAACCAACAAAAGGAAAGAGTCTACCACTCCATTAGAGAACCAGTGAGCTTCCCGGGTTACTTACAGATAAAGGGAAACAGGTTACTCATGGGAGCGGGGAAAATGGATGGGCAGCTGTTTCAGCAGCACGCCCTGCCAGGTGTGAAGACTCGTGAAAGCTGTGTGGGTCTGGGGTCATTCAGACATTCACCAGGCAGACCTTTTACTAAGTGGCTTTTGTTTAGATACTGGTGCAAGGGCTACACCCTATGAAGGGACTCTGGGCAGCTCAAGTGTGGCGGGCACGGCTCTGGCAGGACTCACCCTTCTCTCTGATTCCCCTCTGCCATGCTAAAAACCATCAGATTACATCTCCCCCCTTTTTTCAGAAAT
Organism: Apodemus sylvaticus; assembly: GCF_947179515.1. NCBI lineage: Eukaryota > Metazoa > Chordata > Mammalia > Rodentia > Muridae > Apodemus > Apodemus sylvaticus. The sequence goes on from NC_067481.1 coordinate 21,319,732, forward strand.
AAGAAAACATCTTTTTAATAACTTGGTTTTTTGAGACATTACCTCAAAATTGACATTAAAAACCAGTTTTTAAAAACACGCTGAACCCCTGATCCTTACAGGCAGGGTCACAGGCCAACCATTCTGTCAGCTTAAGTTTGTTATCCCCTCGTTTCCCCTCAGTTTAGGGAAAGCCTGAGAAAGCATTAATTTATACTTTTAAGAAAAGTGAACAATTAAAATAGCATTTTCTTTCTTTCTTTTTTTTTCTTTTTTTTTTCCCCCGGTTTTCCGAGACAGGGTTTCTCTGTGTAGCCCTGGCTGTCCTGGAACTCACTCTGGAGACCAGGCTGGCCTCGAACTCAGAAATTTGCCTGCCTCTGACTCCCAAGTGCTGGGATTACAGGTGTGTGCCACCACCACCTGGCAAAATAGCATTTTTTTTCCCCGAGACAGGGTTTCTCTGTATAGCCCTGGCTGTCCTGGAACTCACTCTGTAGACCAGGCTGGCCTCGAACTCAGAAATCGCCTGCCTCTGCCCCCCAGAGTGCTGGGATTACAGGCGTGCGCCACCACCGCCCGGCTAAAATAGCATTTTCTATGTTAAGACAACTGAACACCACTTAGTGCTCAATTTTTGCAACTACTGACCTTAATTCAAAATTGGCATTAAAAACCAGTTTTTAAAAACCTTTTGGAGCCTGGCGGCGGCGGTGACAACAGCAACAACACATACCTTTAATCCCAGCACTCAGGATCCTGGCAGAGACAAGAAGACTTCTGTGGGTTTGAGGCCAGCCTGGTGTACAGAGTGAGTTCTGTGACAGCTAGGATCACACAAAGTAATAACCCTGTCTCAATGCCCCCTCCCCAAACAAACAAACCCAAAACCCCAAAAACTATTTTGGAAAAGCCTTTCCTCCTCCAGGAAGCTGATGACTGCAAAATAAAATCATGAAAAAATGTACATGGTATCAAAACTAGTAAAAATAGCCACATACTTAATATGGAAAGCAGGCCTACCATTTTTGCCTTTAAATAGATTTCTGCCAGGCATGGTGGTACTTACATATGCACTCAGGAGGTCAAGAAAGGATGATTACCGCGAGTTTGAGGTCCACCAGTGAACTCCTTACTGGAAGGGGTCAAAGCAGGAAAGGCTTTTTTTTTCTTAAATGGTCTTCTTAAGGATTATTAAATCGAATCAACAAAGTGGATTTAGCATTATCAATTAAGATTATAAGTTTTGAAAGACTCAACAAATTACAATAAAGATGACAGTGAAACCTTTTCTTTGAGGTCTCTGGCCAGATTTCAGACCTAAAGGACAATCTTCAGGAAGACTGGAATGTAAAATGTAGAGTTCATTTTAGATATCATCGATATCTTCACCATCATCCCCAGTGTCATCAAACTGAATTTCACCATCCCCTCCAGGACCATGCGTATCAGTTTTGCTAAGTTTAGCATTCTCCATAGGCCTTGAGACTTCCAGCTTCAAGGGCGTTGTATTTTAAAATGACGTCGGCTTTGTTGTCCTGGTAATCTTGGAGGCCCACCAATATGTTATCCAAGGTATTTATCCAAACCTTTTTTCTCAGTTCCCTCTGATACGGTGCCGCCTCTTTACACCACTGAAACACATTGCTTCCAGTCACCCGTCCTTTTCCCAACGTTTGGATTACCAGAGCATATTCTTGTAAATACAAACTCTTGCTTTTCAGATTCATGCTCGCCCTTCCCTCTGTGCCCATTTTTACTTCCTTTTCCCCAGGAACTCTGCACTTGGCCTTAATTTGTAGTCATTCTTTTGGCCACCAAAACATACTGACGATCAGAAGCAAAAGTGGGAAAGTTGGCTAAATATGGGTCAAGTGCTCTGTGCAAAAGTTAAGCCCGGTAAAACTATGGAGCCAAGAGATTCTCTAGGGATGAACTTTTAAGAATGCGTCAAGGAAGGCAGTAGTGGTGCACGCCTTTAATCCCAGCACTTGAGAGGCAGAGGCAGGCGGATTTCTGAGTTCGAGGCCAGCCTGGTCTACAGAGTGAGTTCCCGGACAGCCAGGGCTATACAGAGAAACCCTGTCTCAGAAAAAAAAAACAGAAACAAAAACAAAACAAAACAAGAATGCGTCAAGGTACCGGCCACGGGCTCAGCAGTGCCAACTAAGAGTGCATAAAGAATCCCGGGGGCAGGGTGTGTGTGTGTGTGTGTGTGTGTGTGTGTGTGTGTGTGTGCCAGACGTGCAGGAAAGGAAGCAAGGCGTCACCTTGTTCACAATTCAGACTGGCTCCCAGGACTTGACTCCCCGGGTGTTGGAAGCTCAGGAAGTCCGAGGCAGATGTGCCCACGAGAGAGCGTTGTGGGTGCGAGCCCGCATTCTCTCACCGGAGACCCTACAGAAAAATGATGTCGGCTCCACCCCAACGTAACCAAACTTCCCTGGGCTTCTGCAGAGCTTCTAGTAGGACGCAGAGAATGCGGACCCACGAGAGGCAAGGAAAGATGGCAGGAAGGTCACTGCGCCCCAGGCTGACCTCTCTTGAGGCCACAAGCAAAGCTGGGAGGCGGGGAGCAGATCTATTCCCTTATTTGGCCACTTTCTCCTGAGGCTGACTACCAAGGTTTAGCTACCAAAGTACTGAAGTCCAGCAATCAAAAGCCCCCTCTGGCTCACCTAATTAATATGCCCAGTTAAAATTAAACACCTCATGGTAGCACAGGGTTTCCCCTTGCACCTTTATATAAGCCACTTTTTTTTCTTTTTTTTGTGTTTTTTTTTTTGTTGTTGTTGTTGTCATTTTTGAGACAGGGTTTCCCTGTGTAGCCCTGGCTGTCCTGGAACTCACTCTGGAGACCAGGCTGTCCTCGAACTCAGAAATCTGCCTGCCTCTGCTTCCCAAGTGCTGGGATTAAAGGCGTGTGTCACCACCACCTGGCTAGCCACCATTTTCTTATGCGCATGTCTGTCTCCTCTCTATCCAGAGGCAGGGACAAAAAACAAACAAACAAACAAACAAACAAAACAAACACCTCCTTTCCCTTGTCCCCTTCCCCTTCTCCCTCATCCTCTATTCCTCTATCTCCTGTTTTTGTCTCTTAACTCCCTGCCCTCTGACCCTCTGGGGCAAATAAATCTCTGTGCTGAGAACTTAGTCTTGGGGGTCCTGAGTAGATAGGGGTCTGTTACACCCTGGACTAGAGAACTGCCTGGAGTCAGGAGTTTACATAGTCGAAGAACAAAGTTACATTGTTCACTGCCAATTGAAGGTTACCATCTGTTTTACAAAGTCTTGGCTATCTCTAGCAAAACAAGCTTTTGGCCCGTATGACCTTTTTACCTTTCATAAACAAGTTTTGTTAATGAGTTCCAGGACAGCCAGAGAAACCCTGTCTCGAAAAAAACCAAATCCAAAAAAAAAAACAAAAAACCAAAAAACAATTGTATAAGACCAAGCAATGATTAAACCAACCAAAAGCCCTTCATATTTGGATTTCCAACTTTGGTTTATAGCTCTCATAAGCACAGTAATTTAAAGATATATGTTATGTGTATGAATGTTTTATCTGCATATACACCTGCATGCCAGAAGAGGGCATCAGATCCCATTACAGACGGTTGTGAGCCACCATGTGGTTGCTGGGAACTGAACTCAGGACCTCTGGAAGCACAGTCGGTGCTCTGACACTGCTGAGCCATCTCTCCAGGCCAAATGTGTACTCTTTTTAAACAAAGACCAATCGTTCTTCATACAAGTATTTACTTATTTCTTTGTTTTGAAATTGTGTGATATAAGGACATAGTTCCAGGACAGCCAGAGACACACAGTGAATCCATATCTGAAGATAAATAAAATCAAAATAAATAAAATCGGGCTGGAGAGATAGCTCAAAGGTGACAGCGCTGGATGCTCATCTGCAGGATCCAGATTTGATTCCCAGCACCCATCTGGGGGCTACAACTATCTGTAACTGCAGTTCCGGAAGACCCGATGAATCTCAGCCTCTGCAGGCTCTGCATACAAAAGGTACAGACATTCACGAAGGCAAAACACCATATAGGGAAAATAAAAATAAACCTTTTTTTAAAAAAAAATCAGAATTGTGGAAGTGCTTCAAAAAACATGGATTTTGGGGGGACTTTTCCTGAGCTCCCAGATCAAGCCTCTGTCTCCTGCTTTGGAGTCTGCAGAGAATTGAGGTCCCCAAGTGTGGCTAGGGCTGTGTCCCCCTAGAGGGGGACAAACACCCCTGCTTCAAGCCTTACACAAGGCCATTACTACCTCTTCCTGGATAGCTCTGTCTGGCCTGGATCTCCCTCTGTCCAGGTCTTGGCCTTGAATTCAGAAATCAGCCTGTCTCTGCCTCCTAAGTGCTGAGATTAAAGGCACGTCATCACCATGTCCAGCTTAATGGAAAGAATCCAGTTAAGAGACACACTTAAAAAAGTTTGTTTGACATGTTTGTCTATTTATGTTTGGTATGTATGTATGTATGTATGTATGTATGTATGTATGTACATTTTGCGGGCCTGTTCTGATGTGGGCCTGTATACCTGTTGAGGGAGACCCGGCTGGGTGGAGGGTGCGAGTCCTTGGTCCTGTCTGGCAGCTGAAAGCGCTGAGAGGCTCCATTGTTCTGGCAAGGCGGGTTTTGATAAAAGGAGAAAGCCCGTGATTTTCAAGCTTTATTATAGAAGAACAGTGAGAGAGATGAAATCCGGCTATGGCAAGGCGTAAAGATGGGAAAGAATGAGGAAAGAGAAAGGTAAAAGAAGAGAACAAGAGAGGAGAGAGAGAGAAAGAGAGAGAGAGAGAGAGAGAAGGGCAAGAGAGGGAGGGGGGGCCAAGCATCCCTTTTATAGTGGGCCGGGCTACCTGGCTATTGCCAGGTAACTGTGAGGTACACTTCGGTCTGAACACCAGGGGCTTGGGGTGTGGCCCTAGGTGACTGATGGCCACAAAATTATGGAGTTGAGGGCCTCGAGATGTCAGTCTGGTGTCTGGGAACATGGGCAAACAGCCTTTGCTGTGCCCCCCCCCATTAAATCCACTGGGTGGCAAGGGCTCAACCAGAACACAGACTGCCTTTGAAGGTCCGACATGTTTGACAGGGCGAAAGTGCACTCCAGGGAGAAACTGGAGCTGCCTTCAAAAATGAACGTCGTAGACTCTGGGCTCTACAGTGAATTTACCTCTTATTTTCACTGTGTCTTAGTTTCCTTCTACAAATGCTATAAATGCTACGTTCAAAAGAAAATTTAGAAGGGAGGGTGCCCTTTGGCTTGCATGTCCCTATTGAGGGAAGGCAACCACGGAGGGACAGCAAGGCAGGAACTCGATCAGGGCAAGAGCCTGGAAGCCTGAGCTGATGCAGAGGCTTTAGGGAGTGCTGCTTACTGGCTTGCTCAGCCTGCTTTCTATCTGTCTCTATATCTATATCTATATCTATATCTATATCTATATCTATATCATCATCGTCGTCGTCGTCCTCGTCGTCCTATTTTGAGACAGGGTCTCTCCATCCCCTGGCTGTTCTGGATCTCCCTCTGTGGACTAGGCCTCAAACTCACAGGCCTGCCTCTGCCTCCCCAGTGCTAGGACAAAAGGCCTGCACCATCATGCCCAGTCCAGCCTTCCTTCTTCCTTACACCTCGTGCCAAGGGTCGGCACCATCTCCAGGGAACTGGATCCTCCCACATCAATCACTAATGAAGACAATCCAGGCTTGCCTACAGGCTGGTCTATTGTCCCCATTTCTCTCAAGTGAAATTCTCTCTTCCGAAAGGTCCCTTGTCACATTGACAAAAACCCAGGCAGCTGACCGAGTTTGTTAGCAGATGCACGTTTTTGTTAACTGCTACATCTAGGGTCTTTTGCTTGCGGAAGCACACTCATCTGTCTACACCCATCAGCTTCTCTCTTTTGTTGGCTTGTGTACGTACGCCAGGTGGACCTCAAATTCATTATGCAGCCAAAATCGCCTTGGTATTTTTGATCCTCCTACCTACACCCCCAAAGGACTTCGACTTCAGATATGTTACATGAGCCTGGATTTTTTTTTTGTTGCTGAGGATCAAAGCAGGTCTTTGTGCATGCCTGGGCAACCAATCATTCTACCAACTGACTCTCTCTCTCTCTCTCTCTCTCTCTCTCACACACACACACACACACACACTTTTTTTCTTTTCTTTCTTTTTTTTTTTTTTTTGGAAGTATTTCACTGTCTCAGGTTTCCAAGTACTAGAATTACACTCCTCATAATATGCTTTGCTTTTCTTTTCACCCACTACAGTACCAGAACTTTTGAAGCAGAGAGTAGGAAGAGATTCCAGGCATCCAGCACTGATCCATTCATTGATCCTGGTCCTAAAGGTCTTCCGGCCCAGAGCAGTGGTCCTTTAGTTTCCCTTCCACTGCGGAGCTCTGGCCAGCGTGGAACACTAGGTCCTCTCATGGACCAGCCTGGGGAGTTGAATATGCCTCCTCCAAAAAACCCATACCGAAGTAGTTTTGGTCTGTTTTTAAAACAAGAGGAACTGTGGGCGGAACTTTAGAAATTGCCAGGGATACACAGAGAGACCCTGTCTCAAAATATAAATGAAGAAATCCTGCTTTGCAGGGCAGGCTGAGGCAGGAGGATCACCGGGAATCGCACGCCAGTCAGTCTGAGCTTCCTGGGCGAAAGACTCCCACGTTGAAAACCGGAGGAACAAGGAAAAGAACGAAGGGGAAGGTCCGGGTCTTCCCCGCCCCCTCGCTTCATTCCTGGACCTCACCTCCGGCGAGACCCGACGCTACTAGATAAAAGAGGGGGAGAGTGTGTGGCGGGGGCTAGGTAACCTTTTGTGGTGTGGTGGGTGCTGTCAGTTCTGTGTCTGAAAGACCGTGAAGAAGAGCCTGGCAGAACCTCGGGCTTCCGTCGGTACAGCGACGCTCGGGCAGCGCCCGGCAGCGCTGAATCCGGAGGCGAGCTGGGCGGAGCATGCAAATAAGGACGCGGTCGGGTCTCCGCGGAACTCTGGGAATGAAAATCACAACAAAACCTTCTCGTCCTCTTTGGATCCTTCAGGCTTTCTCTGGCGTAAAGGTGGTGGACGCGCGATAGATGAGGAGGGTCGGTGTCGAGCACATGTTTGCGGGCGCTCGAGTGTTAGTGACCGTACGTTTAATGTGTGTGCGCTGGTGAGTGTCGCGGGCGTGTGGCGCTGTTCGGTATCGCTTCTCGGCCTTTTGGCTAAGATCAAGTGTAGTATCTGTTCTTATCAGTTTAATATCTGATACGTCCTCTATCCGAGGGCAATATATTAAATGGATTTTTGGAACTAGGAGTTGGAATAGGAGCTTGCTCCGTCCACTCCACGCATCGACCTGGTATTGCAGTACCTCCAACCCCCTCTGGGGAATAAAGATGGTCTAAAAATTAGACTTAAGTATTCTCAATCTTGCTTTCCTTCTTGTTCTTTACTTGACTTCCACTGTTCTTTCTCTGGGCTGTGAAGCTAAAGGCTTATTCTAGATAACCCTGGTCTCTATAAACTGAGGGTTTTGGTTGTTCTCTGAGGCAGTTTTACCCTTATATTTGACACGGTATTTCTCACTCCAGATCCACTACAAAAGCACTACTTCACACATAGACCACCGAACAAAACTTTTAGTCCTACCATACCAAGCAGACAATAAGATAGTAAAAACCATATTGACGGGCACTTTTAATCTCCCAGAGGGAGGAAGAGGCATAGAGAAAACCCTGACTTAAAGAACTAAAACTCTAGCCATACCCTTGGGAGGCAGAGGCAGGTGGGTTTCTGAGCTCCAGTGTAGGACCTCCTTTTGGGGAGACCCTCCACTTCATTCTCTGGATAGCAAGGACATGGGAGAGACCGACTTGATGCAAACGCATGAGGTAGTTTATTATCAGAGCTCTGGGCCGACACATACCTCACACAGGAGACAGTGGAGTCGACCCTGAGGCCCAAAAGTTAGGGGTTTATATAGGAAAAGTCAGGGGGTTTTGGTGCGGCTACACATGATTTGCTGATTCAAACATTGGCGGGGGATTCTGGCGCGCAGGGTGTTGTTTTTTTTTTTTTGTTTGTTTTTTGTTTTTTGACATACGTGCAGATCATGTAATATCAGCAATGTAGGAGGGTGGTTTATTTTTGTTAGCAGGAAGGTCACTTTGACATTAGTAAACTGCATCCAAGGGACAGGAGACAGGAGACTCCAGTCCAGATAGTGTCTGACCCATAGGAGTTTTCCCAGGCATGCCCCTTATCTTTTATGGCCGGTCTGTTTGTGGAATGGCTCAACCACAACCTTGCTTCAAGCTTGTCCAGCATGCCCGGGCTCTAGTCTGCTGCCTCAACTATGGATTCTGAAAAGTCCCAACTCCCTTCACCAGGAGGGAGTTCTTTGTATATTTCTATGCTTTAGTCCTCTGTAAAAAAACATTTTCCCCTCATTTTGCTTAACCATTTTCTTTTGTGATACAGCTGTCTTTTTACTTTCATGCAATCCTAGTTTTCCATTATTGGTTCTGTTTCATGAACGATTAGAATCCTGTGCATAAAGTCCTTATTTATAATGCCTCTAAGATGTTTTGCTTTTTTCTTGCAACAACTTGACTTTTACATCTTTTGCTGAGGTCATTTTTGCTGAGAGAGAGAGAGAGAGAGGGAGGGAAGGGGAAGGGAGGGAGGGGGAAGGGAAGGGGGAGGGAGTTCTTTGTATATTTCTATGCTTTAGTCCTCTGTAAAAAACAGCTGTCTTTTTACTTTCCTGCAACCCTTTTCATGCTTCCAGCAGACTCTTAACTAACCAAAACCTTCCCATCAAGAAGCTGGCTTTATTCTAGAGACTGGAGTTTGGTTGCCAGCACTCGTGCTGGACCGCTTACTACTCATCCACTCCAGCTCCAGGGGCTATTATGGCGCCGCACTCTCGGGTGTGCACACACACGCGAGCGCAGACACACAGAATTTTAAAATACAGGAATGCCTTTCAACAAGATAAAGGCTGTATCGCTATTCTATGCCCTGTCATTAGCACCTCTCACAAGTATTTGTAGTCTAAGAAAGGTTTGATTCAGCCTTTGGTTTAACCAGAAAACTTAGAACTCAAACACTCATCAACAATAGTGATGAGTGACAAACAATAGCAGTGGTGACAAACACTTTTAATCCCAGCAATGGAGGCAGAGGCAGGTGGGGACCCTGTGATTTGGGGGTAGGCCTGGTCTATGGTGTGAGTTCCAAAACATCCAGGACCAAACAGAAAAACTCTGTCTCAAACAGGATACACAAAAATAAAACAGACGTGATCTTATTTACATTAGCCAAAAGCAGAAAAGATCTTAGAATAAAAATGCCTTTTAAACAAGGAAGGAAGGAGGGAGGGACAGAGAGAGAAAGAGAGAGAGAGAGAGAGAGAGAGAGAGAGAGAGAGAGAGAGAGAGAGAGAGAGAGAGAGAAAGCCAGATCACGGTGTGGCTCACCCCTTTAACTTTGGCCTACTCCAGGCAAGCAGATCTGGTTTAACATAGTGCATTCTAGAACAGTCAGAGACACATAGGCCCTGACTCAAAAACAAACAAACAAAACTGGAAAAAGAAATTTAGGAAGACCCTAGAAAATAGAAATCTTCTACTACTTGTCTCCTGGCTCAAAAGAATAATGTTGAGAAAATGACTATCTTACCCAAAGCAATTTAAAGATTCAATGCAATCCCAATTAACAATTCTAGTGACTCTCCTCACAGATATGAGGGTGAAAATCTTAAAAGATTCTGGGAAGCAGAGTAATCCTGATCAAAAAGAATATTGCTGGAGTTACATCATCATACATGATTTCAACTTACAGGCAGTTTCATAGGCACAGGGACAAAACAGAATGGTACTGTCAAATTAAAATAAAAAGACCAGCAATGGAGCCAGAGGCAGGCGGAGACCCTGTGATTCGGAGGCAATATGGTGCCCGTCAATATGGTTTTTACTATCTTATTGTCTACTTGGTATGGTAGGACTAAAATTTTGTTCGGTGGTCTATGTGTGAAGTAGTGCTTTTGTAGTGGATCTGGAGTGAGAAATACCGTGTCAAATATAAGGGTAAAACTGCCTCAGAGAACAACCAAAACCCTCAGTTTATAGAGACCAGGGTTATCTAGAATAAGCCTTTAGCTTCACAGCCCAGAGAAAGAACAGTGGAAGTCAAGTAAAGAACAAGAAGGAAAAGCAAGATTGAGAATACTTAAGTCTAATTTTTAGACCATCTTTATTCCCCAGAGGGGGTGCACCGTTCCTGGAGGTACTGCAATACCAGGTCGATGCGTGGAGTGGACGGAGCAAGCTCCTATTCCAACTCCTAGTTCCAAAAATCCATTTAATATATTGTCCTCGGATAGAGGACGTATCAGATATTAAACTGATAAGAACAGATACTACACTTGATCTTAGCCAAAAGGCCGAGAAGCGATACCGAACAGCGCCACACGCCCGCGACACTCACCAGCGCACACACATTAAACGTACGGTCACTAACACTCGAGCGCCCGCAAACATGTGCTCGACACCGACCCTCCTCATCTATCGCGCGTCCACCACCTTTACGCCAGAGAAAGCCTGAAGGATCCAAAGAGGACGAGAAGGTTTTGTTGTGATTTTCATTCCCAGAGTTCCGCGGAGACCCGACCGCGTCCTTATTTGCATGCTCCGCCCAGCTCGCCTCCGGATTCAGCGCTGCCGGGCGCTGCCCGAGCGTCGCTGTACCGACGGAAGCCCGAGGTTCTGCCAGGCTCTTCTTCACGGTCTTTCAGACACAGAACTGACAGCACCCACCACACCACAAAAGGTTACCTAGCCCCCGCCACACACTCTCCCCCTCTTTTATCTAGTAGCGTCGGGTCTCGCCGGAGGTGAGGTCCAGGAATGAAGCGAGGGGGCGGGGAAGACCCGGACCTTCCCCTTCGTTCTTTTCCTTGTTCCTCCGGTTTTCAACGTGGGAGTCTTTCGCTCAGGAAGCTCAGACTGACTGGCGTGTGATTCCCGGTGATCCTCCTGCCTCAGCCTGCCGCAAAAGCTGAGTTCTTTTTTAAAAGCCTAATAAGCGGGGCTGTAGTGGGGCACCTCTGGGAGGCAAAGGCAAGCACACCTTTAGAGGAACTCTTTTGAGTTCCAGACCGATCTAGGCAACGGAGCGAGTTCCTGAACAGCCAAGGCTACGTGGACAAACCCTGTTTCGATAAAAACTAATAAATAAAAATAAAATGAGAGCCGGTGGTGGCGCACGCCTGTAATCCCAGCACTCTGGGAGGCAGAGGCAGGTGGATTTCTGAGGCCATCCTGGTCTACTGAGTGAGTTCCAGGACAGCCAGGGCTACACAGAGAAACTCTGTCTCGAAAAAACTAAATCCAAAAACCAAAATAATAATAATAATAATAATAATAATAATAAAAGCCGGGCGGTGGTGGTGCACGCCTTTAATCCCAGCACTTGGGAGGCAGAGGCAGGTGGATCTTTGAGTTCTAGGCCAGCCTGGTCTACAAAGTGAGTTCCAGGTCAGCCAGAGCTAAACAGAGAAACCCTGTCTCGAGAACATATATGATAAAATAAAAAGTAAAAAACAAACAGAATAATTACTCTGGGCCAAGTGTGTGTGGGGGGGAGGGTGGCTCAAGTCTGTAAAACCGGTATTAAGGAGGTAGAGGCAGGTAGAACTTGTAGGCCAGCTTACATAGTGAGACTATCTCAAAGAAACAAACAAGACTTTAGGCTGAGCATTTTGGCACACACCTGTTAACTGTAAGCACTCGACTTGACAGGCCTGCCTATGTTCTGCAATACATCACTATTGCTACTGTAAAGGAAAAGGAGCGCCCACTAAGGCAGGCTTTGGGTTTCTAGATAGAACAGATGTGGAAGTGAGTGTTCACTGTCCAGTGTAAAGGGAATTAACGTACCTTACCTTCACACAACATGCACATACGTACACATAATAAGCAAAACATTTTTTTCAAAGACAAAAGAGCTGGACAAACTGGCTCACACCTGGGCTCCAAGCACTTAGGAGGCAGAGACAGACAGATTGCTGAGATGTAACCAGCTGGTCCACATTGCGAGTTTTGGGCTATCCAGCTATTCACACAGACTCCAAGCAACAAAAAGATGACAGAAACAAATCAGTACATGCTGGCAAGAAATTAGACAAAAGGTGGTTCTTATATAGTGCTGCCGGAAATACAAACCAGACCAGATGGAATCAGTATTGAGGTTTATTAAAACTAACAATAGTGCTTCCACATGGCCCAGCTAGACTGGGTGTTTGCCCAAAGGACTACAGGTCAACACATCACAGGGACACATTAGTGTTTCTTACAGCCTGTGCACAACAGTTAACCAGGAATGATAAAGAAAATGCTTTGTATCTACAATGCAACTGTTTTCAACTGTAGTAACTTAGCTGTCTGCAGCAGAATCGATTCACATAATTACATTAAGCCACTCCCACAAATATTTTCTTTTACCTGTGTTCCCTATACTTCATATAGATATATAAATACACATATGAGCCGGGCGGTGGTGGCGCATGCCTTTAATCCCAGCACTTGGGAGGCAGAGGCAGGTGGATTTCTGAGTTCGAGGCCAGCCTGGTCTACAAAGTGAGTTCAGGACAGCCAGGGCTACACAGAGAAACCCCGTCTCGAAAAACCAAAAAAAAAAAAAAAAAACACATATGTAAACATGTGTACACATATTTAAGACATGACAGCAGAACATGAGTGGGGACAGAGATGAGAAAAGGGAAGGTGGGAAGGTAAGAGACAGAATGCGGATTAAACATGAAATAAATCCACACATGCAGGAAAGCTTAAATACATATCAGGACAGTGATTCTCAGCCTTCCTAATGCTGTGACCCCTTAATACAGTTCTTCATGTTGTACTGACCCCGGAACATTACTTTTTTAAAGGCTTATTTATTATATGTAAGTACACTGTAGCTGTCTTCAGACACTTTCTTCTCTCTCCGGCCCTGCTTGCTCTGGCCCAAAGGTTTATTTATTTATTTATTATATGTAAGTACACTCCAGAGGAAGGCATCAGATCTCATTATGGATGGTTGTGAGCTACCATGTTGTTGCTGGGATTTGAACTCAGACCCTTCGGAAGAGCAGTCAGTGCTCTTAACCGCTGAGCCATCTCTCCAGCCCCCCATTAAATTACTTTTGTTGCCGCTTTACAATTATAACTTTGCTACTGCTATGAATCATAATGTAAACAATTCTGATATGATCCTGATAAGCAGGAAGGACGATCTAGGTGACCCCAGGAAAAGGGTCATTCTACCCACAAGATGTCACAACCCACAGGTAGAGAACTACCGTATTAGGGAGCACAAGGCATGGGGTGGCTGTTGTCGGACAAAGCTTGTCCTGGGGAAAGGCAACACACAGGTCCTCTCATGCCAGGCAGGAACCCACAACAGACCAAAGTACAGATACCACCAAAGGCCAACCGGATAAACCAAGAATTCTACTGAGGTTACTTACAGGAGGAGAAATGACTCAAAGACAGCTTCATCACCAGGGACCACGGGAGCATGGGTGACCACTCACAAAGCTGGGAACCTGGAGCCCACCGCACAGCCTGCAGGCAGCCTGACAGATCTGAGAGGGTTCTTTTCAGGCACCTCAGTTGGAATAAACATCTTCCAAGCAGTTCTTCTTGTCTCAGAGTCTTTGTTGGCCTCAGTTGGAATAAACATCCTCTAAGCAGCTCTTCTGGTCTCAGTCTTTGCTGGTTTTCTCTTCTAAGAGTTTTCTTTGTAGCTCAGGCTCTTAGCTGAGTTTGTTTACTCTATCAGGGAGGAGCCTAGAGAATCTGATCAGTTTCAGGAACTTCCTGAAGCTATTTTGGGTTGTTTACCTTCCTGCTTAAGTGCTTCCTGCAAGATGCAAGTTTTATTTATTTATTTTTTGTTTTGTTTTTTTCCAGACAGGGTTTCTCTGTGTAGCCCTGGCTGTCCTGGAACTCACTTTGTAGACCAGACTGGCCTTGAACTCAGAAATCTGCCGGCCTCTGCCTCCCAAATGCTGGGATTAAAAGCGTGCGCCACCACCACCCAGCAAGAGGCAAGTTTTAATCTGCAAGGGAACTGTTCTGTGATGACTCCTTGTACAATCCAGTGCTTGGGAGATGGATGCAGAAAAAATGTGAATTTTAGGGCCAGTCTGGGTAGCACAGTAAGTTTTCAAGACATTAGCTGAGGAGTTCAAGTTTACAAGACTGGTGGGGAAGGAGGGAAGGAGGGAGGAAGGGAGAAAGGGAGGGAAAGAGAGAAAGAAGGAGAGGGAGAGAAGAGAGAGAGGAGAGGAGAGGGAGAGGAGAGGGAGAGGAGAGGGAGAGGAGAGGGAGAGAAATATGAGGGTTCAGATATCCAGCTCAGTCTCTTTTGGGTCTGGGTGGTTCAGAGACTCACCAATCTGACCACGAATGTATTTTAACAGAGAAGGGATTTTTATTCAGATATCAGCAGCAAGGCTATGCTGTAGAGACCCCAGATTCCCCAAATACAGCACAGAGCCACGTGGGTTTATAAACACAAAGAACATCAAATTACAAAAATTTTGTTTTGCAAACAGATGTTTCACAGGCATCCTAGTGGTTTTTTTATTTTTGTTTAAGGCAAGGTTTCTTTGTGTAGCCCTGGCTGTCCTGGAACTCACTCTGTAGACCAAGCTAGCCTCAAACTCAGAGATCCACCTGCCTCTGTCTCTTGAATGCTGGGACTAAAGCTGTGTCTCACCACTGACCAGCACAAAAATAACCCATAATACTTTTTAACATTTGAAGTCCAATTTTACTTTATGATTCTCTTTAAGCACAGTAACTTTTAAACTTTTTTTTTAATTTTAAAATTTTCTTGCCTGGCAGTGGTGGCACACACCTTTAATCCCAGCATTTGGGAGGCAGAGGTAGGCAGATTTCTGAGTCTGCCTGGTCTACAGAATGAGTTCCAGGTCAGCCAGGGCTACACAGAGAAACCCTGTCTTGAAAAACAAAAAAAGCCGGTGTGTGTGTGTGTGTGTGTGCCTGTAATCCCAGCACTCTGGGAGGAAGAGGCAGATGGATTTCTGAGTTTGAGGCCAGCCTGGTCTACAGAGTGAGTTCCAGGACAGCCAGAGCTACACAGAGAAACCCTCTCTCAAAAAACCAAAAAAAAAAAAAAAAAAAAAAAAAAATAGTTCTTAGGTGCATTGGTGTTTTGCATGTGTGTGTGTGTGTGTGTGTGTGTGTGTGTGAGAGAGAGAGAGAGAGAGAGAGAGAGAGAGAGAGAGATCTCCTAAGATCTAGAACTGGAACTGCCATGTGGATGCTGGGAATTGAACTCAGGTCTAACCTTAATTTTAAGCTTTTAAACAAGTTATAGAGAATTTACCAATTTGATGAAATATCTAAGACAGGATCTTGTGGATGAAAATTCCCCCCCCCCCCAAACAAGCAGTGTTTGGCTCCACCCACAGCTGGTAGGGGTTTATAAGGCAAAGAACACAAAGTTATATCTGTCTACAGTGCAAGGAGATCATCTTAGGCAAAACAAGATTTTGTTTACAGAATCAGAAACAGCAATTGTCCTTAAGACAACAATTTTGCATAAACAACCATGTTGTTAAAACTGGGACAAGACCTACCAGGGCAGCAGAGGTGCTGATGGAAGTTAGAAACAAAAACAAGTTAAGACCTCCAGAATCCACGGCCCAGGCATAAGGCAGGCCAGGGACAAGCCCAGACAACTGGGGCCTTCTCAAGGTTGTTAGAATAGCAGGATGATCCACCCAAGGTCTTTAAAACTTTACAGAAACTAGCCAGCCAGAAAGATAAAAAGTAGCCTAAACAACCTCTGCTGAGTCACGGGCCATCTGGGCTCCCTCCCCTCACCCTCTCTTTTCTTGAGTAGTTTAAAGTTAACTAGATCCTCTGCTAACAAGATAAGTTTCCCACTCCCCTACATTCTACTATCCATACTACCTGCTGATGTAATTGTATGCCAATTACTCCCTCAATGTATGAATTGACTAATTATGTAAAGCGCTTGAAACCCCCTTGCCTTTTCCCATATAAACCCCTAGCTTTTGAGCCTGGGGCGGACTGCTTTGTCTCTTGCACGAGACGTGTAGGCCCTGAGCTCCGCAATTAAACTGCCTCGTGTTTTTGCATCAAGCCGGTCTCTCCCGTTTCCTTGGGTGTGCGCTGACCCGAGACTGGAGTGGGGTCTCCCCGTTCGGGGGGGGTTCTACAGTGCACTTAAGCTTAGCACTTGGGAGGGAGATGGCAGGCTACAAGAGAACTGGTTCCCAAAACATGTGTTTGGGGGAAGGGGCTTAGGGGATCTGGAAAGAAGGCTCGGCAGTTAAAAGCACTTGCTGCCCTATCAGATGACCAGAGTATGGGTCCCAGCCCTCTGGTCAGCTGGCTCACAACTGCCCATATATAAATTCATCTTAGGATCTGGCGCCATCTTCTGGCTCCATGGACACATACGCGCGCGCGCGCGCGCGCACACACACAAAACATTTCTTTTTGTTTTTGTTTTGTTTTGGTTTTTGGATTTGGTTTTTTCGAGACAGAGTTTCTCTGTGTAGCCCTGGCTGTCCTGGAACTCACTCTGTAGACCAGGCTGGCCTCAAACTCAGAAATCCACCTGCCTCTGCCTCCCAGAGTGCTGGGATTACAGGCGTGCGCCACCACCGCCAGGCTACAAAACACATTTCTAAAAAGCAGTGCTGATTTTTGTTGTTCAGGGGCTTTGTTTGTTCTTATAAAGGACATTTAATTGGGGCTGGCTTACGGGTTCCGAGGTTCCGTCCATTTTCATCAAGCCAAGAACATGGCAGCATCCCGGCCCGCATGGTGCATGAGGAGCTAAGAGTTGTACATCTTCATCTGAAGGCTAACATCATTTGTTGTTGCTGTTTTTAAGATTTATTTTATGTGTATGAGTGCTTTGCCTACATGTATGTCTGTTTGCCACATGCATGCATGGTACTTACAGAAATGGTGAGCCTCCATGTGGGTGCTGAGAATCGAACCCGGGTCCTTTGCAAGCACAGTGCTCTTATTACTGCCAACTCTGCAGGCCTTAAGCAATACTGTTGATACTCACCTTGAATTCGCTGGTTTGGAGTTCGACCTTAGCTTATCATTGCTAAACTAGATCCTTCTTCGATTCCTGCTGAAACAATAACTTCTGCTTCTATTGAACTCTTGGATTAGCTACCTGGAAGGGGAGCAAGTCTTTTACACCGCTGGTTATCTCAACGGATCCAGACCAGAGTCGGGACCCTGGAGTGAGAGAGGGTGGAGCCATTTTTGTTTTTTTTTTTGTTTGTTTGTTTTTTTGGATTTGGTTTTTTTCCAGACAGGGTTTCTCTGTGTAGTCTTGGCTGTCCTGGAACTCAGAAATCCGCCTGCCTCTGCCTCCCAGAGTGCTGGGATTACAGGCATGTGCCACCACCGCCTGGCACGGATCCATATTTTGATGGCCATCTAGCACTGGAACTAACTGTGGGACCCTCAGGAGTGAGTCAGCTAGTAGAGCACCTTCTGGGGTGGAGCAGCCAACTGACCCGGTTCAGGTTGTGGCTCCCCAGAGGAGCTGGTATCTTGGATTATCTAAGAGGCAAGAGTGGACCCAAGATCTTCAAAGTGTGTGGGGGTGTCAAAGCCAAGAACCAAGTTTGACTACACAAGTACGTGTGTGTGTGTGTGTGTGTGTGTGTGTGTGTGTATGTACATGTGTGCACATACACATACATTGAATAACATATAAAAAACAGCCAGGTGCTGTTTCTCCTTAGGGGAATCCACTTTCTCCTTGGGGCTCACAGGACAAGTGGATTAGGCTGGACCTTCAAGACACAGCCCCACTAGTAGACCATAAACCTTGCTGAAGCTCCCTGAAGTCTGGGACCCAAACCACACACTACTGTCCACACCTTTGTTAGGCAGCCTTTATTAGGATTCTGTATGGGGAGCCTTTTCCCACCGCACTGACAGGGCTCAAGCCCCTCTAGACCTCTCCCAAGGCACCCTCCTACACAGTGCAGCAGGATCTAGGCTTCGTAGTGTGTGCTTAGGGATGCCAGCAACCCAATGACTGCAAACCAGAGCTTCCTGTCAAAGTCAGACGCCAGGTCCTCCGACATGGTCGGAGCTGCTAGTGCAGTTCGCAGAGCTTCAGGTCTTCCTCCTCCAGGCTGAAATCTGAGAGACATTCTTCCTCCCTTTGGCTGGGCTGACTGCCAGGAAAGCAGCGGACCTGCAAGATGAAGGCCCATCAGGAGGGCGGGAGAATTCAGGCTGCGGTTGCTCTGGTGTCGCTGTTCTGTTCGCTGTTCGGCTAGCCACTCACCATCAGGTATCCTGTTTCCTCACTCACACCCAGACCCCACCTTTCCCCCACAGGCATAGATACCACTTCACAAGAGATTCTCCTTACACACTGGACTGCCACGGAGAAGCTAAGTAGCTGACCTCCTTCAGAGCTGGGTTTTTTGTTTTGTTTTGTTTTTTGATTGTTTTTGTTTTTTTGATTTCTTGGATTTGGTTTTTTCAAGACAGGGTTTCTCTGTACAGCTCCGGCTGTCCTGAAACTCACTCTGTAGACCAGGCTAGCCTCCAGCTCAGAAATCCGCCTGTCTCTGCCTCCCAGAGTGCTGGGATTACAGGTGTATGCTACCACAGCCCAGCCAGAGCTGATTTTATAATCTGTATTGTGAGTTGCAAAAAAAAAAAAAAAAAAAAAAAAGGCCGGAGAGATGGCTCGACAGTCAAGAGCATGTACTGTCTTTCCAGAGGATCTGGGTTCAGTTCCCAGGACTCACCTGTAACCCTAGCTTCAATGGATCTGATGCCTCTGGCTTCTTAAGACATCTTCACTCACATGCACAGAACCACACATACCAGGGTCCCGACATGGCTGGACATGAAGTGTGTGCTGGAATTTATTCTAACATGGTTGGACATGAAGCGTGTGCTGGAATTTATTCTAACAGTCCCCTCTTCTATGGGTGAATCTACTGCTGACTTGCTTCCTCCTGTATTCAGAGAGCCAGACTTGTATCTATTTTTTTTTCTTTTTTCTTTTTTGGTTTTTTTCCAGACAGGGTTTCTCTGGCTGTCCTGGAACTCACTCTGTAGACCAGGCTGGCCTCGAACTCAGAAATCTGCTTGCCTCTGCCTCCCAAGTGTGTATTTTTTTAATATACATATAACTTACCTTACGCCCACTGGTGTTCTGCCTGTATGTATGTCTGTGTGAGGGTGTCAGCAGCCCTGGAACTGGAGTTACAGACAGGTGTGAGCTGCCATGTGGGTGCTGGAAATTGAACCCAGGTCCTCTGGAAAAGCAGCCAATGCTCTTAACCACTAAGCCATCTCTCCAGCCCCAAGCTGGACTTATTTGAGAGACAGAGTTTCACTGAGTAGTCCTGGATGACTTGGGTCTCATTATGTAGACTAGACTAGCCTCAAACTCACAAATATCCACTTGCCTCTGTCTCCTGAGTATTGAAATTGAAGGTGTGCTCCACCACACAGGGCAAAAGCTGGACCTCTTGAAAGTAGGAAAAGTTTCACTGGGAATGTAGCTCATATGGGTAGCGTGCACACCTAGTGTCTTAGTCACTGTTCTATTGCCCTGAAGAGACACCACGGCAGCTCTTAGAAAGGAAGGCGTTCAATCGTGGCCTGCTTACAGTTTAGAGAGCTAGTTCATTACCCCGGCAAGGAGCAGGGCCACACACAAGGCAGGCGTGCTGCAGGAGAAGTAGCTGAGTGCTATGTTCTGATCCACAAACAGGCAGGCAGAGTGAGACACTGGGCCTGGTGTCAGCTCTTGAATCTCCAAGTCCAATCCCGGTGACACCCTTTCTCAACAAGTCACGCTTCCTAGTCCTTAAGGGTTAGAGGACCAAGCATGCAAACCTATGAGCCCATGGGGGCGTTTTCAGTCCAACTCCCACCCAGTATGCACGAGGCACTAGACCACGTTTGGCAGTACAAACCTGTAAGTCCGACATTATGGGGGGGATAGTATGGGAACCAAAGTTCAAGGCCAGCCTAGGCCACTTAAGACCCTGCCTAAAAAAACAAACAACTTTGATGGGCAGAGTAGCACAAGCCTTTTATCTCAGCACTGGGAGCAGAGGCAGGGGGAGCTCTGTGCGTTCTAGGCTAACATGATCTGCATAGTGACTCTAGGACAGTCATAGTTACATAGTGAGACTCTGTCTTGGAACAACACAAAACAAACAAACAGAAATATTCTAAAATGGAGATCCTATTGGCCATAATTTAGTAGAAAAACCTAACTAGTATGGTATCCAAGCAAAAAGACTACAGGGGAAAACTGACTCCACAAAATAGTTTCCTGAAACCCACGTGCTTAGCATACACAAGTGTGCGTGAGCACACACCCCCACGCACACTCACGGAGGGATGCCAGATAAAAGAATAAGTCACCAGCCCAGCCCGAGGTTGGCCTACCAGCCAGGGCGTCGACAGCCCGCTCTAACCTCTCTGGAGCCACGCTACCGTGTTGAAGGAGCTTCTGTTTGCATGTGTCTCTGCTGAATTCCTTTCAGCAAGAAGACCAGAAACATTTACCCAGGAACTCCATCCAAGCTGAACTAAATCACTGCTTCTCCCAGGATGAACTTTACTTTTTGAGATGGTGACCACTCTAACTTTCAAACCAAACCACTTCAAAGCTCTGGGGTGTGTTAAATAATCAGAGTCCCCAAGTGACATTCCTAGGACACAGAGCACATTTCAGCCTCACACATTTAAGGATATCTTCTATGTAATAAATAGCGACTGTTTTCTTGAGATGACTTTGGCAATTTATCCTCTGATTAAAACCTTTCATATAACTGATGGATAGGAAGGTCTTTGGTAAAATCACCTTCTGGAGAGAAGGGGGAATGCAGGATTTAGATAATACACTGTATCAGAAAGAGAGGAGCTTCTCTGGCCATAGCACATCAGAGAACTGCCCAGTTACTTGGCTCTTAGGATCCTTTGAGGAAGTTCTAGAAAGATCTCTGTATAGGTAGCCTTCGCCAAGGATTCAGGAACCTCTCACCCATTCCAGGGCCACAGTCATAGCCACACTCTCAGGGACCTCAGCTCTCTCCAGACTCCAAACAAGGGGTTCAGGAAAAGCTCCCCAAATGGTCTGTACTTCAAAACACAAACCACTTCCCAGTCTGTGTTTCCTTTTTTTTTTTTAATTTCATTTAATGTATGACTGCTCTGCTGCAAGTACACCAGCAGGCCAGCAGAGGGCATCAGATCTTAATAGATGGTTGTGAGCCATCATGTGGGTGCTGAGAATTGAACTCAGGACCTCTGGAAGAGCAGCCAGTGCTCTTTTTTTTTTTTAAAGATTTATTTATTAGTATATGTAAGTACACTGTAGCTGTCTTCAGACCCTCCAGAAGAGGATATAAGATCTCATCAATGCGGGCTGGTGAGATGGCTCAGCGGGTGAGAGCACTGACTGCTCTCATGAAGGTCCTGAGTTCAAATCCCAGCAACCACATGGTGGCTCACAACCATTTGTACAGCTACAGTGTACTCATAGACATAAAACAAACAAACAAACAAACAAACAAATAAATAAATTGCTAAAAAAAAAAAAAGATCTCATCAATGGATGGATATGAGCCACCACGTGGTTGCTGGGATTTGAACTCAGGACCTTTGGAAGAGCATTCAGTGCTCTTAAACACTGAGCCATGTCTCCAGCCCCCCAGCCAGTGCTCTTAGACCACTGAGGTATCTCTCCATCCCAAGTCTAAAGTTTCTAAGGAATGCTACACAGTGCATTCTTCCAGAACCTGCTGGCCGCTTTGGTCTCAGCTACAGAAGCCTCGGGCTTTGGTCACCACGTACCTGGATTAAATTCTGCAGTTCTTCTTCAATTCTGGCATCTAGATCCTCTTCCATGGCTCTGTACTCCACTGCGATCCTGCCACTTTCTGAGAGAAAGACGGAAAGCTCAGAGTTGTTCACATTCTCAAACTCCCCATGTCCAACAGTCGCACCCAATGAGCAGTTACTGTTCCTAAAACCTAAAGAAAAGATAGTTCTAGAAATGACTCATCCTACACTGCAGTTATTAACAGAACCATCTGCTTAAAGAATGCATGAGCAGGGTCAGGCATGGTGGTGCACCCAGGAGATACAGGCAGGAGGGTCTATGTGAGTTTGAGGCCAGCCTGGTCTACATATTGAGCTACAGGGCTATACTGGGAGACACTACTTAAAAAGGTATGAGATAGCAAATACGCTTAGTTCAGACAATTTTGGCAGAATTAAGGTGATAACAAGAAATTAGATATAAAAATGGCTGAAGACAGAGGTGTATCAGGCAAAGCAAATTCAAACCAGGAAAGGAGAGCACTGGTTCAGCAAGAGGGAGACAGCCGGCCTTTTGTGTGTGTGTGTGTGTGTGTGTGTGTGTGTGTGTGTGTGTGTGACAGGGTTTCTCTGTGACACCCTAGCTATCTTGGAACTCACTCTAAAGACCTGGCTGGAATTGAACTCAGATCCACCTGCCTCTGCTTCCCCAGTGCTGAGATTAAAGGCATGCACCACTATGTAGGCTGGCAAGATTAATATTTTAAAATAACTTTCTGCTCCCTGAGACCTAGGCACTCAGGACAATGAGGAAACACTCACCTAGGACCACGATAGTCAGCCTCTGGAAGGCATCTGACAAGGCCGCCTGGAAGGCAAGTTTCTGAGCTGTCTTCCTCTTTGTAAGAAGCGATGACTGTCCTGGGTCCAACCAAACAGAAGAATTGCAAACACCCGAATGGGGGCTGATGCTGTTTGCTACAGCAGTGTTGAGATAACAGCCTGGACACCACCCTGACATGTCCACAGCCCAGCTGTGAGCTGGCCTGAGACAGTGGGCTATTATCTTCTAGGTGGCCGAAAAGAGGTAAGCTCCAGGTTCAGGGAGAAACCCTGCCTCAAAAGAATAAACAGAAATAGAGGAAGATGCCCAATGCCCTCTTCTGGCTTCTGGGCTGACACACACAGGCCCATGTACGGTGTGCATACATACACACATTTACACACACTACACACAAATATATCATACACACAAAATAAAAAAATAAGTAACTATAAGGTCCTGCACCTCTCCTGGGCAGCATGGTAGAACTGACCCTGGTGACCGGGTTGTGGGGAGCTGGCCCGAAGGGTGTGAGCATGGGAGAGATAGCCTCTTAACCTGCCTGCCACGTAGCTGTGTGGGAAGGAGAGATGCCCTCTCCCACCCTCAGCCCGTTACCTACAGCAAGTGGGAAAGCTGGTCATAATGGTGGAAGATCTGACCCAGCCCCCACCTGCTGCAGCACTGGGGAGAGCGGGGGCCCTGTACCTTGCCTGGGCAGCACAGTACAGCTGACCCTGGTGGCATGGGCGAGGGTGAGCCAGCATCAAGGGCAGGAGAGCAGAGCTGGCTGGCTCTGCCTCTTGCTGGCTACACCAGTGGTGTGGGTGCAGAAGAGCTGTCAGGGAGACCAACTCAGATACCATCTCAGGCCCAGATTCACCCCAACATCTACCCATCTATGAAGGACTGGAGCACTGAGGGGGCCTGTCTTACAGATCCAAAGCTGCAGGATCTCCAACACAATGCAGAACAACAGGAGGTCTGAGAGGAGTCCCCAGGAGCTTCCAGTATTGTTGGTGTAGCGGGAGCCAGAGGCCTCCAACCAGACCATTGACTCACAGCAATGAATGAACATTTGCAAGCAAAGAAGAGTGGACAACAAGGTGGATTGTGGGACGCACTGTGACACCCTGCAGCTTCCACAGTGAGATTTTTTTTTTTTCTCTGTTGGAGGAGAGGCTGCAAGGGTCGGGGGCAGAAAAGAGATGAGTGGAATTGGGGTTCATGATGTGAACTTTATAAAGAACCAATAAAAGTTTTTTTAAAAAGTAAATATTTAAACAGATAACAACTGGTCTTTCAAAAGGAAGCACACTTGTGGCTCATTCTTCGGTCATTATTTGAGCAGCTGAAGGAATGCGGAGCACTGGCTGCAAGGCCCGGCTGGGGGCCGGCATGACGGGACACGTTATTTTATAGGCCCAGTGTACTCCTCGAAGTTCTTGCTATAATAACCATGGGACTCAAATGAGGAATGGGTACAAGTCTCATCTCACTTCCAATTTCAAGTTGATGGGACAGAAGCTATTATACCCTGTGGACCCTTCCTGCTGAGGCGCAGGGCTTGGATTCTGCTGAGCAGGGTTAGGTGATAGAACAGGGTCTGGTGAAGAATCCACAATGGGTGTTATCGATCCAGCAGCCTCGGGAGCCTACTCCACCCCGCCACTAATGCCCTTGCCTCTGACTTAGACCCCTCCTGCTGAAGACCATGGAGTCTAGAAGAAAAACCTCAACATCAACTGGAATACCTTTTTATAATGGGCTTTTACCTGCTCAGGCCATTCCATTAGCAGGCAGAGGATTGGGTGTCTGTCTATACAGAAGTTTAGATAACAATAAATGATGAGTCTGTACGTCTGTCCCTCTGTGTACACAAGAGAGGCATCAGAGCCTACTGGATCTGCAGACAGGCCACCTGAGCTGAGTGCTGGATAGAATTCAGGTCCTTTACAACAAAAGTACAGGCTTAGGTACTGAGCCATTTCTCCTGTCCTAGAGCAGGGTTTTGCTGAGATAATTGAAGACTAAGATAAAGGACTCTGGCCAATTATTTCAACCTAAAGCAAGCGCTTGATCAAAAACTAGAGACACACGATTCCCCTAAGCCTCTGGGCAGGAGGGCAGTTCTGTTGTAATGTAAAGGGTTTATCAGGCATAGGTTTAAGGTGAAAGTCTCTATTACAAGGCATAACAATTATGCCTAAGACTTCAGTCTAGTCTAGTCCACCTAGGCTTTGGAAGGGCCTGACTAGTATCTGACAAAGAGTAGAGAGAAGGAAGGAAGAAAAGACAGAGAGACAGACAGACCTGTGACATATCCGCCCCTGCTGCCCTCCCTGAGCCAAAGACTCACCTTCCTCCAGCTGGTGAAGAGGCTCCTCAGAGATGCCAACTCCAGGGCTCCTGCACCCATAGGACGGCAACACCACCTCTACAGCGCAGAAGAACTGGGGGTTCTGCTTCTGCATGGGCATGGCGAGAGTTGCATCCTCCAGTCCAGAGAGCTCCTGCAGCTGGGAGGAGTTGGTTAAGTCCTAGGATTTCCTTATCTCTGAGAACCAAGCCCAAAACTTCGCCCCTACTAGGCAAGCTCTCCACTACTCAGCCCCAGCGTCAGCCCCAGCTTGCTTGAGAATTCAATGGAGAAAAAAAAACTAACCCCCAAATACCTGCTAACAGCGGGAGCATCCTATAGCTGCATAAACAAGTAAGGTTTGTAAAGGAATGCTGCTCGGTCGGCCACAACTTACTAAACACACCAACACTGGAGAAACTATGAACTCCATCTGCCAGTGAACTGGGATGGGCATTCTAAACTCTCCAGACTGGACCAGGTCAAACACATCGACTTAGCCTCACATAGTTGACCCCTGACATGCCCTCCCCACAGCCCTGTAAAATCCTCCCTGAAGTCCAGGATTATAATGTGCAAGGGGGAATGCTGTTAGTCAAAAATGTGCAAGGTTTACCTTGACAATCCTTTTTGACCATCCATTGAAGCCGAAATAGTAATTTGCCAGTTCCTGGCATCGTGAGCTGTTTAGGGCAAAGGTCTGATGCTGCAGTGCCTTATGTCTGGTGCCAAGACGAACCTGCAGTCCAGAGAGAGAGAGAGAGAGAGAGAGAGAGAGAGAGAGAGAGAGAGAGAGAGAGCAGTTGATAAGGGATTGTTTAGCATGCATGAAAATTTAAATTAAATTCCAGGACAGGATAAGCGTGGCATGGAGACACTCTCACGAGTTCAAAGTCATCTTTCCCTGATCATAGCCAGTACAAGATGCATTCTGTGCCTAAAACTGTACCTTAATAGCTGAGCAATTAAATGATGTATCTTTATTCCCTATGCTAATGTGGCCACCTCTCCGCCCCATGCCATGATACTTGGATGTTACTATTGACCTGGCCTGAGAACCCTTCAAGCTCCAGCTCCTCCATCACCTCAGATGACCACTCTCACTTCCCAATAGTTCCTTGAATTGTTTTTAAGTAATATTGAATATTGGATTTGTCATGTACTTTGTGTGTATGTGTTTGTGTGTGTTTTGCCTGCATGTATGCCTGTGTACCATGTGCAGCCTGGAGGCCAGAAGAGGGTGTAGGAACCCTTGGAACTGTACTTAGTAGAACTGATTGTGAACCATCATGTGGGTGTTAAAAATTGAACTTGTAAGCTGGGCGGTGGTGGCGCACGCCTGTAATCCCAGCACTTGGGAGGCAGAGGCAGGCGGATTTCTGAGTTCAAGGCCAGCCTTGTCTACAGAGTGAGTTCCAGGACAGCTAGGACTTCACAGAGAAACCCTGTCTCCAAAAAAAAAAAAAAAAAAGAAAGAAAAGAAAAAAGAAAAAGAAATTGAACTTGTAGCTGGACAGTGATGGCGCACGCCTGTAATCCCAGCACTCTGGAATTTACAGGCAGAGGCAGGAGGGTTTCTGAATTTGAGGCCAGCCTGGTCTACAGAGTGAGTTCCAGGACAGCCAGGGCTACACAGAGAAACCCTGTCTCAGAAAAAAAAAAAAAAAAAAAAAAAAAAAAAAAAAAAGGAAATTGAACTTGTGCTCTTAATGACTAAGCCATCTCTCAAACACCAGTATCACATTTCCTTCATCTCTCTATGAGAACCTAAAGTTTACGAAATGATCTGTCTCAAGAGTGCTGGAGACTTACCGATTTGTAATCTTCCTAGTTCCACATACAATAGCTAAATGGCTGAGACATGGTCATATGTTAGAAACATACCAATCTAAGTCATTAAAGAATGACTAGCAGGCAAATCACTTCAGTACTTGGAAGTAGATGATCTGAGATAGGAAAAGGTCTTGAACAGCCCGGCGCTGATCTTCTTATTCATGCCCATATTACTTTTCTCCTCCATTGAACCTTGATTGAATTTGAGAACTCTAGTCAGTGGTGACCCCAAGTGTACTATCTCTACTTCCATACTTGGTTCAAGACCTTTTCCTATCTCAGATCATCCACTGCCCGCATCTCCTACATTTTCTATACTAGTAGGAGAGACAATGACCAGGATCTCTCTGGGCTTGTGGTATATATCCATACGTTAATTTCCCCCCGTCTCTG
This sequence comes from Apodemus sylvaticus, assembly GCF_947179515.1. Taxonomy (NCBI): domain Eukaryota; kingdom Metazoa; phylum Chordata; class Mammalia; order Rodentia; family Muridae; genus Apodemus; species Apodemus sylvaticus. The sequence goes on from NC_067481.1 coordinate 21,347,038, forward strand.
TGTTAGCACACGGAAGATGAGAGCTTTTCTGTTGAACGAAGGCCCTCATGCTCACCATGCTCTACCATGGGCGGTGGTGGCGCACGCCTGTGATCCCAGCACTCTGGGGGGGGGGGGGGAGAAGCAGGTCAGCAGCAAGTAGGTACATCAAAACTGGCCAATCAGAAATTGGAAGGACAGCTGGGCGGTAGTGGCACACGCCTTTAATCCCAGCACTTGGGAGGCAAAGTCAGGCAGATTTCTGAGTTCGAGACCAGCCTGGTCTACAGAGTGAGTTCCAGGACAGCCAGGGCTACACAGAGAAACAAAAAACAAAACAAAACCAGAGAGAGAGAGAGAGAGAGAGAGAGAGAGAGAGAGAAATCGAAAGGACAGGTGATGGCATTGAGGGACATAGTGGGATGTTGTGTTGTGGCTCTGGGAAGGTTAACCGGGTGTGATGTTAATATGATTGAGAACTACAATGTTAAAGGATGCTTTCCCCACCGCAGAGACCTGAAGGAAGTTCTGTTTAATAACAATGACAATAAAGCATCCATTACATTAGAACTGGCAGTTGGTCAAAAGCACACATTTTAAGCCCAAATAAAATAGAAAAAGCTTATGAATATTTCTTAAATGTAAAGGCAACATATGACATGGGATTTTCATCGGAACACGGGTTTGACCACAGTTACTCCCATGATGAACCTTTTATCACCTAACCATCCTGGAGTTTCTCCACCTAGAAGCGCTCCTGGGGCCAAGAGGCTCAGTGAAAACGCATCTGGAAGCTCTGTGTGAACCAAGGAGCCAAACAAACTTTAGCTTACTCACTGCAGAACTAGGAGCATTATTCAGAATCCTGCATTTGCACACACCTTCACCGGTGATGTCTGAAAAAGAGGCTCTCCGTCGCATGCCTTTTGGGCTCTCTGTGCGTCCCTCGAGGAGTAAAACTTGATGATGGCGTAGAAACCAGGACGGGCCACAGCAGCGTTCGGGAAGACCCGGACTGAATACAGAAGGCCAAACTGGGAGAACACTGTGGACAGAGAATGCTGTGGGAGGCCCACGAATGAGTGCTGATCCCCTCCCTACCTCACGTCAAACCCAGATCCCGCCTTCTCCACTGGGATCACTAACGCGGAGCTTTATCTAAGGGGGAGACAAGCCCTGGTGGCTAAGGATGCCCCGCTGGCTCCCTGCGACCCTCCCTCAGCGCGGGCCCACGCCTCCTGTTCCCCGGCCACCGCCCCCTGCCCTCTCTTCCTCCCTCCGCGCGGCCCCTCACACTTAAGGCCTCGGCTGGAGGACCAGCGCTCAACTCCCACACCAGCAAAACTTTGTCGCTCTGGGTGGGAACTACGAAAGAGATCAACTCCGCCATGGTAAAGCCAGTGCGCCTGCGCAAGCAACTACCGCGAAATTTAAACCCTAGCAATGAGGGGCAGGACGAAACAAGTAAAAGGCGGAGCCAAACCACCACGCCTTCCTTAAGACTTCCCACCTTTCCACAAAGCACGTAATTTCCACCCCACAAATTATTTAAATTTGCCCCAGTGCCACAGTCTTGTTATAACACCCGACACGCCCGCTCGCATCCAACTGAGCGCTAAATGAGTTAGCGTGTTGACAAAGCTTCAAGACTGGCTGTTTTTTACGTCTAGAATGAAGCTTTCTGCACTTCTGAGAACAGTTGTGTACCTGGCCACAAACTTAAGTAACTTAAAATTATGGAAAGAGCTGGGTAGACGGCTCAACAGCTGAGAGAACTGACTGCTTCTACGTGGAAGTTGAGAGAAAGTACAAACTCCAGTAACCACACGAAACCTTATAAGAAAGTGTGCTAGAACGGAAGGATTTACAAACTTACTATTTTTAGACCATCTTTATTCCCCAAAGGGGGTGCACCGTTCCTGGAGGTACTGCAATACCAGGTCGATGCGTGGAGTGGACGGAGCAAGCTCCTATTCCAACTCCTAGCTCCAAAAATCCATTTAATATATTGTCCTCGGATAGAGGACGTATCAGATATTAAACTGATAAGAACAGATACTACACTTGATCTTAGCCAAAAGGCCGAGAAGCGATACCGAGGGTTGACACACGCTCGCAACACTAACCAGCGCACACACCTTTAACTCACGGGCACTGACACTCGAGCGCCTACAAATACGCGCTCGACACTGACCCTCCTCATCTATTGCGTATCCACCACCTTTACGCCAGAGAAAGCCAGAAGGATCCAAGGAGGCCGAGACGTTGCTGTTGTGCTTATTTGTTTTTTGCTCCCAGAGTTCCTTAGAGGACTTATTTGCAAGCCCCGCCCAACCACGCCGGAAGCCGGAACCTTGATTGCTTGACTGCTTTTTCCGCTTCTGCGCTGTAGAACGTATTCGGTGCTGCGGGACGTATTGTCAGTTTCCCTGCGATTCTTTCAGGTTCTTCTCAGTCTTTCAAACAAAGAGTTGACCACACCCACCACCAAAGGTTCTTGAAAGGATCCTTGAGGAAAGGAGCCTTTCGATTTTCTGCTTAATTTATTAGCTTACAGGCGATTCCACTGGCTCCTCCCAGGGATCAAGTTAGGGTTTATGGTGCTTCAGGTGTGGTTAAAAAAAAAAAAAAAAAAAGGCTGCCTCACTACTCCAGCTCTCTCTGTTCCCACGCGTCCCCTGCGTGTTCCCCGTCCCCCCAGATAACCCCCCATACCAGATCTGTTGCATTTATCTCTGTTTCTGTTTTGAGGCAGGGTCATCACATTCCACAGATTGGAAGAAGACCTGGGTTCGATTCTCAGCACCCAATAGTGGCTTATAACTATTTGTAACCTTAGTTCCAGGGAAGCCAACAGGCACTCCTGTGGTGTACATATTTACATGATTTGGGGGGAAAATCGTACACAAGTATGAATCCAAATTCCAGAAACCACATGGTGGCTCACAACCATCCGTCATGAAATCTGACACCCTCTTGGTGCGTCTGAAGACAGCTATAGTGTACTCAGATATAACAATAAAATTTAAAAAAAAAATTTTTTTTTCCAAGACAGGGTTTCCGAAACCCTGTAGCTCTGGCTGTCCTGGAACTCACTTTATAAATCTTTAAGCCAGAGCTAGCAGAACCAACCGGTGGGAGCCGCGGGCACAGGTCCTGAATTCAAATTCCTAGCAACCACACGATGGTTCACAACCATCAGTACAGCTACATTGTACTCATATACATAAAATAAATAAATCTTAAAAAAAAAAAAAGATGGTCAGGAATGGGTTTGGATGTGGGCTTTTCAAAGGTGCTATGAGAACAGAGAGAAGCAAGGCTGTAGGAATAATGTTTTTGTGCACTGTGTAAAGTTTATCCTTGTGTTGTTCAAACGCTGATATCTCTGCTCTCATATCATTTCAATCCAGATGTAGCACTGTAATGCCTAGCTCCAGAACCTCCTATCTCAAGTTTGTGTAAACAGTTTTTACCATTTAGTACCTGCCTTGTCAATAAGTGTTGATCACTCAATGTCTGGTAGAATAGAGAATAGAGTGGGACATCAACCAGTTGGAGGAAGGAGGGAGAGAGGGACACTCAGACCAGCCGAAAGGATGGAGGAATTGGAGCTGTGACACAGGGCTTTGAAAAGCCAGATCAATAATATGCTAGCGTCATAGAATGGGCCTGGGAAATTAAAAGAAAAAGTAAAAGATCATTTAACTGCTCAGCTGTTGAGGTGCAGTTCTAAATATTGTTCCTCTGTGTGGTTATTGGGTACTAGCACAAGGTAAAAAATATATATATACCTGTGGACAGTTTAATTCAGTGAATTCACTGTTTTCATTTCTATTAAGAATAATTCATTTATACAAGGCTTTCCCTTTGAACAGGGCACTCTTGAGAGATAGGGTTTGTATGTCCCTGCAAGTATCTGATTAGGTAACATAGGAGTCTCATGTAGAGGAGGGCAGGGGAGGGCAAGACCAAGGTTATCAAAATGGCCACACTTACTGGTAACACTAACAGGATGACCAGGTGTGGGGGTTTGAATAAGTTTACTCCCACCCCGTAGAATCATGTGTTTGAATGCTTGGCCCACAGGGAGAGGCACTATTAGGAGAAGTATTCTTTTTTTTTTTTTAAAGATTTATTATATGTAAGTACATTGCAGCTGCCTTTAGACACTCCAGAAGATGGGGTCAGATCTTGTTATGGATGGTTGTGAGCCACCATGTGGTTGCTAGGATTTGAACTCAGGACTTTCGGAAGAGCAGTCAGTGCTCTTAACCACTGAGCAGCCCTAGGAGAAGTATTCTTGTTAAAATAGGTGTGGCCTTGTTGGAGAAAATGTGTCACTGTGGGGGTGGGCTTTTGCGGAGCCTGTGGGCCCAAGTGGACCAGCCTGAGGGGAGAGTGAGGAGGATTAAGTTGCTTCCTCTGCTTCGGCCTAAACTGCTCAGGAGGCTGTGCCAGCCTCCACCCTCCCTGCATCCCGCCGATGTCTCCTCCTCTCTTGTGACTAGGATCTAAGTTATCCCTAATTAGGGCCCAAAGATTAAAGGTATCTACGGACCCTTAGTTCTGAAGTCTTTATCCCACTCTCTTCCGGGTCACTAAATTTATTGTACCTTCCTTAGGAAACCAAGGACAAGCCTTCTCTACAAATCTAAACAATTATGTAATTGCTGTTGCCCTATTTTAGTGAAGCATATTCTTAAAGCATTTATACAAAAGCATATGGCTATTTCCATCTGGTTGGTATTGGGACCTCCTATACCTGTGACATCACATAGGCCACGGAGCTACCTATAGGCCTGTTGCCAAGGCAGCAGCCACCGTGTACCCAGAGTCACTAGGCTCACCTTTACCTACGACCATGTCACCATCCATGTGTATGTATATATATTATATATCATTATATATATATATAAATGAATAGCGCCTCCATCTCCCCCTCTTTCCACCACCACCTTTGTCTACCAATCCCCAATAGGCCCCACGTGGAACTGTTTGGCCTGGTGTGGTCTCTCTGTCAATGCCGCAGTCGCCCACTGGTCATAACACATCTCCCATTTTTTAACTTTTTCTTTTGACTTTTCCTGAGCTCTCTTATCTGTGTTTTCCTATGTCTCTAACCCCCAAGACCTTCTCACTGCACTTTTCCCTTTTCTGAGCACTCACTTTCTCCGCAGTGTCCACCACTTGACCCCCCAAACTCTCGGAGCTCCATTGTTCGTGTGCCACACCGGCCAGACCCTCCTTGATAAGGCCTGGCGGGCACGCTTTTTTCTCTTTCTGCTTCAGAGAAGCAGGCAAGTGACTCCTGTCAGGCTTTGAGGACTCCTGTTGCTCAGGCTCTGCCCAGGACAGAAGAGAGCTGCCTCCTTCGGAGGAGCCTGTGGAGGAGAGTCTCCTTCTGGCTGCCTTCCGTTCAGGATGTAACGCTCTTGGCTTCTCCGGTACCACGTTTGCCTGGATGCTGCCATGTTCCTTGCCGTGGTGATAAGGGACTGAACCTCTGAACCTGTAAGCCAGCCCCAAGTAAATGTTCATCTTTATAAAAGATGTCTTGGTCATGGTGTCTCTTCTCAGCAATAAAACCTGAACAACGACACTGGGTGAATACCTAAGCAGCTTCTGGGGCTGTCTCCCATCATTTCCAAATGTAAAGCACACACAACTCTTTCTCTTTCTCTGTCTCTCTCTGTTTGTCTCTCTGACAGGATCCATCTCTCCAGCCCATGAAACCATGCCTTAAAAACCAAAAATAGCTGTTTGTGCTGTCAACATTCCTGCATACATGGTGAACTGTGGGGCAGTGGGCTGTGCATAGGCAGCCTGGTCCCCGGGAGAACTCAGGCTTAGAACCCCGGAGACCCGGCAGGTGCCTGAAAAGGGATGGGAGGTGTTGGTCCACGTTCCTTGGACCCTTGACTTCTGTCCCAGCTACAACCTTCCACAGCCCTCCCCCACAAGAGGTATGTGGTCACTAGGAGCAGTACCAAGCCCTCCCACATGCAAATAAGGTTTCCCCAAGCTCTCAGGCCAAGCCAATGAGAAAGTACCACCTACTGTCAGACACTGACCCACCCCAAAACCGTAGAACTGTAGATAAGAATTCTATCCAGGTTAAAGGTGTGCGAGAAATGCTCAGCTTCAGCCATAAGAGCTGTAACACTTGGGAAGGCAGAGGCGGGGCCAACTGCAGCTGCAGAAGCGAATCGACTTCCCTTCCCTGCTCGCACTCGTTCCCCTTTGCCTGAACTCCCGCATCCAGCCGGACCAGAGATCTCCCTGGAAAGCCTCCGGGACACAGGCCCACAGTGAACATTCCCTCCACAGGTTCACCGTGGACACCTGCCTAGACCTTCTGCAGGAAATGTGGCAAGCACCGGCTCCACAAAGTGGCACGGTGTGAGGCGGGAAGGCTTCCCTGAGTGCACCGGGAGAGCGGCGCTGTGGCAGACGAAGGCTGCAAAGAAGATTGTCCTAGGCGTGATCCTTGAGCCGCAGCTCTAACAGTACTGGCGTTTGTTTTGTTTTTCAAGACAGGGTTTCTCCTGCTGGGCAGTGGCGGCACATGCCTTTATTCCCAGCACTTGGGAGTCAGAGTGAGTTCCAGGCCGGCCAGGGCTATACAAAGAAACTGCCTCTTTTGTTTTTTTCAAGACAGGGTTTCTCTGTGTAGTCTAAGCTACTCTGGAACTCACTCTGTAGACCAGGCTGGACTTGAACTCATAGATCTCTGCCTGCCTCTGCCTCCCAAGTTCTGGCATTAAAGGCATGTGCCACCACCACCCAGAATGAATTTTGTTTCTGTTTTGACATGGAGTGTGTAGTTGAGAAAGCTTACACTCCCGATCCACTGTTGGGAGGGGGGGGGGGATTACTGACTGTCCTGCCACCACCATGCTTGGCAGAATTAAAAATGTTTTAGTTATGGGGATTGAGAGATGGTTCAGCAGTCACGAGCAGTACAATTCATGCAGGGAGCCCGAGCCTGTTTCCAGCGTCTACAACAGGCAGCTAACAACCTCCAGAAACTCCCACTCCGTGGGACCTAGGAATTCAGAACTATTGTTTAAGGGACTGGGGGGTGTACAGGGTGACATGTGACAAGGACAAGGAGAGGCGTGCAGCCAGAAGGGAGAAGAGGGGTGTTAGGGTTCACTGTTGGTTTCTGCGCTCAAAAGTCTTGTCTGCTCACTGCATCTGCTCGCCGCGCGTGGGGATGCGGTGGAACCGTGAGCTGCAATGAGACATGCTAGGCCAAATAATTCCACGTGGGACTTTAAGATAGGGAAGGGGTAGCGGGCAGGAAGGAAGAAGAGAAAGAGGGAAGGGAAAAAAGGAGAGAGGAAAGAGTGCTGCCCGGTTATATACGGGTCGTGATGTAATTACAGGTAAAGGTGGGCTATGGAATTCTGGGTAAACGGCAGCTGTTGCCTTGGCAACAGACCTATACATTGCCAGCTTTGCAGGCCTACATTCACCAGGAGAGGGAAGTGGGGTGTAAGAAGCAGACCTCTGAGGAGGGGAGAATGGGGCTTCCAGAACCTCAGTAGAGTTGGACAGTTTGTGAGAATGGATACGGAGGGAACCGTGGCATGACATCAGAAACCAGGCAGAGCCAGGAGACCTGGGCTGCTGATGGTATTGGATGAGCCCAGAGACCTGTAAGAGACTCCCAACAGCCTTTGCGTGTGGGTGTGGCGAGCGGGGTGCTTTCGAACATTGTAGGATAAAGAAGTAAATATTCTAATAGCTATGGCTGGACTACAATGTTGGAGTCAGTGGATGGACCAGACTAAGTTTCCGTTGTTAGCGTCCCTTCTAGGCCCCGCCCAACAGTTACCTGGCAACAGCCGGGTAGGCCTGGCTTGCTGTAAAAGGGACTGTTTGGCCCCTCTTTGCTCTCTGCCCCTTCTCTGCCTCTCTTTTCTTTTCCCCTCTCTTCCCTTCCCCTTCTCCTCTTTCACTTGTTCCTGCCCTGCCTCTTCTTTCTCTTCCTCTACTCCCTTCTCAATTCCCCTTCCCATGCTCCCAAATAAACTCTATTCTACATAATACTCATCGCATGTCTGGTGCCTCAGGGGGAAGGGACACTTCAGCATGGGGCTGCCAGGCACCCTCTCCCGCCTCACCATACCTTGGTATTTTTATAAAACACATTTGGTCCCTTGATTTAGAAAAGGCATCAGGGAGAGAAGAGAGTCAGAGAGAGCAAGGAGGGGTCAAACAGCCCTTTTTATAGCAAGCCAGGCCTACCCGGCTGTTGCCAGGTAACTGTTGGGAGGAGCCTAGAAGAAATGCTAACACCCTTCCCATCTCCTTGTTCCAAAAAGCCACTTAAGATGTCATCTGGGCAGTGGTGGCACAAGTCTTCTAATCCCAGCACTTGGGAGGCAGAGGCAGGTGGATTTTTGAGTTCGAGGCCAGCCTGATCTACAGAGTGAGTTCCAGGACAGCCAGGTCTATACAGAAACCCTGTCTGGGGCGGGGCGGGGCGGGGAGAGGGGCGGGGGGAGGTGTAGATGTCATCCTGGGTTAAGAGGCTCATCGGATAGTAATACTAACCAGGTCATAAAACTCCAAGAGGCAGTATCGGGTACAAAGACACCATATTCAACATGTAGGGACCAACCTGGTGGTGGTGCCTGTCCCCTACTGTCCCTCATCTGCCCTCCTGCAATCAGTCTCCCACAGGTTGGTTTTTTTTTTTTTTTATTGGATATTTTATTACATTTCAACTGTTTCCCCCTTCCCAGTTTCCCCTCCGGAAACCCCCATCCCATCTCTGCTGCTCACAGGCTTTTTCTTGTCCTGAGCCTTTTGCCTGGTGGTTCCAGGGCTGAAGAACCTTCTGGGATGCTCATGCCCCGCTCTTCCCCAGGAAGGAATGGCCCCCTCGATCCTCAGGCAGCTTTCTGGGCACGATGTGCAGGCTCCCAGGTACCAGCAGTGGTTGGGGGGCCATGCTGTGTGGCGCGGGTATAGAGGACAGACGGCAGTTTCTCCTTCCACTGTGTGAGTCTCTGATGGAAGCCAAGTCATCAGGCTTGGTGGCAAGGACCTGGACTGGCTGAGCCATCTCACTGCCATCTCTGAAATGTTCATTAGAGACCGCATTCCTCACTTCTAAAACAGAAGTACTACCCACTTTGTAGTATAATGGTGCAAAGATCTCTGCCCACCTCGGGCCTTTCTACCTCATGCCCCTCCTCAGGTGCCTTTTTCATACGCTGGTCAGGGTCTAGCATGTATGCAGCTAGATACTGAAACACAGACACAGGCATTACGTAAGTGCACAATTAATACCTGTGTGGTTTATTTTCATCTTGAAGGGTGAGATTTAGTACCTAGGACAGTACTCAGCATGTGCCTGGTCTTTGGCATTTGCTGAATGAATGAATGAGTGAGTGAGTGAATTGAATTAAATGAAAGTCATATAACTCAAAGTGTACAATGCAGGTAACCCTCCTTGCTGCAACTCCCCAAGGCTTTGCCATTCCGTGACCACCAATTGTCTATTTGCAGGCTGTCTTCTCTCTAATCTAGCAGCATCCCCGAGAAGGGAAGGGCATGTCCTGGGTTGTGGGTGCGAGGGTGAGGCCAGTGGAGAGAAGTTTCTCTCACTGTTAAATGAGGAGCAACCATCCACTTAGCAATCTGCTCAGAACTATATTGTGCGTAAACAATCGCTTGGGAGTCTCGAAGCTGCTCTGGACAGAAGAGGAAGACGACAGATCTGGGGTTGGGCAGAGCTGGAGGAAGCTGAGGAGCACCCGTGTGACCAAAGCAGCATGGACAGCAGCTGAGACACTGCATGGAGACCTTCGGAGAGCACTCTGGGGACATCATCCTCTTACATTGTTCCCACCTTGTCCCTCTAGGGAAAATGCGAATTTCCCATGGGTTTGTTAGTGTGGGGACACCCTACCAAGGCAGAACCTGAGTTTTGGGAATTGGAGGAAAAGAAGTCTCAGCTTCACAGAGCAGTAGGCTGAGTGATTAATATTCCAGTGACCCTGACTCCTTTGTACACAGCCAGAGGAAGGAGGCACCCCGTGGGCAACAGGTCTATTGGGCTGGAAACACCAGGCTCTTGATGAACCAGAGAAGTCAGGTGCTGAGACAACTAGCATTTTAGGTAAAAGCCCTCAATACTTGACATCAAAATGTTCTGTTTTCCATACACTTGTGCTGAGCAGATGAAAAGATATTTTATAACCAAGGCTGAGAACCCACCCTGTATTTGAAAAGAAAAAATTTGCCGAGCAGTGGTGGCACACGTCTTTAATCCCAGCACTCGGGAGACAGAGGCAGGCGAATTTCTGAGTTTGAGGCCATCCTGGTCTACAGAGTGAGTTCCAGCACAGCTAGGGCTACACAGAGAAACCCTGTCTCAAAAAACAAAAACAAGCCACCAAAACAAAAACAAAAACAAAAAACAAAAAAGAAAACTTTGCTCATTGCCAAGACAGGGTAGGGTCAGTATCATTTTAGGTCTTGAAGAAGTGGCCAGCTCTATCTGGGACCTCTGTAAGAACCTCACCAAGCTCCTTGGAAGAAATGCCAAGCCTTGAAATGCCCAGTTAAACTTGTCTTTCCTAGATTTTGCTAGAAATTTTATATCACCCCAGCCACTTCTCCTGCATCTTTGTGAAATCTCATCCCAGATGGAAGAGTCCTGGTCTCCTAGCTTTTGGGTCACACATTTTTTCTCTTGTTAGCGTTAAGAGGCCCGAGCACCTCCCTCGGCCTTTTCTCTGCATCCTCTACCTAGGCTACATAGGAAGACAACCTGTCTCAACAGTGGCCACCTCACCAGGGGGGGAAAAAACCTTCCCAGAAGACAAGAGAGGAAATATGAGTTCTGTTTTCCTCTGCCTTCTCAGTCATAGCACGGTCATAGCTTGAGCTTCTGTGACTCGTGTTCTGTAAATACCTCCATGTAGATACGGAAAGGAAGCTCCCTGAGAGGTGAGGTGCAAACACCGGATAAGACAATTACTGATCGTGTCTTTTTTTTTCTGACTCTTCCAAGGTGCATCTCGGACTTCATTGAGATGATACCCGGGGCTTCATCCATAACCACAATGAGCAAAATCATCCCAGAACTGACAAGGCATTTACAAGGCTCCTCTCGGCAGAACGTGGCAGCCTCTTTCAAGCAGCAGTCAGAATCATGAACATCTCTGAAGAGCCCACTCCTTGCCTTTGGTTTGCTACAGGACAGAAGTGGCGAGCTTTCGAGAAGAGCATGAAGTGCACGGCGCTGCACAGGCTTAAACAGTCTTTGTGCTTTTTAACTCCAGCAGCTGTGTCTCCTAAAATAAACAAACAAACAAAAAAAAACGGTCTAGGTGAGGCCTTTTTGGTTTCTGACCTCAGAGAGCAAATTTTACAGATGGAAACGTCTCGTCCCAGACTGTTTCAGCAGAGAGGAGTCGGCTGGCCTGCGTTCCTCTGCTAGGGAGGGCGCTGGGCTAGAGCTCCCCACTAACTTCCTGAGCCTTGGAGTTGTGCTGCTTTAGCTCCTAGGGCGTAGGATCCCGAGCTGCCTTTACTGGTGCCCTCCATGCGTGGCTGGGTACTGGGTTTCCTTCAGTCTCTTCTCTGGTGTGCCATTTATGGGTGCTCCGTGGCCATCCCGGGCCTCGATTCATCTTTTTCTCTGCATTCTCAAGCTTCTGCCTGAGCTATGTGATAAAACTGTACACATCTCAGCAGTCAATCGGGCAGGCTGAAGGCTCCATACAATTCCCAAAGATGGGGGAGTTGGGGTGGTTCTGGGTTGATGAACACATCTATACAGGAAGGAAGGTCCCTCTCCCCCCAGTTCCATACTCTGTGGAGCCTTCCCCACTCACCTCTCCCCTATGTGCTGGCCCCTGCTCCCCTGAATCCTTCAGGCAATAGATCAGCCAAATAATAGCAACAGTTTTCCTGGCACCCAGGAGTCGTCCTAGCAAGTGATCAACCCTGAGTCGGCCGTCTAGCTGATAGATACACAAGTGACAACCGACTGTTATGGCCTTCTGAAGGGGGCCCTTGAGTAGAGCTGAGCCCTTATCTGAGCAGTCTGACCCTGCCTCCACCCTAACTCCAGTTACAGCAAAGTTCAGCTGATTCTGGGACACCCAGCTGATGTGCCCCAGAAACTGGAAAGTTGCTTGGTGTGGGAACCGCCCCCCAAAGTTGGTTTCAGAAGGACTGAGGATGAGTGAAGTAGCAGAAAAAAGGGGTTCAGGTAGTTTAAAAAATGGCCCCACAAATTCTAGAATCCCCCATTTCAAAAGATGGAGTCTAATGCTCCCTTCCCTTGGAAGTGTGCTAGATTCCGTTACTGGCTTCTAACCATTCATATGCTGATGGAGAAGTGATGGGCCTTCTAAAGCTAGGCCATAAACATCTCCTCCTCCTCTTCCTCCTTTCTCTTTCTCTTTTGTCCCTCCCTCTTCCACCTCTTCAGCTGCCATCAGCACAAGGCCTGTAAGGCCTGCCCTTAACAATTGGCATCCTTACCAGCCCTGTGGGGGAACAGACTGTCTTGAATGTGGATCCTGCAGCCTTAGTGAAGGCATCAGATTGCCACAGGGACTCAAGGACCTTGTGAGAGAAGCAGAGCTACTCCTCAGAGTCCAATAGGTACAAATTGTGTAGACTATGTGCTTGCTATCTTAAGTCACTGTTTTGGAGTGACATTAGTCTCAAACAGCCTGGAAGCCCTCTCAGCCAGTACAGTAATGGCCACTCCAGGAATGGATGGGGATTTGGCCCCAGGCTGCAGATCAGCCCTAGCATACAATCCTTGCCAAGCCAGCGTCTCCCCGACTTTCCTAGACACAAGTTTCCTTGCTTCCTATGACATAAAAGAGGATACTATCAACATATATTGTGAATATCAATTAGGTTGATACATGGTAAGAATGGCTAAGACATAAAATGGCTATACTTCCCCCCCACCCGGCCCCCCATCCCAAGCCTTCAGAGTGGGGAGCATCCTTTATAGCAAGGTGGAGTTTCTGCAGCGAAGGGATCTTCCTCAGAATGCACTTCGTGTTTAGAGGGATGGGGAAGCAAATGACACCTGTGCCACCAAGAAAGCAGCTGGGGATGACCTCATTAGGCTTTGGAGCCCAGCTTTCTCGGTTTCTACTGAGTGAGCAAAGGCTCTGCCCTGTCGTCCTCCCGCTCACATTCTCCTGCTTACTGCTAGGGCTGTCAGCACCTGCAGTCTCTTCCTGCATGTCCTTCTACTTTGGGGCCAACATCAAAAGTTTGCCCTCCACCCAAGCTGGGTCATGTCTTCTCACCGCTTAAACCAGCAGCAGTTTATACCACGGTGGTTCGTATTCTTTCAACCAAGGCTGTCTGTCAAGCTTTAGGGCACCCACGTCTGGAAGGGGGGCAGCGTTTCTCTGCTCTCACATGGTCCCCACCTTCCTTTCATCCAAACACCAACCTAATTCTCTCTTTCTCCAGGATCCCTCTTACACCAACCCAGCGCAGAACCAAACCTCTTGTTGGTACACAGCCACCGGCACATCCAACACAGTCTTTGTTCTGGATTTAGGCTGTCCCTTCTCTTCTCCCAATCCAGGGGCCCCTAGCTGTCTGAAATGCTGGTCTAGACTCTGGGAGGCTTAGGAGCACAAATGCCCTAGGTTTCTCTTGTCAGCTACTGTCTTTGTGGCCAGTGCTATGTGACCAGAGTGGCTTGCGTCTTTGCCACAACATTGTAACAGAAGTGCCTCTCTCTGCTCTGAGCCTGGTATAGAATTGACAGATATAATCACAGACTGTTTATTCATCTTCCTGAACCTGTAGCAGGATAGTATAATGGAGGCTGGCTTAAAAAGCCAAGTCCTGGCCTGGAGAGAAGGCTCAGCGGTTAAGAGCACCGACTGCTCTTTCAGAGGTCCTGAGTTCAAATCCCAGCACCCACATGGTGGTTCACAACCATCTGTAATGGGATCTGATGCCCAATTCTGGTGTGTCTGAAGACAGTAACAGTGTACTCACATACATAAAATAAATAAATCTTAAAAAAAAAATAGCCAAGTCCTTGTTCAGATGCGCGATCTAGGGTACTTGTGTAGGTTCCTCGGCCTTCTCTTGTCTAGGAAGCCCTGGAACTCACTGTGCACGCCACACAGATGATGATGGACTTGTCAGTTACCTTCAGCGTCCAGAGTGCCAGCCTTACAATCAGGAGGTGATAACTGTAGTCACCTCTGCATCCGTGCATCGTTTGGTTAAATGGCACAAGATGGTAGAGGGTGACCCAGGGTTTGGAGCCACGCTGCACACTGGTCCTATAGGGCAGCGGCGGATGTAGTTCCTGCTGCTTTCGTGTGGCTCCCACTGTTTCCCACGTCTGTTCACTCCTTTGTGCTTCGGGTTGCCTCTCCACAGGGAGAAACACCTGATTGCTGTGCTCAGGAAGCAGCTTTGGGAGGTGCTCTCTGCAGAGTCAGCTAACTGACCAGGCCAGGTGAGGACTAGGGGGCCTGTTACTCTGCTTGAAACCATAGCCAGCTGTATTAGTAAGGGCTCTCTAGAGTCACAGAATTTATGGGTAGTCTCTGTATAGTAAGGGAATTTGTTGATGGCTTACAGTCTGTAGTCCAACTCCCAACAATGGTCAGTAGCAGCTGTGAATGGAAGTCCAAGGATCTAGCAGTTGCTCAGTCCCACAAGGCAAGCAGGCGAAGGAGAGGGAGCAAATCTTCCTTCTTCCAATGTCCTTGTGTAGGTCTCCAGCAGAGGGTGTGACCTAGAGTAAAGATGTGAGCCACCACGCTTTAACCCCAGATGACCTTGAACTCGAGAGATCTCCCTGTCTTAATCTTCTGGGATTCATACCCACTATGCCTCAAGATCTCCATGCCAAGATCCAGATCAGAAACTTGTACCTCTCAGCCTCCAGATTAGGAACACAGGTGAACCTTCCAATTCTGGATTGTAGTTCATTCCAGATATAGTCAAGTTGACAACCAGGAATAGCCACTACCCAGGCACACAGCCACACTGGGGACCGAGGCTGCTGACAATCTGTGAGTGGCATCAGTCTTTATATCACCAGGATGACAATATTTTTGTGATGGGAAAGCATATTGTAGGCTCTTGCACATTTTCTTTTATTTACACAAGGCTTGTAAACTCTCAGAAATCTATTAAAAGCAATTTATTCCTAATTTTCATGTGACAGAGGAAGGAAAATCTACTCTGGCTGGATGTGGTGGCTCATGCCTTTAGTTCCAGCACTCAAGAGGCAGAAGCAGGCAGATCTCTGAGTTCAAGGCCAACTTGGTGTACAAAGTGAGTTCCAGGACAGGAACTGTTGTACAGGGATACTCTGTCTTGGAAAACAAAATAACAAAAACCTTACTCTGTCGCTCAAAGCAGGATGGGATCACTCTACTGTGTCAGCTCTCTCGTCCCATGGAGGGTCTGCCTCTCTCAGAGTCTTCATGCACAAAGCCAAAGCTTTTAATGGACTGAATAAACTTGTCCTGTGCCCCTCATTTTAGCTAGGAATGTATAATCCCACCAGCCATTTCCTTTGTATTCTTATTGAAAATCTCCTCCTCTCCAGAACTCCTTGTCCTGTAGATTTTGAGCCATGTTTTTCTCGTGGGTGGCATACAATCCCCAAGCCATAATGGCCACAAAAGTCTGACTTAGAAAACAGAAGGGGAGCCCTGAAGTCGGCTTTGCCCTTCTTTCCCCAGCCTCTGTCAGGTTCCAAACGTATTTGTTGCAGTCTCTCACATGTCAGACATCCTGCACACCAGATGTGTACATAACAGTAGCAAAGTTACAGTTATGAAGTAGCAATGGAATATTATGCAGTGGTTGAGGGTCACCACAGCATGATAACTGTATTAATGGGTTGCAGCATTAGGAGGTTCTGAAAAAAGATGTAATCCTGACAATTCTCTAGAGAGCTCAGATCTCTTGAAGATGAAAAGGCCCCTCCTGACAGGGACTTTTGAGGCTTCTCAAGGTCTGATGCTGACCTCTTTGTGAATTTTTCTTTCTAAACTGTCAGTTCTGGATGTATTTTGGACATCGGACTGAATGGTCCTTACTTCAGTGAGACAGAAAATGGTTAGAACGGTCATTGTATCAGTCACAAATGAGCTGCTTGTTATCACTGTATCCTGGAACCTCTTTTGTAAGCTAGTAAGTAAAAGGACACATCATGCTCAACAACAAAGACGGGAAGGATAGATGGTAAGTCCTCAACACTTGTTCTTAAGCCCAGCATGTTAGCTCCTGGGAAGACTGGGCCCCATCCCAGCCCTGTCCTCAGCTCATAGGGAGACTGGACCTCCCCCACCCCCCACCCACACCCCCGTCCCGGCCCTGTCCTCACCTGACTTGGTTCCAGACCCTTCTGTTCGCCTTGGGCTTCTGTGCTCTCGTTGATGTAGTTCTCAGTTTTCCACTGGTCTGTATCCCAGTCGGCCCTGGTCAGCTTGAAGTCTTGTTGCTCACTGAGAAGCTTCATCAGGAGGCCTGTTCTGGAGATGAGCTTGGCACAGGACATTTGCACACGAGTCTCAGAGCAGTCCATCTTCAACGTCCTGATAACATGAGAGATGAGCCTTCTCACATCGTTGTTGGGGATGAGGGGCCGCAGCTGCTGGTTTAGATGATATACAAACTTTCTCCTGGTGTCATTAGCGATGGGTAAGTAAATTCCGAAAATGAAGTGTAACTGTGATTTGCTGGTTTGCTGAACAGTTGGAATTAAGCCTGGTATATTGGGTATAGGTACATCAGAATCTGCGGCAGGATTCTCAGTGGGTTTCTTTTCTGATGCAGTTTCTTTAGGCACAGTGGATTTGAAGGTGTTTTCTTTAGTAGCATCTGTTGCAGCCTGATTTCCTTCAAGAGGCTTTTCTGTAGAAGGCTCCAGAGCAGCATATAATTCTGAAAAGGGCCTTTCTGGGTAACTCGGGTCTCCTAAAGACGAAAAGACCCCTCATGCAGGGGAATTGACCAGGCTCCTCACTGCAGAGGAAGCCACCAGCCTCTTAGCAATCAACTGGAAATGAGATTTTTTTTTTTCCTACAGTTTCGATGTCTCTGTTCAGGTTGTAAACTTGGGTTAGAACCCTTCTTTCTCTTCACATTAGCATTTGCACTTTCTAAAATGTAAATGGTGTAACACAAGTCTTTTTGTCTGTCGATGAACTCAGGTAGAGATCTTGTAGTGGGAGCCTGGCCCACCAGGGACGGTTCTGGGGAAGAAGAGACCTCCTCCCCGTGCTCCTTTGGGAGCAAGGGCTCTGAGGGGAAGGAATTTCCCACTGACTCCCTGGGCTTCTGCTCCAGACCGAGCTGCTGCAGCTCCGTGGAGGACGGGCTCCCGAGCTGCCTGTCCTTGGAGATGTTCTCCACCGGTGTCAGGACACTCTGCCTGCTCCACGGTTTCTTACCACTCGCTTGCTTGAAGTGCCTTTTCTGTATGCTTCCTGTCCCCTTGGGCACCCTGCTCATGCTGTGGAGCTGTCTCTCTGCCTTCTCAATCTCTCCAAGACTGTCTTCCTCTGCCCGGGCAGGTTTCCATCTCTTTTCAAATATTCGCTGTTTAAATTTGGGATCTAAACGGCTCGACTGCGGCACAAGCATGGTGGTTTTCTCGTTCCCTCTAACCTCATCAATTTTTGCATCTAACAGATTGTCTGCAAAAGCAGAGTTTACTTTTGTAGCTCACATTATCAGAAGCAGATTAGTGGAGGACTCGATCATTTTGCAAAGAGCCCAGGGTATTCACTACATCTTGTCCATTACAATAAGGTCCTGAGCCAGCTGGGTGGTGGTGCAGGCCTGTAATCCCAGCACTCTGGGAGGCAGAGGCAGGCAGATTTCTGAGTTCTCAGCCAGCCTGGTCTACAGAGTGAGTTCCAGGACAGCCAGGGCTATACAGAGAAACCCTGTCTCGGAAAAAAAAAAAAAAAAAAAAAAAAAAACAAATCAAAAAAAAAAAAAGAATAAGGTTCTGTAATGGACGGTAACAGCATTAACATTATAGCTTCCAGATTTCCTTCTGAGAAAGACGGTGATATGTAACTTCACTTCCATCATTAAAGTCTAGCCGCTCATTGATGAAACCTGAAGAACCAAGATCCCCTCTTCTTTTCTTCTTCTTCTTCTTCTTCTTCTTCTTCTTCTTCTTCTTCTTCTTCTTCTTCTTCTTCTTAAATATCTCCTTTCCAGTTTAGCAGTGAGCTTGGGTGCTGGAGTTCTCCTTCCAGGCCTGCAACACCTACATGGATGCGCCTGAGTTCGCTATAGATGCCTCTTTAACTGTCAACAAAAAGGAGGATGAGTTTGGTAAGAGAAGACTGGCCACCCTACCGAGGATCATAGCTATACATTCTAGTCAAATAAATTAGGGGCCAGCGATACCGGTGCATCATTGGTGAGGGGAAGGGAACCTAAACTCAGTCCTATGAAGTGGTGGAGAGAGGGAGGGGGAGGGGGGAGGGAGAGGGAGACAGAGAGAGAGAGAGAGAGAGAGAGAGAGAGGGAGAGAGGGAGAGAGGGAGAGAGGGAGAGAGAGAGGAGTCACAGGCAAGCCTACTTAGAATATTACAGTGTGCACACAGGAAGCCTCCAGAGCACAGCCCATTGCCCCGCCCTCCCAGAGCTGGAGGAGAAATGTTCACCCACATCTGCAGATCTGAGAACAGACCCTTCTCACACCCACACTGTCCCTTGTCACACACAGTGGATAGAGCTCCCTCCACCTCCTCCTGGTGAACAGGGCAAGGTCAGTCTTCTGAGGGATCACAGGCAGGTACCTCTCACCCTCAGCAGGACAAAGTCCTTCACCTCCACCCAGTGTCTTCCTATGTAGCTACTGAAGAGCTCTGATCTGATTCATCCTAGGCTCCCTCACAGAAAGCTCTTCACAGAAAAACAAAAAACAAAAAACAAAAAACAAAACAACAACAACAAAAAAACAAAACCATACCATAGCCTCCTTGTTCTTTGTTGTTGTTGTTGTTTTGTTTTTTTGAGAAAGGGTTTCTCTGTGTAGCCCTGGCTATCCTAGAACTCACTCTGTAGACCAGGCTGGCATCAAACTCAGAAATCCGCCTGCCTCTGCCTCCCAGAGTGCTGGGATTAAAGGCGAGCACCACCACCGCCCGGCTTCCTTGTTCTTTCCTTAAATATTGACAGGATCTGTGATGTAGGTGACAACTTATTTAATTTAGCTGGTTTATTCCTATGTGGAATTGATCAACAGAGCAATAGCACTTTCCAGATGAACCTTATCTGAAATCCTAAAATGCAGATGGTCGGGGACTAGAGAGATGGCTCTGCAGTTAAGAGCACTGGCTGTTCTTGCAGAGGATCTGCATTTGGTTCCCAGCACCCACACTGTGGCCCACACACATCTGTAATTCCAGTTCTAGTGGATCGGACTGGACACCCTCTTCTGACCTCCACTAGCACAGGCTGAACCTGACGCACATGGAGATGTGCAAACAAAACACTCATACATGTAAAACAATGTAAACTGAAGAAGACTTTTATGAAGGCCCAAGGCCGGAGCTGCTCTGCTATACGTTCCTTATTGCTCCAGTTTCAACTGAGAATCACGCAAAACTTTCGGGCAGCCAAGAGTCAAGCGTGTCCTTGTGTGGATAGGTTCCTTTCCTGAGAGAATTATGATTTAAAAAAATTGTTTTGATGTGTATGGATGTTTTGTGTCCATGTGTATATGTGTACCACGTGCATTGCATGCCAGGTGCCCAAGGAGGCCAGAGAAGGGATCAGATCTGCTAGGACTGGAGTTCCAGACCATTGTAGGTTCCACGTATGTGGATGGTAGCCAAGCCTGGGTCCCTGCAAAGGCAACAAGTGCTGTACACTGTTCAGTTGTCTCTTCAGTCCCATTCCTTAGTTTTTAATAATTTATATTTTTTCCTGCCAATTTGAAGTTCCTTGAAAGCATGGAGGTTTCTGAGTGACAAAAACATTTGAGCAAACTTAGATGTTTATAAAACAAAGAGGTCAGGCTGGAGAGATGGCTCAATGGTTAAGAGTACCCGACTGCTCTTTCTGAAAGTCCTGAGTTCAAATCCCAGCAACCAAGTAGTGGCTCACAAACATCCATAACGAGATCTGACCCCCTGTGTGTCTGAAGACAGCTACAGTGTACTTGCATGTAATAAATCTTTAAAAGAAAAAAATAAAAGAGGTGGTTGATATCCATGGACACTGGCCCTTTTGAGAAACAGAGGAGGAGGGGATGGGGGTGGTCAGAGGGGAGGTGGGAGGCAGGGAGAGGGAACTCCAGTCACGAGTTTAAATAAAATTAAAGCCGGTTGTAGTTGCGCACACCTGTAATCCCAGCACTTGGGAGACAGAGGCAGGCGGATTTCTGAGTTCGAGGCCAGCCTGGTCTACAGAGTGAGTTCCAGGACAGCCAGGGCTACACAGAGAAACCCTGTCTCGGAAAAAAAAAAAAAAAAAAAACAACAACAAAAAATTAAATTAAAAAAATTTAATTAAGACGTGGGGAGTCTTAGGAAAGTGACTGTTTTGGAAGAAGTGGGTTTGGACATGGCCAACTCCCCTTCGTACATCACAGTGTTACCATTTTGTAACCAGAATACTGGAGCTAGCACAGCTAGAAACCACAAATGCCAATCACCTCAGCAGAGACATTTGTTTTCCTTTATTTTCATTTTCTTTTTAAATGTCTTTTTATGAGCACTGGTGTTTTGCCTACACATACGTCTCTGTGAGGGTGTCAGGTCCCCTAGAACTGGAATTGCAGACAGTTGTGAACCACCATGTGGGTGCTGGGAATTGAACCTAGGTCCTCTGGAAGAGCAGTCAGTGCTCCTAACTGCTGAGCCACCTCTCTTGCCCTCTTTCTTTCTTTTCTTTCTTTCCTTTTTTTTTTTTCCCCGAGACAGTGTTTCTCCGTGTGGTCTTGGCTGTCCTGAAACTCACTCTGTAGACCAGGCTGGCCTCGAACTCAGAAATCCACCTGCCTCTGCCTCCCTCTTTCTTTTTTTATTTGCTTTATTTTCTTTTCTGAGACAGACTATGCAGCACTGGCTGGCCTGGAATTTGCGGGTCTCAAGTCACAGAAATCTGCCTGTCTCTGCCTCGAGTTAATTTAAAGGCCTGTGCCCCCAACCCTGCCAGTAGTTGCATTTTGAAATCAGACCCTGTTGAGAAGTCAGTGATCTGAGAGAGAAGTGGATTAACACCCTGAAAACACCTTCCTTGTGCCAGGGTGCCAGGTGTAGTGGCACAGGCCTGTGATCCCAGCATCTAGGAAGCAGAGGCAGGAGGATCTCTGAGTTCCAGGACAGTCAGGACTACACAGAGAAACCAGGTCTTGAAAAAAAAGAAAAGGAAAAAAAAAAAAAAGAACAGGCCTCCACAGGTACTGCATGCAGGTGGTACATAGCCGTTGGTGCAAAACACTCATACAAACAGAAAAGCAAAAATTTTTCAGTGAGTTTGTTGAGATAGATTAGCAGGTAAAAGTGCTTGACTGTAGTTCCCAGAATACACTTTTTTCCCCCCAGGCTGATATGTTGGCACAAGTCTGTGATCCCAGCAGTCCTACTTGACAGAAGGCAGAGATATGAGAATCATCTGGAAGCTCATGGTCCAGCTAACCTAGAGTACACAAGACAGAAGGAACAACAAGGGACCCTGACTCAACAAGGGGAAAGGAAAAAACTGCCTCCTAGAAGTTGTCCTCTGACCTCTACCCATGCATCTTCAAATATAGTCATATTTAAACCCAAATACTGCATATACACACAGTAATAACTCTCAGTGATTCTCATAAGTCACTGCATGACTTCCAGACCCCTAGTATTGATACCCAAGTTCATTTATATCTTTCACTGCCTCTTAAGCCAATTCTTGGCTGGTAGACTGACATGTCAACCAAATCCTAACCATTAGACAGTTTAGCTTCCATAGGAGGATCTAGTGCCTAAGCCAGGAGTCCCGCTGAGGAGGGAGAATCAGTCTCCTTAAGGAAGACCTGGAAGTTATGATGGATTGTACATTTATAGGCTAGACTGTAACCCAGGGCAGACTATAATTCTTGACCCAGACACTCAAGTCTTACTGGATTTTTCAGCTTCCCTGTCCACACAGGATTCTGGGATTTGAACTATAGACTCTTGCCATACTTCCTCAGGGCTTTGTGGGTCAGATGGTGCTCCCAGCTCACATCAATCTGTTTTAAGGTCTTCAAGGCACCCTCCCATCTCACCTAGTGTCTCAGAGCGAGTGGTAGAAAGCTTGTGTTTCCACAGATAGCCCTGTAGCTGCAGCCAGGGCCGCTTGTAGAGATGGTGGATTCTCCGGAGTCTGGGCTGGAGCCTGCTGTGGGCTTGGAGAGAGCTGAGCCTCCTTGCCTGCCTCTGAAGTTATCATAACCTGGATATACTGCACTGTCATGAACATACCAATGGCACCTACCTCATAAATACTCCTGTTCATGCTTGGAGTTGTGGGTGGTAGATACCCTGGAACTGGAGTCATGGGCAAACCTGGTTTGCGCACCACCTGGAATAGCAACAAAGACTCTTAACCCCCGAGCCAACTCTCCAGCCCCAGAAAAACTTTTTTTTTTTTAGTTTCCATGCTTTATTATTAGAAAAATGGAAAGAGAAAAGGAGATAGAGAAACAAAGAGAAAAGAGAAGATAGAGGGATGACCATGACCACGTGGAAAGGGGGAAAAGAATGGAGAGAGAGGGGCAGAGAGAGATGAGGCCAGAGAGAGACCCATAAAAACTTTGTTTTTGGGGGGGGAGTTGGGGGTTTTTTGTTGTTTGTTTTGGTTTTTTGGTTGTTTTCGTTGTTATTGTTGTTGGTTTTTTTTTCTTTTTGGTTTTTTTTTTTTTTTTGGTTTTTTCGAGACAGGGTTTCTCTGTGTAGCCCTGGCTGCCCTGGAACTCACTCTGTAGACCAGGCTGGCCTCGAACTCAAAAATCTGCCTGCCTCTGCCTACCGAGTGCTGGGATGAAAGGCGTGCACCACCACCTCCTGGCCCCATAAAAACTTCTTAAGAATCCACAACTCAGGTTGAGAAGATGTCTCAACCGCTAACAAACTACTCCCTTCTGAGCTGGGCAGTGGTGGCGCAGGCCTGTAATCCCAACACTTGGGAGGCAGAGGCAGGAGGATTTCTGAGTTCGAGGCCAGCCTGGTCTACAGAGTGAGTTTCAGGACAGTCTGGGATATACAGAGAAACCCTGTCTCGAAAAAACAAAAACAAAAGAGGGGTGGGGGGAGGGAGGCAGAGGCAGGAGGATTTCTGAGTTTGAGGCCAGCCTGGTCTACAGAGTGAGTTCCAGGACAGCCAGGGCTACACAGAGAAACCCTGTCCTGAAAAACCAAACCAAACCAAACCAAAACAACAACAAAAACCCCAAACCAAACAAAACAAAAAAACAACCTGCTCCCTTCTATTGACCTGGGACACTTCCAACAGCCGCTTCTCCAACCACAGCAAATCACGTACAATTCACCTGTGTACAAAAACACAGCACCGTGCATGGTTTTCTGATTGTTACTTTTCGGTGTTACTTTTCGATGCAGTCTGATGTATAAACACATCTAATTTAGTCTCGTTTGTGCTTGCAAATCTGTTTTTGACATTGAGACATTTGACAGTGTCCAGGACTTCCGATCTGGGATTTGCTGGAGGCCAGTGGGGAGCGGCTCCGCAGACCGAGCTTACCCAACGCTGCTGCTCGCTCCTCCTGGCAGTTGATAACCAGTAGCGGTTAGCAGGTCTCGAGGAGGCAGGAGGCGGAGGAAGCACGGGGATGTGGGACGCCTTGGCCCAGGCCTGCACTCTCGGTGGGCGGGGCCTCTCTCTCCTCCTTCCCTCCCTCCCTCCCCCCTTCCTCTCTTCTCTCCTCTCTCTATCCTCCTCTTTCCCTCTACCTCTCCCCCTTTCCCCCACCCCACTAATTTCTCTTCCTCCTCTTCTCCTTTCTTTTCTATACAATCTCAGGAATTTAGACCTGGAATTTCGTAGACCATAGAGATCAGCCTGCCTCTGATGATCTGGTTCCCGGGCACCTCTCTTGATTTTACTTTCCGCAATCTTGTTCTTATTTTTATTTTGAATGGTGAAGGGGGGAGCAGGGTCTTGTGTAGCCCAAGGCTGCCAAACTTTCCGTGTAGCCAAGAAAGACCTTGAATTCTTGATCTTCCTGCCAACACTCTCCTATCCACACCCACATCTCAAGCCTGTGACACTACACTCTACTTCGGTCTATGCTGGGACCGAACCCAGGGCTTTGTGCACGCTAGAAAAAAACACTGAGCCATATCCAGCTCCTCGGAAACATTTTTTTCCACACAAAACACTGGAAGGAAATTATGAATTCTACTATCCAAGCAACTGAGAGCATCATGGACAGTCGTTTGCTCCCTGCTGGAGAACACTGATGGCAAAAGGAACCAAGGGAGCTGAAGAGAAAGCACAGGGACCAAGAAGCTAAGAGCTCAGCCTTCCCATCGGGTGGCTCCTGCTCAAGACTATGACCCAAGGAACATGGGAAGGACCAGACCCAGCTCTTCCAAAATTATAATTAATTTTCTATGAATTTACAAAGAAAACTACTGAATGCTTCGTTCTACTAATACGGTTTCTTTCTTTACAGCTTTCTCATACTTTTACAAATATTACTATGAACTTCTTTTTTTTTTTTTTGGATTTTTGGTTTTTTCGAGACAGGGTTTCTCTGTGTAGCCCTGGCTGTCCTGGAACTCACTCTGTAGACCAGGCTGGCCTCGAACTCAGAAATTTGCCAGCCTCTGCCTCCCAGAGTGCTGGGATTACAGGCACGCGCCACCACCGCCCGGCCTAGATCTTCTTCTTCTTCTTCTTCTTCTTCTTCTTCTTCTTCTTCTTCTTCTTCTTCTTCTTCTTCTTCTTCTTCTTCTTCTTCTTCTTCTTCTTCTTCTTCTTCTTCTTCCTTTTCTCCTCCTCATCCTCCTTCTTCTTTTTGTCTATATGTTCATTTGAGACAGGATTTCTCTGTGTAGTCCTGGCTGGCCTGGAACTCATAGAGATTTGCCTGTCTCTGCCTTCTGAGTGCTGAAATAAAAAAAAAATGTGCACCACCAAGACCCAGGTACTGTGGGTTTCTTTCTCTTCTTCCTCCTCCTCTTGCTCCTCTTCCTTGAGACATGGTTTCTCGTTGTGTAGCCTTGGCTGGCCTCAAACTCACAGAGATCTGCTTGTGTCTGCATCCTAAAGGCTGGACTTAAAGACATGTGCCACTACTGCCCAACTCAAGCACAGTTTTGTTTGTTTGTGTGTGTGTGTGTATACACACACACACACACACACACACACATATATATATATATATATATATATACACACACATACACACACACACACATGTATAACAGAGTCCTGATTATTTCATTTTTTGATTGAGAACATGAATGGAAGACTGAAACATGAGTGCCTGAGTTGGATCCCAGCATCCACAGAAAGGTTGGGCATGACATCATGGATCTGTAACGCCACTACTCAGGGTGGTGCCATTCGGGTCCTGGTGACTCACTGCATAGGTGGTTGAGTCAGAGCAGCCAGCCCAGGTTTCTCTGAGAGACCTGGTCTTAAAAATAAGATGATCTAGGCAATGGTGGCACATACCTTTAATCCCAGCACCAGGGAGACAGAGGCAGGTGGATCTCAGAGTTTGAGGGCAGCCTGGACTACAGAGTGAATTCCATAACAGCCAGAGAGACATAGAGAAACCCTGTCTTGAAAATGGAACAAAATAAAAAGAGGGCTGGAGAGATGACTCAGCTGCCAAGGACCAGCCTCAGCTTGGAGAGGGGTTCTCTGAGAAAGGGTGTCTGAGAGCAAATGACTTGAACTGAAACCATGGGTCCAAGCTGACAGTCTATGTTCTGCTTGAGATGGTTCTCTAGACAGCTCTGTAGATAACTCTTAGCTCTGTAGTCAGCTCAAGATAGCTTTCTGATAGGTTTCTCATGCTAGAAAAGAAATTCCTAAAAGCTCTCTCTCTGGGTAGCTCATGGGTTTTCCGATCAAAGTCAGAAAAGCTGCTATAAAAAATTTTTGGATCTTCTGATCAAGTCAGAAATCCTGTTAGAAAAAAAAATTTTTTTTCCGAGATAGGGTTTCTCTGTGTAGCCCCGGCTGTCCTGGAACAAAAAAAATCGTGAAAAGCTGTGTTTGTTCCCTAGTCATCTCCAGACAGCTCAGCCCTCCCTTGATTTAAAAAAAATTTTTCTAAAAAAAAAAAACCTATTACTCTCTGCTAGCTCATCTCATGCAGACCAAAACCTCAGTTTTTTATTTACTTATCAATTCAGTTATTTATTCCAGGTTCCCTCTGACCATCCCATGAAACAGCATTCCATGACCATAGCCCCTTGATTCTTAGGAAAATGACTACTAGTATATATATATATATATTTAGCATTGCAAAAGAATTCAGAGATTTGTCTGCCTTTGTAAAATTAGCTGGGTAGTATCCTGTCTTGAGATTACCATTCTGACCATGCCTGGACCTAAATTTGTTCTGTCCCAGGCTAACCTTGAACTCAGGAATCTGCCTGTCTTTGTATCTTTCTGACAAGCTGGTTCATAGTACAGCTACCTCCACGCCTTTAGATCTGTGAAGTTCCTTATACAATTCATAATGCATCCTTATATTTTGCACAGTTCAGAAATTACATATTTTTGAACTCATGAGTTCTTTCCCACAGTCTTAAAGGCTGTCCTGAAGGTCACAGCATTCTATCATTTTGCTGAGACATAGACACGCCCTGAACTCCCGGACTCCTTCGGTCGCTCTGATTATCACGAAGTCATTAACGTTGGCAGAGAGCACATTCCCCTGAAGGGGGAACATAAAATACACAAACAAGGCTTACACCTACAGCAACCATCAACACTCATGGAGGCCCAAGCTCTGCTGACTCGGATCTGGGAGCAGGAACCATGTCATGCTGTCCCTTACACAGGGCCAATTAGGACTCAGCACTCTGTGGTTACAAGGACTGCTCTTCCAGGGGTCCTGAGTTCAATTCCTAGCAACCACATGGTGGCTCACACCTATCTGTAATGTGATCCAATACCCTCTTCTGTTATGCAGGCATACATGCAAATACTCATATGCATAAATAAGCCTTTTTTTTTTTTTTTTTGGATTTGGTTGTTTCGAGACAGGGTTTCTCTGTGTAGCCCTGGCTGTCCTGGAACTCACTCTGTAGACCAGACTGGCCTCGAACTCAGAAATCCGCCTGCCTCTGCCTCCCAGAGTGCTGGGATTACAGGCGTGCGCCACCACCTTTAAATTAGCCTTTTAAAAAGGTTAAAAAATAAGATAAAAGCTTGTGTGATAGTGCACACCTTTAATCTCAGCACTTGGGAGGCAGGTGCAGGCAAATTTCTGTGAGTTCAAAGCTAGTATGGTTTATTTAGGAAAGATAACCAGGACTATATAAGACCCCACCTCAAACCAACTTACCCTATCCCGAAAAGAAACAAAACAAAACCCAGAGGAACCTAGAGCAAGAAAGGGTATAACATAATTCTGGATTATCTTCTACCAGAAAGCTTAAAAATCTTGAGGCCTGCTCCTTTAAACATAAGTGTAGCCATTTTGTATTCAGTTTCCATTTTGCTTATAAGGTGAAATTAAGTTCAGGTTCTTAGACTCCACTTCTCAGAAGTAATTATCCATAGATGACCACTGAAGAATGCTACTAATAAGTCAAAAGATGATGGTTGAATTACTTATGCTCTGTTATTTCAATGTTCTGAAATTCTGTTCACCACCCCTCTTACCTCCCTCAGGACCAATCAGCTTAAAGGTTAGCTGATAATACTCAGTCTAGTAAGCCAAAACATACTGCTCTCCTCTTTGCCTTTTAAATTTTTGAACCTGCTTTCAGGACAGACAGGCATCACAATTAGTCTCCCAAGTCCTTTTCTTTGTGGTCCTGATCAAAGGACCTGTGGTGTGCATTCAATAAACTATTCTCACTTAATTGAGATTGATGTCTGTATGGTTTGTGGTGATTCCTGGACCTCCACAAAAGAGTGCTCAATATATGGACTGAAAATGTCTAACAACTCACTTGCCAAATCATCAACTAGCCCTGAAAATAAATTGCTGGAGCGTCGGGCCCATACCTGGCCGTCGTGGGGGGTGGGGGGAGAAAATGTCGAAGGGACACAAGAGCCAGTTTCCAGGCTAGACTTAGTGACACACACCAGTAATTCCAGCACTTGAGAAGCAGAGGCAGGAGGATCACCACAAGTTCAAGAGTAGCTTGGGTTACACAGTGAGACCTTGTCTCAATGAGTAAAAATAAAATTGAGAATAAAGTATAAAACTCCAATAGTTTTTAGTATGATCACAGAGTTTTGGAATCCTTATCATAATCTTTTTTTTTTTTTTTTTGGATTTGGTTTTGGTTTTTTCGAGACAGGGTTTCTCTGTGTAGCCCTGGCTGTCCTGGAACTCACTCTGTAGACCAGGCTGGCCTCGAACTCAGAGATCCACCTGCCTCTGCCTACCAGAGTGCTGGGATTACAGGCGTGAGCCACCACCGCCTGGTGCCATAATCTATTTTTTAAGATTTATTTATTATATGTAAATACACTGTAACTGTCTTCAGACACCCCAGAAAAGGGCGTCAGACCTCATTACAGATGGTTGTGAGCCACCATGTGATTGCTGGGATTTGAACTCAGGACCTTTGGGAACAGTCAGTGCTCTTAACTGCTGAGCCATCTCTCCAGCCCCACCATTATCTATTAAATTTGTTTATTTTTGGCTTTCTAAGGCAGAATTTCTCTGTGTAGCTCTGGTTGTCTTGGAACTCACTCTGTAGACCAGGCTGGCCTCAAACAGAGATCTTCCTTCCTCTGCCTCTCGAGTATTGAAACTGAAGGCATGGGCCTTCACTGCGCAGCACCACTTAAGCCTTATGAATCATTTTGGCCAAGGATGTGCATCCAGAGTCTAATAAGGAACTGAAGCTAAACAGGTTGTGAAATAGCTGGGTTGTGTCTATCATAATGCTCTCAGTCTGTGAGAGCAGATGGGATCTGGTCTTATCACAGGGTTATGTTTCCTCTAATGTGGTGCTGAGGACAAAGGCCAGGGTCCATCCACCTGCCCCTCAGCATCTAGAGACAGACAGATAGACCCTGGAAGGTCTGGCTTGACCATTTAAGCCCCTAAGAATGCTCTTAGGTTGACAATGGTCCCAGTATGTGGCCCTCTTCAGCTTCCAAGTCTACCTTAATTCCTAATCAACCCAAGGTCTTCCATGAGGATCTACAGGACAAGTCACCAAGCACTCTCCAGCTCCGTCTGACTAATGGTTCTCCTTCCTCTCGAGAAGGCATGTGTTCTTGGCCATCCCAGCCTTCTGGAACCCTGGTTCTGTGACATCACCTCTCTCCTGGAAATATGCTCATTTGCAGACTGTGCAATCTGCCCAAGCTTTCGAAATGTCACATGGTTCCGGAAGGCAAGGTGTCCTGTGTAAGACCCAGGCAGGATGGGGCTCTTCTTGCCATCTCTTTTTCTCTGGAAATTGACCTCTTGAGGTAACTCTGAAAGACACTCCTTGTGGTCATGATGACCTGCCCTGGGGCTACACTGAATTGACAGAGCTTTGTGTATGCCAGTTGCCCTTATTTAGATAGTGATGCAGCCCACGTTTGGGGCAAAGCCTCCATGAACAGCCAACAGTGTGAGGTGGGTTCAACTCCAGAAGCAATCCTTTCCAGGGTGCCCACCCTATTACCCTTCATTTCTGTGGTTCAGTAGGTGTTCTCTCCCCAGCCTCCAACCCAGATAGGGTTTCTCTGTGTAATAGCACCCTGGCTGTCCTGAGCTGGCTCTGTAGACCAGGCTGGCCTCAGTCTCACAGAGATTCACCTGCCTCTTCCTTGAGAGTACTGAGATTAAAGAATGTGCCACCTTGTCCAGCTATAAGTGTCCCTTTTTGCTTTTGCCAAAAGTTGAAGAATTCAAAAGTTTTTTTGATCATAGTGGAACACATGCTCTTGTGGCCTGGTGGGGCATCTTTGAGGTATATTCCCAAGAGTGGTATAGTTGGGTCTTCAGGTAGATCTATTTCTAATTTTCTGAGGAACCTCCAGATTGATTTCCAGAGATATAGCGGCCTTGTTTGTGGTAGCCAGAAGCTGAAAACAACCCAGATGTCCCACAACAGAAGAATGGATACAGAATATGTGGTTCATTTACACAGTGGAATACTACTCAGCTATTAAGAATGAGGACATCCTGAGTTTTTCAGGCAAATGGATGGAACTAGAAAATATCCTGAGTGAGGTAACTCATGCATGGCATATACTCACTAATAAATGGATATTAGCCCCCTAAAAAAGAGTACAGAATACACAAGATATAGTCCACAGAACTCAGGTTAACAAACAGAAGGGCCCAAGTGAGGATGCTTCAATCCCACTTGGGAGGGAGAAGAAAGCAGTCAGAGAAGGGGTTGGGGGAGGGAGGGACCTCGGTGGAGAAGGGAACAGGGAGGGGAAGAAAAGAACATGATCAGGTATTGGGTCAGGGAAAAGGACTGAAGCCCCGAGGGCCAGCAGAAAGAATAGAAACAGGCAACCTCGGGAGGTAGGAGGTGGAGGGGACCCTCCAGAATGTACCAGAGACCTGGGAGGTGAGAGACTCTCAGGATTCAAAGGGACAGACCTTAGATGAAATGCCCTACAGTGGGGAGAGGGAACTTGTACAGCCCACCTCCAGCAGGAAGACAGGGCAACAAGTGAGAGAGGGGGCTGCCGTCCCATAGTCAAAAACCCTGATCCATAACTGTTGCTGTCTAAGAACTTCAGGGACAAAAATGGAGAAGAGCCTGAGGAAAAGAAGGTCCAGCAACAGACCCAAAGTAGGATCCAGCTCAAGAGGAGGCCTCAAGGCCTGACACTATTTCTGAGGCTATGGAGTGCTCACAAAAAGGGAGCTATAAAAACTGCCCTTCCAAAAGACTCAACAAGTAGCTGAAAGACTCCGATGCAGGTATTTATATCCAACCAATGGAAAGAAGCTGCTGACCCCTGTGGTTGAATTAGGGAAAGGCTGGAAGAAGCTGAGGAGGAGGGCCACCCTGTAGGAAGAATCTCAGTTAACCTGGACCCCCAAGATCTCTCAGATACTGGACCAACAACTAGGCAGCATACACCAGCTGATATGAGGCCCCACAACACAAATACAGCAGAGGACTGCAGGGTCTGGGTTCAGAGAAGATGCACCTAACCCTCAAGAGACTGGAGGCCCCAGGGAGTGGATATGGTGGGTAGGGAGTGTGTGTGTGTGGGGGGAGTCTGTGGGGTGTGGGGACATCCTCGTGGAGACAATGATTGGGAGGAGGTATGGGATGTGGAACAGTCAGAGGGTGGACTGGGAGGGGGATAAAATCTGGAATGTAAAAAAAATTAAATTAAAATGTAAATCATTAAAAAAGTTTTTTGATATCTAGTACTTAAAATTCATGCAATGTCCTTTTACTCTCATTGCTTAAGAATGGAAGGGCTCAGCCGGGCGTGGTGGCACACGCCTGTAATCCCAGCACTTGGGAGGCAGAGGAAGGCGGATTTCTGAGTTCGAGGCCAGCCTGGTCTACAGAGTGAGTTCCAGGACAGCCAGGGCTACACAGAGAAACCCTGTCTCAAAAAACAAAAACAAACCAAAAAAAAAAAAAAATGAAGGGCTGGAGAGATGGCTCAGCAGTTAAGAGCACTGCTCTTCCACAGGTCCTGAGTTCAATTCTCAGCAACCACATGGTAGTGCACCTGTAGCAACCACTTGTAATGGTATGTGGTGCCCTCTCCTTGTGTGAAGACCGGCACAGGTACTCACATAAATAACTTTTTTTTTTTTTTTTGAGAAAGAAAAATGAAACCTATTGAGGTTTGGAGTCTAATGCAGTTTTGTTTTTTTCCTTACAATAAAAAAAATGTGTACACTATGATAAAAGAATCTAAGACTTTTATAAGAGTCAAAAGCAACATACTGATGCTATACAACAAGACATATTCTGCTCAGACTAAAGAGTTTTGAATTCTTTTTTTTTTTTTTTTTTTTTTTTTTTTTGGTTTTTGGGGTTTGGTTTTTTTTTTTTTTTTGTTTTTTTCGAGACAGGGTTTCTCTGTGTAGCCCTGGCTGTCCTGGAACTCACTCTGCAGACCAGGCTGGCCTCGAACTCAGAAATCCGCCTGCCTCTGCCTCCCAAGTGCTGGGATTACAGGCGTGCGCCACCACTGCCCGGCTGAGTTTTGAATTCTTACTTTTAAGACCAGTGTTATAACCCCCGAGGGGGTGCACCGTTCCTGGAGGTACTGCAATACCAGGTCGATGCGTGGAGTGGACGGAGCAAGCTCCTATTCCAACTCCTAGCTCCAAAAATCCATTTAATATATTGTCCTCGGATAGAGGACGTATCAGATATTAAACTGATAAGAACAGATACTACACTTGATCTTAGCCAAAAGGCCGAGAAGCGATATCGAAAATAGCTATCATGGCCGATGTAGTTCTCTTATTGTCCCACTTTAACTTGTGGTGAGCATCAGCGTGTTTCTGCCTCCTTTCTGTGCTCCCCCACATCCCCCAGAAAAAGCACAGGACTCTGCTACAAACTTTTTACGCTCCTCAGGTTTCATAAAAAACTTCATATGTATGTGGGACCCCTGCATTTCTCCCCTGCAGAAGCATGGTCTGCAGTCTATTTGCATGCTCCTGCCATGGGGGCGTGGCCACCGGGAGCTGACTCCACCTCGGCGCCGCCCTGAGTGAGCCTCTGGAGATTTGCTACTGGTGAAGGACAAAGCAGAAGTGCTTCTTATTGGCCAGTGTTCACCCTTTCTCGAAGACATGGTTGACACACAGAAGCAAAACCCAGACTTTATTATAGATAAGTAGTTAATTTATAGGCAGAATTTCTTATCATAGCCCTGCCTGACTTCAAACTTGGAATTCTCCTGCCTTGGCCTCCTGCTGGGATTAGAGGTGTGTGTGTCAATTGCCTGGCATCTAAAAGTTTCTCATATGTTGAGAACCGTTTCTGTGATGTGGGTTGGGTCCTTTTGTCTTCCTTCTTTCCTCTTTCCTTTTTCCTTTTTTCTTTTTGATACATAACGTTCTGGGACTCAAAATGTAGTTCATGTTGTGAGGCATTCACCAGAGAAGACTGCTTGAACATGGGTTTAAGCCAATAAACAGGCTAGCAACTACACAGGGTGTTCAGGATCCCACTGTTTTCAGGGTGTGCTTTAGCACAAAGACCGTGTTCTGGGTTGGCATACTTCAGTTAACAAGGACAGTTAGCCAGAAGCAAAACTACAGAAGTCAGAAAGCAAGGTTAGTACATTTAGAGACTACGGACTCTGATGGATTGGGCCTTTGTTTTAGTTTAGGCAACTGACGCTATGTGCTGAGTTTTACAGCCCGAATGGTACTTGCATTATAGAGTGAGTCTGGGGGCCTTCTACCAGCTTGGATCCTGTTATAGTCCATATTGGCTTTAAATTTGAAATCCTCCTGCCTCAGCATCTTGAGTGCTAGGATTGCAAGCTTGAGTCATTACTCCCCAATTTGGTTTATTTGTTTGTTGAGGCAAGATTTCTCTGTGTAGCTCTGGTCATCATGGAACTCAGAGACCCATCTGTATCTGCCTCCAAATGCTGGGATTAATAAGTGTGTCACCATGCCAGGCTCTGGATTTGTTTTGTCTTTATCTTATCTGTATGCATTATTTGTTTGGGCTGGTTTATTTGTTTGTTGCATGGGTTTTCTCTCTCTCTCTCTCTCTCTCTCTCTCTCTCTCTCTGTGTGTGTGTGTGTGTGTGTGTGTGTGAGAGAGAGAGAGAGAGAGAGAGAGAGAGAGAGAGAGAGACTGAGGATCCAATCTGCCACTCTGTAGTCTGTCTAGCATCCTGGTCTTAACTTCATCAAAAGTCACAGGCAACACTATGGGTCAAACCCACATGATTCCTTGGTCTTTCTGGACCTCGGGATGGACTCCAAATTTCAAGAGAGGTGAAAATCTTCCTAGTTTAGGGATGGTTATCAGACAAGGAAGGATACAGTGACAGAGCAGCGGGCTTGAGAGGTCTTAAGAGAGGACAAGTCAGGGGACTCGCCATTGCCTTGCACGCACCGAGCCTCCTCAGCCCTAACCCTTCCACCTCTACATGGCCTCAGTTCTGCCTTGAGGAAAGTCCAGCACAGACCTTGAGTCCTAATTCTGAGTTTAGGCCAGGAAGTGATCTCCCTTGCTTCTGCCCATAGAACTTGGAGGTTTCCTTTTATGTTCAGTAAGAGCTATGCCTGTGAGGCATAAATTGGCCTGTCTGGAATGTCACAGACATCTGTCTTTACCTGCATTCTGGTGGTCCCCAAAACCCTTCCATGCTCAGTCTAACTATATAAGCTCTTGGTCTTCTGAGGAGCCATTTCCTGCACTGCCCCTTAGCTGACTTCTTCAGATCTGTAGGTACCTCCAGCCTGTCCTACCTGCTTGGCTGTTTCCAGCTCTTGCACACTGTGGGCCACTCCCCCTTCCTGTCCCAAGTCCCCACTTTCCTTTGCGTCAGGCACTTGCATTTTTGTAGCCCTTTAAATTCTATGCTTGGGGACTAAAAAAGATGGCTCAGTGGTTAAGAGTATGTACTATGGGGCTGAAAAGATGTTTCAACTGTTCAGAGCACTGGCTGCTTTTCCAGAGGATCCAGATTCAGTTGCCACCATCCACGACACGAGGCAGTTCACAACCGTCCTTAACTTCAGTTGCAGGAGATTTTGTGCCTTCTGACTTCTGTGGGCACTGCACACACACGGTGCACAGACTTATAAAGGCAAAACATAAAACCCTTAAACATAAAGTTTACAAAAATCCGTCTCGCTTTCATTCCCAAGAGCATTCGATTTTCATTTGGGAGACCTCAGTTCAAGCTCTGGCTGTGTTACTGTGTCATGGGGACCAGGTGTCTGAGAGCCTTTAAGAGGGTCAAAGACTAGATTTGGAGCCCCGCCTCCAACTCTCAGCTGACTTGCTGTGTAATCTTGGTTGAACTAGCTCTCTGTTTTCCTAGGTTTCTTCTCACACAAACCCGGGAGGCCAGACTAATTGGCTCTGGGATTAGCCCAGTGTTCTGCCTCACCCAGTTTCCGTCCTCCCATCCCCGCCTTTGAACAAGAGAAGCTGTCCTCGGTGCTGAACCTTTGAGTGTTGTGTGCCTAGGCTGAGTTCTGCTCTCAACAGATCCTGGCTGTTCTCAAGGCCCCCCGAGCCTGCTGAGATCTACCCCACAGAACACCACAGAAGCCCAAGAACCTGGGTGAGGAACATGGCTCAATGAATAAAGCACTTGCATGGTGAAGAATGAAGTTCAAATCCCCAAGCACCTACATCTACTTATCTAAATCTCTGGGGCAAGAGAGAGGATGCTCCGAAGAGATCCCCTCTTTCTCCCCACAGTGCTTAAGGATAGCCTGTGGTCACATGTATCACCTAAACATAGTTTTTAGGAAAATGTATTATTTGTTTTAAAAATGTATTCTCCAGGAATAAGCTTAAAAACCTTTGATTTAGGGAGCTAGAGAAATGGCTTGCTCCATGGTTAAGAATGCTGGCTGCTCTTACAGGTGACCCAGGTTCGATCTTCAACACTAATATTTACACAGTTCACAACTGTCTACAACTTGGGGCTGGAGAGATGGCTAAGAGGTTAAGAGAACTGGCTGCTCTTCCAGAGGTCCTGAGTTCAATTTGCAGTAACCACATGGGGATTTCATAACCATCTATGAGATCTGGTGCCCTCTTCTGGGGCTGCAGGCATACCTGCAGGCAGAACGCTGTATAAATATGTGTGTGTGTGTGTGTGTGTGTGTGTGTATGTATATATATATATATATATATATATATATATATATATATATATATATATATATATATATATATATATATATATATATAAGCTATCTATAACTCTAGTCCT
The DNA here is from genome assembly GCF_947179515.1 of Apodemus sylvaticus. Taxonomy (NCBI): domain Eukaryota; kingdom Metazoa; phylum Chordata; class Mammalia; order Rodentia; family Muridae; genus Apodemus; species Apodemus sylvaticus. The sequence continues at coordinate 21,383,086 of NC_067481.1, forward strand.
GGGGAATCCAGTACCTTCTTCTGGCTTCCTAGGGCACCAGGCATGAATGTGTTCACAAGCATGCAGACAAAACACCCACATATGGCCAGGCAGTGGTGGCATTTGGGTGGCAGAGGCAGGGGAATCTGAGTTTGAGGCTAGCCTGGTTCTACAAAGTGAGTTTCAGGACAGCCAAGCCTACACAAAGAGAACCTGTCTAAAAAACAAACTAAAACAAAAAAACACCCAATACATACATTTAAGAAATATCGTGCTTATTAGAATTCGTGTGTGGATAACGAGTGGGGGGGCATGTGGAGGTCAGAGGACAACTTAAGGGAGTCATTTCTTCCCCACCCCTCCCATGTGGGTCCCCAGGATTAAATTCTGGTTGTCAGGCTTGATGGTAAGTGCTTTTATTGACTGAATTATCTTGCCAATCCTACTATAGGTATTAAAAGGCGGCTACATGTTTCTGTTAGATTTTAATATTTCTATATCTGCTTTATCTTTTTTTTTTTTTTAGGTTTTTCAAGACAGGGTTTCTCTGTGTAGCCCTGGCTGTCCTGGAACTAACTCTGTAGACCAGGCTGGCCTCTAACACAGGAATTTGGAATCCTCCTGCCTCTGCCTCCCAAGTGCTGGGATTAAAGGTGTGCGCCACCACCTCCTGGCTTCTGTTTTATCTTTTTGTTTTGTTTTTCCAGACAGGGTTTCTCTGTGTCACTGAACTCACTTTATAGATTAGGTTGGTCTTGAACTCACAGAGATCCACATGCCTCTGCCTCCCAAATGCTGGAATTAAAGGTGTGTGTCATTACCACTCTGCTAGCTTTATCTTCTTAATATTTTCTTTGGGTCTATTTTCTTCAGCTGATTTCTCTTTCAAGCTTTCTGTATTCTGATTTGGTAAAGATCCTACAGCTGGATTTATGCTTGCAGGTGTGCGTGCAGCTGTGCATGCAGGTGTGTACATGTAGGTATGTGTACAGGTGTACATGCAGGTGTGTATGCATGTAAATGACAAAGGTCAGTCCTACATGTTTTTCAGGCACCATCCACTTTGCTATTTCTGTTGTTGTTTTAACTGTTTTTTTTAAACATTTGTCTATTTATTTCATGTATGTGAGTACACTGTAGCTGTCCTCAGGCACATCAGAAGAAGGCATTGGATCCCATTACAGATGGTTGTGAGCCACCATGTGGTTGCTGGGAATTGAACTCAGGACCTCTGGAAGAGCAGTCAGCCATCTCTCCAGCCCTTGCTTTAACTTTTTGTTGATTCTTTGTGAATTTCACTTCATGTACCTCAATCCCACTCCATCTCCTCATCCCTCCATATCTGCCTTCTGCCCCTTCAGCCTTCTCCCCAAAAGAAAAAAATCTCAGCATCAAAGCTGTGGAGATGTCCCTCCTCCTTCCCACAGTGCCTAAGGCCAGCCTATTTCACACATCTCACTCAAACATAGAAAGATTTTAGAAGCTGGGCGGTGGTGGCTCACGCCTGTAATCCCAGCACTCTGGGAGGCAGAGGCAGATTTCTGAGTTTGAGGCCAGCCTGGTCTACAGAGTGAGTTCCAGGATAGCCAGGGCTACACAGAGAAACTCTATCTCAAAAAAAAAAAAAAAACAAAAAAAAACAAAAAAACAAAAACAAAAAAAAACAAAAGAAAAGAAAAAGAAAGATTTTTAGAAAAATGCAGTTCAAAAAATGTATTCTATTTTTCTGGGGAAAAGCTTAAAAATCTTTGTAGACAGCTTTTCTTGCAAATGATCATTGCAGGGAGTCATTGGTCTGCTTCTGGCTTCTGTTACACTATCAGTGCTGGGTCCTTACTGGGTTTCCTCTGGGATATTCTGTTGTTGCCCTGTGTAGAGATCTTGCAGCTTTGGTTCTGCAGGTCATAGATGGGATAGATGTGGGGGCGGGTCAACTCAAAGCCCTGGGTCTGGGTAGTAGCTGAGTTGGTCAGCCCGCCAAGCTCTCCAGTGGGAGGTAGATCAGTGGTAACTTGACTACTAGCATGCAAAGCACCAGTGACAAGTCTCATTTTCATCTTTTATAGCCTATCACTTTAAAGTACCTGGTTATGCAGATGACTCCCTTGGGTGCTGGAGAAGGAATTATCACCCGTTTACTCAAGGACAAAGATCCAGCAAAACAAAGCACCCCTTCTGTTGCACATCTGAGCTGGGGCAGCTTTCCCAGCTTCTCACAGAGTCCCACTTTGAAGGCAGGCATCTCCTAGACATACCAACATCCTTTACAGGGCAGGCTCCGAGACTCTGAGTGGCCTGCTCAAGTTCCCTTGGCTTAGTCAAAGACACAACCAGGGTCAAACTTGTATCTGATACTAAAACTCTAGCTGATCCCACTACAGATAGCTGGAGTTGTTGCCAGGCTATCTCATCCCACCCTCCGGAGAAGTTCAGTTGGGACACACACACACACACACACACACACACACACACACACACACACGGTGAAGCTCAGCTGGGTTTTGTATTTTCTTTCATCTTGACTTAATGCAAACGGTTCCTAGAAGAACGGGGAGAGTGCCGGGCGGTGGTGGCGCACGCCTGTAATCCCAGCACTCTGGGAGGCAGAGGCAGGTGCATTTCTGAGTTGGAGGCCAGCCTGGTCTACAGAGTGAGTTCCAGGACAGCCAGGGCTATACAGAGAAACCCTGTCTCGAAAAAACCAAAAATCAAAAACAAAAAAAACAAAACAAAAAAAAAAAATCAAGAACAGGGAGAGACACGACATAGGATAGTGCTGGGAAAGATAATTCCAGACAGCTTGTGAGGAGGTAAGGGCCACAAGTGGGTCAGGTGCTACTGCCAGAAACCTCTTCACCAGTCTCTTGGGAGACACTAGAAGAGAAAAATGATTAAGTTTTATCACCATATTGTCTCCAGGACCCACTGAGACGCCAGGCTGAGGAGGGATTGTATCTTTTTCCTCAAGATGCTGGAGGACTTACAGGTGTTCTCCATGAGCCTTGGTAAGAATGGCCCCCACATCCAACACATCAGGGCGGGCTGGGCTGCCCAGTTGCCCTGGCAGTGGCCACAGTGGCCACATTGTGAGGTGGTCCGGGTAACAGGCAGGTGTGATCGGGGTGGGAGGCAACAGAAGTGTTTGGGTGCAGTGCCATCATTTTGGGCTTTTCCTGCTCTCACACCCTGCTCAGATTTTCTTTTACCACACCATCATGGGTAGCGCTTACCACTGGGAGGCTCGGCGTCGGCAGATGGCATTGGAACGGAGGAAGGGGCTGATGGCCCAGCAGCAAGAGCAGGTGCAGAAGAGGGGCCTGACCCATCAGGGTCCACTACGGGGCAGCAGGGAGTGGGAGAGGATGCTGGACTCCCTAGGAGTGGATCGCTAGCTTGTGAATGCTGTTTGCTGGGGTAGGAGGCAAGCTAGCTCACTTTTTCTGTAGGCTGGTAGAAATGGGGATTCTAGCCAAGAGGGTGTTTGAAGAGAAGAGGTCTCACTCTGTTGCCTGGGGATGACTATAGGCTCAAAAGATCCTCCTACCTCTGCCAGCAGTGACTGGTTCAGGGTAGTGTGTGTACTTGGCCGGAAAGCCACAGTCTGACATTGTAGCCCTTAGCCTGAATCCCTGCCACGTGGTTAGTGAGGATGAGGAGCTCAAGTTTATATAAGTTCAATTCATGTATAGAATTAGAGTACCCAATTTACATATTGGAGAATTTTTCTAAGCATTTTTTGGCATAATTTGAGTGACTCTTTTTCAACTATTTTCTTGCTCCCTTCAAGGGAGCAACAACTCACTGTGTAGCCCTTTGTAGACCAGGCTAACCTAATAATTAAATTTCCCGACTCCATCTCCAAGTTCTGGGATTATAGGCATGTGCTATCATATCTGGCAGATCAAATGCTTTTTTTTTTAAAGATTTATTTATTTATTATAGGTAAGTACACTGTAGCTGTCTTCAGACACCAGAAGAGGGTGTCAGATCTCTTTACAGATGGTTGTGAGCCACCATGTGGGTGCTGGGATTTGAACTCATGACCTCCGGAAGAGCAGTCGGTGCTCTTACCCACTGAGCCATCTCTCCAGCCCCTCAAATGCTTTTTTATGTGAAAAAATTTTCAGTGCATTTCACCACAGAGCCCTAGTTGGCCTGGAGTTTACGCTGTAGACCAGACTGGACTTGAACTCACTGAGATCCACCTCCCCCTGCTTGAGTACTGGGGTCAAAGGTGTATTTCACTGTGGCTGACAATGTATATACATATTGAAGACTTTTATGTACATGTGTTTTGCTTGCATATGTATTGATGTATTGGATCCCAAGACTGGTGTCATAGTTGTGAGCTGTCACATGGTGCTTGGAAATGAACCTCAGTCCCATGGGATAGCAGCCAGTGCTCTTAATCACTGACTCATCTCTCCAGTCCCTCAGACTTACTTTGTGTGTGTGTGTGTGTATATGTGTGTGTGTGCTTACACACCCTTAAGAGGACAAAAGAGGGTGTCAGATTCCTTGAGGCTGGAGTTTACTGTAGATGGTTGTGAGCTGCCTGATATGGGTCCTCTGAAAGAACAGCAAACATTCTTCACTGAGGAGCCATCTCTAAGCCCTGTGCTCAAATGCTTGTAGTAAAAATTCAGTGTATTTGTGGCTGGAGAGAAGACTCAGTGGTTAAGAGTGCACTCACTGCTCTTCCAGAGGACCCAGGTTCCTGTTCCAGCAGCACCCACGTATGTCCAGCTCCACAGGCACCTGCACATACATGCGACATACTTCCCCCTACATACATATAGCTAAGAATAAAAAAAAAAAAAACAGGGGCTGGAGAGAGAGAATGGTGGGGAAGAATATTGGCTACTCTTTCAAAGGACCCAGGTTTGATTCTTAGCACCCAAAGGGTGATCTCTAGCTTGTGGCAATCCAATCCTCCTGTCCTTCCAAGTTCTGGGATAGTAAGTGTGTGTCACCACATCCAGAAAACCCATTTTCATATACTTAGTAAACTCTGGCGATGGAAATACAGGAATACAGTTGTGAATGCTAATGTGGGTGTTGGGAACTCAGGTCCTCTGAAAGAGTAATGTATGTGATTGTAACTATGGCGCCGTCTCTCCAGCCCCAGGAACTGCTCTTTATCTCTGGCTTTAACAGCTGCTTTCAATGCCTAGTTCCAACCCAGTAAATAGATGCGGAGACTGACCACTTCCTGGCCATGAGCAGAGCAAGGAAGCACAGCTATTCAGAACCTTGCCAGAGGCAGGAGGATTTCTGAGTTCGAGGCCAGCCTGGTCTACAGAGTGAGTTCCAGGACAGCCAGGGCTACACAGAGAAACCCTGTCTCAAAAAAACAAAAAACAAAAACAAAAAAAAAACAAAAAACAAAACAAAAAAAAAAAACATGCCTTGGCTACTGTCCTGGAGAATGAAAACAACCTAGGCCCCAGAGACACTTCTGGAAGCCTACACTTCTCCCTTACACTCCCTTGCTCCACTGCTCAGTTTATCTTGTAGGTGAGTGATTGATTAGGTGAAGAGAGATGATGTCATTTGCTGGGGGTTTCTTGCTAGGAAGCAAAAAAACAGGAAGAGAAGAAACAGCGTTTTGAGAAAACATCTCAGCCACATCAGGATTCAAAAGGACCCCATCAAGATTCAAAAGGACCCCATCAGGATTCGAAAGGACCCCATCAGGATACAAAAGGACCCCATCAGGATTCAAAAGGACCCCATCAGGATACAAAAGGACCCCATCAGGATTCAAAAGGACCACCACCTGCGCAGCCACAGCAGCAGCGAGCACAGCCACAAGAGAAGGCACAAGCACAGCCACAGCCACCTGGGCCAAAGTCACAAAAGGAGCAAGAACCTCCTACACAGAGCACCTTCAAGGACGGTCTCCAGAAGGACACCCACAAGCAAGGACCCCAGACTAAGCCAGCGGGAGCTCAACAAGATGGCCAGCAATCCTGTAGAGTGTGTGATAAACCTCCTATCCTTCCAGGCCGTGGTGAGTGCGCCACCTGCAAGGGCAGGCGGTTGGGGGGGGGGGGGCCTTGACTAGTCCTGTAGTTTAGAAGTTCTATTGGTTCCGTCCTGTCCAATCCTTCCCGGCACCCTTGTGCTCTGACAGCCTTAAGTGGCCTCCTTCTGGATGGATTTCCTCCAACCTAAGGCAGCAAGGAAGCTTCTGAAGAGAGTGATTGGGTAGGCATCAGTCACTTTTCTAGGGCGTGGCAGAAGGTGGGGATGCTGTAGGCTATTGTCAGATAAAATCTGAGCCCTGTAAAGTCAGGAACAGGGAACCACAGAATGGCTTCCTAGTGAAGATTCTTCAAGGGAGGTCCAGTCTGTGTCTAGCCCCAGGAAGGGCCTATTCCCGCCCCCAGCCTCCTTAGCAACTGCCAGATGAGTGACTTGTGCTTTGTCTTATCAGGTCCCACGAATGCTTGCCAGTCTAGCTCTTCTAAATATTCCCGACTCACGGTGAGAGGCAAAGGGGGCTCTGGCTAAGTGTGTGAATGAGGTCCTCCGGAGCCTGTGGAAGCCAAGGAGGATTTCTTAGCATAGGTCCAGGGAGAGACCTGGAACATTTCTAAGTTATTACTAGGTTTTGTTTTGAAATTATTTTTGTGGTACAGGGAATTGAACCCAGGGCCTTGTGCATGCTAGTCAAATGCTCTACCCCTGGGCTATTGTCCCTATCGACTCTACCATCCTTTTAAAAAAAAATCATTTTTATTTAAAAAAAGGAGTCGTTCCTTATATAATTTTGCACATGGGTGGTTATCTGAGGCCAGAAAACAGCAATGGATTCCCTGGAGCTGGAATCACAGGTGGTTGTGAGCTGTCTGGTGTGGGTGTTGGAAACAGCAAAAACTTTTTTTCTCAAGACAAGGTCTCTCTCTGTGCAGCTCTGGTTGTCCTGGATCTCCATCATAGACTAGACTGGCCTTGAGCTCATAGATACCTACCTGCCTCAGCCTCAGTCTCCAGCACGCTGGAACTAAAGGCGGGTACCACCTACCACCTGGCCTGCTGAGCTCCAGCCTACTTTTTTAGTTTGAGGCAGGATCTTGTTACATCTCCTGGGCTTGTTTTGAACTCACTCAGTACCTCAAGCAAGTCTTGAACTTGAGATTTCACTTCTGAGCCACTAGGCCAGACTACCAGCTGGTAACTCATAATCATCGCATAAAATGGCGGGAGTGAGTGGGGCACTGGTACCAAGGGCAAGGCCACCCGAGCAGGTTCTCAGCAGTTTAGGCTGAAGAGCAGCTGCTCTTCATGTTTTATTTTCACGTTGATATTTCAGTTTTCTCAAAGCAGCACACCCAGAAACAACTAACTTGTTTTGCTTCCTGTCTTTTCGGTTTTCTTTTCTTTTCTTTTTTTTTTTTAGTCAACTAATTACATCCAGCAGTGGTGATCCAGAGATGGACTCCAAGACCTGATGATACCACAAAGCGAAAACAAAAACAAAACCCAAAAATCAGTCGACCAAACAAAAACCCAAACACCACCACCAAAAAAAAAAAAAAAAAAAAAAAGTCAGACAGCAACCACGCTTCCTTTCCACCCAGCAATCTTTCTAATCCAAAAAAAAATCCAGTTGCATTTAGAAAGAAGGCTGGGATTAAAATGTAATTCCTGGAAAGAACCAAGAGACTGGTTAATGAGCACAGGATGAGGGAGGAGGGCGGAAGGACCCACTGAGGAGGTGAAGGATGGAAGCGCAAGCCCATGCCATGCTGTTTGCGGCCAAGCCCAGGGAGAACATGGTCTCGAGTTCCCGCTCCATGCCCGCCCCAAGCTTGCCCCTCCTACAACTATTACCTCTGTTCCTTGCTGATGATGGGCTCCACGGCTCCTTAATGAGCATCATTAGAACAGAACCCATGCTTATTGAGATACAGCCTGAGAAGGGAGGGGCTGCGATGCACTAGAGCAGCTGCAGAATCAGGGGTGAGGGTGGGGCGCGGGGGTGGGGCAGAGCCTTATATAGTTCTGGGCCCATACTAGGTGTGGAGCTGTTAAAACAGGTGATGCAGGAGGGGACTGAGAGAATCCAGAAGAGAGGGGTGTTGCAACAATGGGCTCAGGATGCGTGGCCTTGGAAAGGAGAAGAGCTTGCCTGCTAAAGTCCTCAAGCCTCTTTCTTCCTACATGTCATACTTTCCACTTAGCAGAGGGCCAGGAGATTCCCAGTCCAGGCTGGAAGAGGAGACAGGGCTGGGGACCCTCAGTATCAGCCTCCAGTGTTGGACATAACCCTGTGACCATCAGTCACTTAGGGCCACGCCCCACAGTTATGGCTGGACACCCACGTCCCTCCCCCCAAGTCACCTGCCTACAGCTAGGTTTGCCCCGCCCCACAGTTACCTGGAAACAGTCAGGTAACCTAGCCCACTATAAAAGGGGCTGTGCGGCCCCTCCTCCATCTCTTGCCCACGCTCTCCTTCTCTTGTCCTCTTCTTTCACTCTCTCCCTTGTCTGTTGCCCACCTGCTCACCCTCTCTCCACGTGGCCATGGCCTGCTCTAACCTCTCTGTCTCTTCTCTCTTTACTTTTCTATCTCTTTTCTTTCCCCCTACTTTTCTATAATAAAGCTTTAAAATCATGGGGTCTCTTATCTAAACCCACTGTGTTGGAGCAAAACAGGCATCTCCAGCCACCAGACCAGACCAAGGACTCGCACCCCTCGGCTAGCTCTCCCTCAACAGGAATACAGGCTTGCATCGGAACGGCCCCACACTCCAGGAAGACACAAATCCTATGAAGGCCTTTCTGCTCTAATTCTGAGAAAGCCTCCCTTAGCCACAACGGGGGACCAGTGGGTCACTTTACATTAACACAGGGCATCAGCTCCGGGTCAGGAGACTTGTGTTTGCTTAGTCTAGGGATGATACTAAATGGGGCAGCTGGGACAGTATGGAGACTGGTTTGGAACTAGAATAGTAGTCAAAAACAGCCTAGGGATACACAAGGGAAGAAAGCAAGCCTTGTGGATAATCTCTCAGAAGCCAGAGGAGCAGAACTTGTCTCAAAAGGTCTTGGAAGCCTGCCTGCCTATCAGAACAGAAACCTTTGTAGCCCGGGGAGGTAGCCAGTTGGTAAAGTTGCAAGTACAAAGAAAGGCCTTAGTTTCATCCTCAGAACCCATGTGTACGGCTGGTTCTGTGTGCCAACTTGACAAAGGATAGAGTCATCATAGAGAAAGGAACCTCAGTTGAGGAAATGCCTCCATGAGATCCAACTGTAGGACTTTTTTAATTAGTGATCTCTGGGAGAGGGTCCAGCTTGTGGTGGGTGTTACCATCCCCGGGCTGGTGGTCCTGGGTTCTGTAAGAAAGCAGGTTGAGGGGCTGGAGATAAGGCTCAGCGGTTAAGAGCACTGACTGCTCTTCCAGAAGTCCTGAGTTCAATTCCCAGCAACCACATGGTGGCTCACAACCATCTGTAATGGGATCTTCCAGTCTGTGTGAAGACAACAGTGTGCTCATATAAATAAATACAACTTTAAAAAAAAAAAGCAGGTTGAGCAAGCCAGAAAAGCAAGCTAATAATTAGCACACGCATGTGCACACACACACACACACACACACACACATACACACCGAGTACACACATATCCATGGCCTCTGCATCAGCTCCTGCTTCAAGTTCTCGTCCTGTGTGAGTTCCTGTCCTGACTTCCTCCAAAGATGGATTGTGATCTGGAAGTGTAAGCCAAATAAACCCTTTTCTCCTCAACTTGCTTTTTGGTCATGGTAATTTTTTATTGGTAAGATTTATTTATTGCCGGGCAGTGGTGGTACACACCTTTAATCCCAGCACTTGGGAGGCAGAGGTAGGCAGATTTTTGAGTTCAAGGCCAGCCTGGTCTACAGAGTGAGTTCCAGGACAGCCAGGGCTACACAGAGAAACCATGTCTCGAAAAAAACCAAAAAAAAAAAAATTTATTGATTATAAGTAAGTATATTATAGCTGTCTTCAGACACTCCAGAAGAGGGCATCAGATCTCATTACAGTTGGTTGTGAGCCACCATGTGGTTGCTGGTTGCTGGGATTTGAACTTAGAACCTTCAGAAGAGCAGTCAGTATTCTTAACCACTGAGCCATCTCTCCAGCCTGGTCAGGTATTTTTGTTGCAGGAATAAAACGACTAAATCATCCTGTAAGGAAAGCTGGGCATGGTGGCACATGCTGAGACCCACACTAGGGAGGTGGGCACAACTAGCTACCCTGGAACGTGACTTTTCTTAAAGATAGTGCCCGGCACAGGGACACACACCTTTAATCCCAGCCCTGGGGAAGCAGAGGTAGGCCTGGCCAACATAGTGAGTTCCAGGATAGCCAGGACTACACAGTGAGACTCTGTCTCAAAATAAAACATAGTGGCGCATGACTTTGATCCCAGTACTTGGGAGGCAGAGGCAGGCGGATTTCTGAGTTTGAGGCCAGCCTGGTTTACAGAGTGAGTTCCAGGACAGCCAGGACTCCACAGAGAGAGAAAAAAAAAAAACAGTTAAAAAAAAAAGACAGTACCCAAAGAACAACACCCAACGGTGTGCTCTGACCTCCACACACATGTGCACAAACATACACATACAAAATCAGATGCTTTGTGAGATGTGGAACACCAGAGCCCCTCTCTTTTCTGTCCAGGAATCCCCCTTTTCCTTTCAGCACAGTTAAATAACAATTTATTGCTAGAAATCTTTTACATTTGATGGTATACACTTCAATCTCAGCTTGACTTCCCTGGGTCTCTGTTTTGTTGGTACACCTTAGCCCTGGCTACCCAGGAGGAAAAGCCTGGTGAAGACAGACTTCCTCTCCTTCTGTGTAGCCCCAGGCTAGTTAGCCAGTTCTGTTACCACCATTTCCTGGCACACACCACCCCTTTGCCTTCGTATCTGTGTGGGCAAAGGCTAGCTTCAAGAACACAGGTTCCTGCTCTCCTGCAACACACACATCTCCGCCTGGAGTCCAGTCAGAAACTGGGAGTTACCTGTGGTTTGGCTCCAGTGTAGTAACAGGCAAGGAAGGATATTATGGTGAATCTGGTGTCTCTTCACAGTCACATCCCAGAGGACAGAAGAGGCCTTGGGAACAGAGGGTGGGCCTGATGCAAAGAATCCATGAGAGCCCCACAGCTTTGGCCTGATATCAACAGCTCCTATATCAATCCTATATCAAAAGTCCTTTAGGCTTTTTGAACACAGCCCCTGGTTTACTCCACTGCCTGTTTTACTTATGTGCCCTCACATAGGCTCTGATTGTGGGCTTAGAAACTTTCCTTTAATAAATACCTTTGCAAATAGCTCTGCCTTTGCTCTAGGGTACACCAGATGGCTTCTCCTCAGCTACTTGGCTTCTGCTGTGAAGATAGCATTAGAGCTAATCTATACAGAAGGGGTTTAGATGGTGTAAGTCTGCCTTCCCGGAAACCAGGGATAGTATCCCAAATCAGGAAGAATGAGGACTATACTGTCCACCATTTACTGAGAGAAGTAGTCTATCATCATTATCATATGACCAAAGCAGACAGCATAGGAGAACATTTATAGTCACTCAAGACGGCCTTGGAAACAGCACTGCATATTCCAAAAGTCACCTATTACTGGGAAGAGAACTTGAAAAAGATACATCCATGCTGCAAAGTCTAGATAAAACCACAGCTTTCTCTTCATTGCAACTGAAGACCCATCATGGTAGAGCTGAGTAACCAACATGCTCAGTCCCAAGATAATGCCAAGTTAGATGTTCCTCCACACAGACCATGGGTGAGATCCATCAGACGTGACTCCCGGGGATCTGAGGACTCAGGAACTATGACATTGCTACAGAAGCACCATGGGCTGAGGGTGGTAGGGGAAGAAGGCACGGCCAAGCAAAGTCACTCCAGGCTTCCCTTGAGCTCCACGGAGCTGAGCTGCAGACCAGCTTGCAGGCGCCTGGAGTACAGGGGCAGCAGACACATCAGGCTGGGTGAGACAGCTCCAGGTGGGGCACTGATATGTTTTCCCGGCAGTCCACATATTCGAAGCTCTCGAAGGGCAGCTGCTGTGGATGGCTTAGGTAGGAGCAGGTCAGAGAACCCCTGGAGAGGAAGTGGGACTTGTAAAGTCTCGGAGGGAAAGGACAGCTTTGGCCTGGTTCTATTGTGTGTGTGAGACTGGCTCCCTAGGACCTCCCTCCTCCTTCCTTCTGCTCCCTGCTCTGCCAGGACACTGAGGCAGCTGCCTCACCCGTGTTCTGGAAGCTTCAGACAGGGCACATATGCAAGATCTGTATAAGATAAGTCAAGATCTGGAGCAGGCCCTAGGATTTGCTAATCTCTGGAGCTAACAAGGACTCGTGATATCAGCTACCATGACTCTCTACTTGGTGAAATACAGCTAAGGCGAGACTGAAGTGGGAGAGGGGACATAGGAGTTCCACACCATACTTACTGGATATTCAAAAGAACATGGTGGACTCTGATTTTCGGCCATGTACAGATTTTGCTGAGAGAGAGAGAGAGAGAGAGAGAGAGAGAGAACATTGAGCTTTGTTTTACAGTGAGCAGATGGTCAGGAAACTCAGAGTCCCAATGCACATTGTTTTCTTGCCTCCCATCAGGAGCCTCTAAGATGTCTTAAGATGTCACTTTGGTTTTTCTTCTTTCTTTGTTTTGTCTTTTCAAGACAGGGTTTCTCTGTGTAGCCCTGGTTGTCCTGGAACTCACTCGACCAGGCTGGCCTCGAACTCAGAAATCCGCCTGCCTCTGCCTCCCAAGTGCTGGGATTACAGGCATGTGCTACCGCCGCCCGGCTTAAGATGTCACTCTTAACCTGGTCACCTGCATTCATGTTCCTGCCCAGGCACATGCTGACCTCTCCCTTGGCAGAAAAGCAGATATTATTCTTCCACAGAGAGAGATACAAAGAGTCCAACTCACATAAAGATTAACAAAATTCCACCCTGTTGTTCTAATCTAGGCACAACAGGAAGAGGCTGTGAACTTTTACCCTTGCTTATTGCAGTCCTAGCCACAAAAGGGCAGCCCTGAGACTGGTCCCCGAGTTAGAAGCAACCAGGAAACTGGCAATCAGAAAGTGGATAGTTTTACATTTTAAAAATGCATTTAGTTGCTGGGCGGTTGTGGTTTGCACCAATCATTTGGGAGGCAGAGACAGACATATCTCTGAGTCTGAGGCCAGCCTGGTCTGCAGAGCAAGTTCCAGGACAGCCAGGGCTACCCAGAGAAACCCTGTCTCAAAAAACAAACAAAAAAACCCCCCCATGAGTAATGAATGACCTATGTGGCAATGGGTTTTTTCTCTTTCTATCATGCAAGACTAGACTTAGAAGATTAAACTCAGGTTATGGTGGCAAACACCTTTACCTCACCAGCCCTTCAGTAAATATTAACTGGGTTTTTAAACCAAGAAGGGTAGGGGAGAGGAGAGGAGACCAAAGGGTACTTACTATGTATTTTCATCTAAAATCCTGCTGGCAACTTCGTAAGACATCTGTC